>NC_140987.1:403608576-404077130 GCF_052327205.1 Somniosus microcephalus | reverse complement strand
CTAAAACATCTTTAATTGAAGGTGGGTCATTATCTGATTTTTTTGCTGACGCAGCGCAAAGATTGATACTTGCAGCCCTGTTTTGGACAGAGCTGCTGATTTAGCAGCTTTGTCGGCCCGATCGTTACCCAATGATATCTGATCCTGACTACCTGTGTGAGCCTGACATTTTATAACAGAAATTTTAGCGGGACACATCAAAGCTTTCAGAAGATTATTAATTTGTTCTGCATTCTTAATGGTTGATCCTGAAGAGGTTAGGAATCTCCTTAATTTCCAAATCTGTCCGTAGTCATGAGCGACTCCAAAGGCGTACCTGGAATCAGTGTAGATGTTAACTGATTGGCCTGTTGCTAGTATACACGCTCTTGTAAGGGCAAATAGTTCTGCTTGTTGTGCTGAAAAGGACTGAGGTAGTGAGTGTGCTTCTATAGTTGTGTGGTCA
Organism: Somniosus microcephalus; assembly: GCF_052327205.1. Taxonomy (NCBI): domain Eukaryota; kingdom Metazoa; phylum Chordata; class Chondrichthyes; order Squaliformes; family Somniosidae; genus Somniosus; species Somniosus microcephalus. The sequence goes on along the minus strand of NC_140987.1, from coordinate 404,076,685 downwards.
TCTGATATGGCGTATCCAGCTTTAGGTGATCCCATCTCATCTCTAAGAGCCGACCCGTCTACATAGTATGTCAGGTCGCTGTTAGGAATGGGAGTCTCTGTTAGGTCTGCCCGAGGCTTGGTCACTAATTGGGTGACTGTTTCGCAGCAATGTGGGATTCCATCTTCTTCTGTGGGTAACAATGTGGCCAGATTGAGAACTGAACATCTCTGAATTATGAGGTTGGGGTTAGATAATAATCCAACCTCATATTTACTGCTGCAGGCTGACGTCAGATGTTGGGTTGCACATTTCGTCAATAGTACTTCAACTGAATGTGGCACAAACAAAACAGTTCGATGATTAAGTGTAACACTCTTAGCTTGTTGTGCAGCATAGTAAGCGGCTGCCAAAATTGGCAAGCATCCAGGCAGACTACGTGCTACGGGGTCTAACTGAGTACTAAAATAGGCTAAAGGTCTTTGTTTAGCTCCATGGGTTTGAGTCAAAACGGACTGGGTGAATCCTGCTTTATGATGCACAAAAAGATTGAACTGTTTCTGATAATCTGGTAGCCCCAATGCTGGAGCTGACAACAGGGCTTATTTCACGTTTTCAAAGGCATCCTTTGCCTTTTGATTCCAAACGAGAGGATCTTCCTGTAGTGGCATAGAGATATCTAGTAATGGTTGGACCAGATCCGAATATCCCATAATCCATTGGCGACAGTATCCTGTTATGCCAAGAAAATGTTTCAGTTGTTGTTTAGTGGCGGGCAATGGTGCTTCGTAAATTGATTTTACTCTGCTCTGTGTCAGACAGCGACTATCTCCACGGAGTTCATGTCCCAAATACTGCACTTTCTCTGATACAAACTGCATCTTGGACCGTGATATTTTATGTCCCTTTGCGGCCAAGGCATGCAGCATAATAAGCGAGTCGATTTGACATGACTGTTTATCAGGCGAGGCTATTAGTAAATCGTCAACATATTGGATTAATGTGGACCCTCCCGTAAAGGTAACGTCCTCTAGATCATGCCTGAGACTTTGGGAAAAGATTGTGGGACTTTCTGTATATCCTTGCAGGAGCCTTGTCCAAGTATACTGTGTTCCCTTGAACGTAAAAGCGAACAGAAACTGCGAATCTTGGTGGATAGGAATGCTGAAAAATGCTGAGCATAAATCAATAACAGTATAGTATTTTGATCCAGAAGGAATACTAGTTAGGATTGTGGCAGGATTTGGCACAACTGGATAAACTGGTAGTACTGATTCATTAACTGCTCTTAAATCCTGCACTAGTCTCCATTTCCCACTTTCTTTCTTTTCGACAGGAAGAATCGGTGTGTTGCACGGGCTCTGTGTCGGGACGATTATTCCCTGTTGCAATAAAGAGTTAATGACAGGCTGAATTCCTTGCTCAGCTGCCGCTGACAGCGGGTACTGGGAACGCCGGGGCAGTCGAATGGATGGTTTTAGTGTAACTTTATATGGCTGAGCGGTTATCATTTTGCCGACCTCATTTGGATGGTTAGACCAGACTTGCGGCGGAACCTGATCAAGCAATTGTTGTGTTTCTCTTGGGATATTTAGAGGTGGGTTTTCTTGTGTAACTTCATATAAAGGACACATAATGCATCTTTCGGTAGGGATATATACTTGCAGTCCCTCTTTTGAACAAACTATTGTTGCTTGCATTTTGCACAGTAAATCTCTTCCCAATAGGTTCATAGGGGTATCGTCTGATAAGAGGAAGGCATGTTGGCCAGAAAAACTGTCTGTCTGTACTTCTAGTGGCTCTGACCACGTCATTTTTTGTAGGGCACCGGAGAGTCCCACGCACGTGACCTGTGCGTCAGTGCACGGGGTTCCTCTTGCATGTTGCTTTGTTAGCAGCGAGGTTGTGGCTCCGGTGTCAACTAAGAATGGGACTTTCCTACCTTGTACTTTTATGGATAAAACTGGCTCTTCCCTAGAATTTACTGAAACTGAAGGTAACTGAGTCGGGTGGGTAACGGTCGGGACTTTGTCTCTGCGTCATGCATAGTTTTGGCCTGGGGGTCCGAATTGTTCTCCAATAATTTGACCTCCCCAAGGATTCCCTGTTGTAAAATTTGGTTGCGGACGAGTGTAAACCTGGGCTTGGGTATTTATATTATTAGGTGCGCTTCCCCAGCCTTGGTTTGACTGTTTTGGAAGCGGGCAGTCAGACTTCCAGTGTCCGATCTGACCACAGTTATAACACGCAGAGTTTGTGACTCTTCCATTCCACTGTCCTCTGCCAAAGCCTCTCCTATTACGTCCTCCAAATCCACCCCTGTTACCCCCTCTGCCCCGTCCGCCCTGCTGACCTTGATAACAGATAGTGGTTTTGGCAGTCGGGGTTTCCAGAGCCGATTGTTCCATAAAGAGAGAAGCCTTATTCTTTTGGTCTCTATTTCTCTTCTGGATTCCTTTCAGAATTTGTGTTAATTCGGGGGTTGTTTTATGTCTCCAGTCTAAGCAGACTAGAGTCAATGGTTCCCTAAATTCTGATCTGAGACCGTTTACAAGGGCGTTAATCAGGGGAATTTGATAATTTTCCTTAGCCATCCCGGAATGTTGTCCCATGATTAATTCTATTCTTTCAATATAATCCTCAACATCCTCGTCCTTTTTTTGTGTTGTTTCGATTATTTTTGACCAATTAATTCTTTTTGGGAATTTAATATGCATTGTTCTATATAATTCAGTCCAGAACTGCTCGCTTGGTAGTGTTTCTGGATTCCAATTGTTGTTGGTTTTATGATCATTAAAATTTTTAAATCCTTCTTCGCCTTCGGTTAACAAGCGATACTTTGAATCTTTCAGCCAAGCTCTAAACAACTGGTCAGCATCCACAATGGTGGGTTGATGGCAAATAACGATGCTCTTAAGTTCGTTAATTGTCTGTGCTTCCTTTTTCCAATCTGAAAAGGCTGACCAATTTACAGCTTTTTTTCCTTTTCTCTGTGGGTCTCTAGTTACGAGGCAATTCTCTAGACATGTTATTCTGTCTAAATTAAAGGTTCCGTCTATAGGGAATGGGTATTTGTCATTCTTGGTCCAATTAGACCATTTAGGTAAATCATTTGTGGATGATCGGCCACAATTTTGAAAAATATGGAAAGCTGGGGTTCCCCTTTCGGGGACCTTGCTTTCTGCAGCTCCCATCCTAGTTAGTTCTTAATTTCCACTAGCTGCACTTGTTCTGGGCCGCAAGTTTTACCCTCAACCCTCTTGCGACCGCTACAGGCTGACCAAAGTGCTGAGAGCGATGAACAATAACATACAATAATAACAATCAAGAAAATACTAAGGAATAACTTGAAGGTCCAAACAGGTACACAAAAGAACTCAGACATTAAATAACGTAAGTACAGTTATGCAGGCTTTCTACAAAAGCTAAATTACAATCCGACAGTTTTCTCGATCTGCGTGGTACGCTCTACAGATCGAGGCCTTATTTTACAAGCTTTTAACGACTAATGACTGAGTATCACGATCCCAAGTGCCTTTATGCTTCTACGCCCACTTTAGGGTCCTGACCTTCACGTGGGGGATTTCCCCTCTTAACAACCGGTCTAAGGCTGCGCGTTTGAGACAGGCACTTCCTTGTCCTAGTCGATCAGCTCAGTTACCAACAGTTTTTTTTTTAATCCTTACAATTTTACATATACATATAAGTGTTATTTTACAAAACAGTTGTATTCTACCTCCAAATCCTTATTCTATACTTAACTACCGATCTATCCTTCGGGATTACTAGGTAGTCCCTTCACAGATTTACGTCGCTGTGCACTCTCTGCCTATCCTTCGAACTAGTCTCTTCACAGGCCCTCTGGTACCCTTTTGTGTCTATCCTTCAGGCTAATCCCTTCATAGTACACTCACATATATTCCGGAACTCAACCTGGTCGCGACCTTTCTGTTGTCTCCCTTTGTCCGATAGTTTTGAAACCTGAACCGGCAGTATCCTCCTCCTTTTAATGTCAAAAGGAAGCAATAGGTTACAACAAGTTAACTCAAGTTCCAAACACACATGAGTCTTAATCGATCGCAGTGCTCCCGTCGGAAGTAACAGACTACACCAACTATGTATCTAAAGAGAAATCCTTTTCTTTTTCTGTGAGAAAACCTCACTTATGGCCATTCAGGATTTGTCGTTAGCAAAGTATGGTGTCCTCGTCCGTGACTTACCGAAAGGTAGCAAGCGATCTCGGTGGGACCTCCAAGAAACTGTCGAAGTTTCGACTGTTCAATAAGACTCTGTGAAACAAAGTGATCGTCAAAGGCAGACTTTATTAACTACTTGCTAGCAAGGGGAGCTTCACGTAGGCAAAGGCTATCGTCACTTCTCCGAATACATGGACAAAAACACCTCTTTTTATACACAAAGATCAAAACCTTTTATCACATGGTATGGTATTGAGAGACACAATTAATAACATTAAGAAAGAGATGAGTAAGGAATGTTTAAGGTCAACAAGAAGATGACTAAAGGGTCAGCAGAGCCTCGGTGTCTTAAGATAAGGTTAGCCAATAGATAATCAAAAGTCATGATGCAGGAATACCTTTAGATAAAGTTAATTAATTTTATACAATGGAGACGGTTTGTCTCTCACTTTGGTTCTGGACATTCATACGAATGTTTACAGTACATGTCCTTCGGTTATCATTAATTTGTTCTGCTAAGCTTATCTTGTTTATGGAACTGTCTAGCCTGCAAGCTACAAAGGAGTCACATCCTCTTCCTTAAACCGCTTCCTAATATGGGCCTGCCTGTTTCCCCTTATTTTGTACTGTGTGAAGCCATTTTGGCCTGCTGAATGTTCCAGACTCCATTTTAATATAACAGAGTATGTGTGCTTATTTTATACTAATATGTGTGGATATATATATCTATGCTGATGCACTTCTACAGGTGCCCTTTATACTCCCTCACCTTGGTCCTCAGAAACCCATCATGATCAGCCCCAGCACCAGCACCAACAACACCACCAGCACCAACCTTCTTCGCAATCAACTGATGCTGCACAGGGCAGAGGACATCAGCACCTGAGCACATTGCTGCCCGGGAGGCCAGGGATCGCCTCACCATGGCCAGATTTACTTCACTTGACGCTGTACACCCTGGCTGTCACATGATGCGCCAAGTTGGCACCACCCCACACCAACACCATAAAGCATCCCTACAATGCCCAAGCCATTCCTTTCACACTCATCACCAGTGCTGGGGTACTGTTATGTCTCACCATTCACTGCAACTCACTAAGCCACTTCCAAAGGTGTATGCAAATCTGTCCAAGAATGACAAATGTTGAAAATAAAGGTTCCAATGGTTGACACCACATTAGCAGAAACTTTACATGAACATTGCATAAAACACCCTAGTGCCTACCCTTGTGTGTTGTTAGTTGGTGTGATTGCACTAGGATGAGGGTGAGTGTGAGGGGTGGTTAGTGAGATGGGGATGTGATAATGTAGACAGAAGGATGGGTGGAGGCACCAGGTATGTTGGTGTAAGGATGTGCAGGATTAGGGTAGGAAAGACAGATGTGACAAGTCACACAACACCAGGTTATAGTCCAACAGCTTTATTTGAAATCACAAGCTTTTGGAGTGCTGCTTCACCTGACGAAGGAGCAGCGCTCCGAAAGCTTGTGATTTCAAATAAAGCTGTTGGACTATAACCTGGTGTTGTGTGACTTCTCACATTTGTCCACCCCAGTCCAACACCGGCATCTCCACATCAGGAAAGACAGTTGTAGTGTATGTACCCGTCTACCTTTAAGAGAACTATTGTATGTAACCGTTCACCTTTAAGAGAACTATTTTAGGTGTGGCACTACTTTGTTTGGCTTCTGTATACGGTAATACCGACGGTGACCACACCAGTATATAAGTGTTGTGCCAGGAGTTATTGGGCAGATTCGCCCTGACCTTCGAATAGTAAAGTCCTGTTTTAAGTTACTCTTGGAGTCTGTGTATTAATTAACTAAACAACCCACAGACTTTACAACAGTGATGGGGATGTGATGAGAGGAACAGTAGGATGAGGTTGAGTGTGGCTTTGTACTAATGTTTCATGATCTACTAAGATCATTGAAACGTTTGCGGCACTGCACTCAGGTCCTCCTGACCACATCCCTGCTTGTGCCCTCCTCTGCAATGTGCAACCAAGCTGTGTTGATCTCCTGGGGATGTCTCTTCCGCCCATGGGAAGGGAAGAGGACCACCCTGTGTGCTGTGACTCCCTCCATAAGCATATGGAGGGGGTCATGGGAGAGCCTGGGTGCAGCCCTGCGCCTCTGTGCAGTGCTTGTCAGTGTTTGCAGCATCTTAATGCTGTAGAACACTGACGGCACAAATGTCAAAATAAATTTGTCCATGGTCCCTTTAAGGAAACTGGCTGATGACGTGTCATCAAATGAAGCGACCAGACCTCCTTCTTCTAATTGGCTGGGAAACGCGCTGGGCGGGCTTTACAAGCCCAAGCAAGAGAAATTCATTTCACTGAGCGGGACCCACCACAGACATCGCCTGCCTCGGACCCGCCGAGGTTACTAAAATCTCAGCCAATGATTCAGATTAAAAGATAAAAGTCATTTTTTACTAATTTGGGGAAAGCAAAAATATTTTGTTTTTCAACTTTTTCCTCTCTCAACTTTAAAAATGTTTACTTTCTTTCATTATTTTACACTGGTTTACATGTTGATGCAGTAGTGCATTTTGCTTATACGGCATTTGGCAAGTGTACAATCAGACAGTTATTCCCTTGGCATAGTTATGCACATTGTTATACTATTGTTAAATGCTTCATAATCACGGAGTTTTGTTGGCAGTGGCATGAGGGGGATGTGAGTAGCTGGGCAGAAGCAGATGGGATTGATTACTTTGTCTGGGAGTGCTGTTGGGTTAGGATGGTGTTCTTGTGGTGCATTGGACAGGTGTCCTGAACACCCCCTCTCAATATCAGCCTGTCACTTAGTTTGTGGTAAAGCGTTGTGGAGTTCATGGTGGTAGGGCGGGAAGTGTTGAACACAGGTCTCCAGGAAGGGAGTATCCACCATCTTGTATTTTTTCAGTATAGCAGGACGGAAAACATCAATTTGAATTGTAAGCTTATGACAAATACAAAATAAAATTACAAGCCACATTTTACTCTTCCCCCTCTCTCTCTCCTCTCTCTTCCACTTCTCTCTACCTCCCTTCCTCTTCTCTCTCTCCCTCCCTTCCCCTCTCTCTCTCTCTCTCTCCCTTCCCCTTCTCTCTCTCTCTCTTCCCCTTCTCTCTCTCCCTTCCCCTTCTCTCTCTCTCCCTTCCCCTTCTCTCTCTCTCCCTTCCCCTTCTCTCTCTCTCCCATCCCCTTCTCTCTCTCTCTCCCTTCCCCTTCTCTCTCTCTCTTCCTTCTTCTTCTTCTCTCTCTCCCGTCCTCTTCTCTCTCCCTTCCCCTTTCTCTCTCTCCCTTCCCCTTCTCTCTCTCTCTTTCTCCCTTCCCCTTCACTCTCTCTCGCCCTTCCCCTTCTCTCTCTCTCTCCCTCTTCTCTCTTTCTCTCCCTTCCCCTTCTCTCTCTCCCTCCCTTCGCCTTCTCTCTTTCTCTTTCTCCCTTCCCCTTCTCTCTCCCCCCTCTCTCTCTCCCCTCCCCTCTCTCCCCCTTATTCCTCGCTCTGCTCTCTCTCCCCATTCTCTCTCACCCCATCTCTCTCCCCCTCCCTCTCACTCCCCCTCCCCTCCCTCTCTCCCCCACCTCCCCTCCCCTCTCTCTCTCCCTGCCTCCCATTCCCCTCTCTTTTCCCCCTCCCTCTTCCAGCTCTCTCCCCCCGCCCTCTCTCACTCTTCCCCCCTCTCCCCTCCCCTCCCCTCCCTCTCTCCCCCTCCCTCTCTCCACCCCTCCCCTCCCTCTCTCTCTCCCTCTCCCCCTCCTATCTCTCCCTCCTCTCCCCTCTCTCTCATCCTCTCTCTCTTTCACCCACTCTCTTTCACCCCTCACACTCTCCCCCTCCCCTCTCTCTCCCCCTCCCTCTCTCCCCGCCCCTCTCTCCCCCTCCCCTCTCTGTCTCACCCTTCCCTCTCTCTCTCCTCCCTCCCCTTTCTCTCCCCCCTCTCTCTCCCCATCCCCTCTCTAACTCTATCCCCTACCCTCTCTCTCCCCCTCCCTAACCCTCTCCCCTCTCTCTCCCCTCCCTCCCCTCTCTCTCTCTCTCTCCCCTCCCCCTCCGCCCACCCCTCTCTCTCTCCCCCTCCCCCCTCTCTCTCTCGCCTCCCTCTCTCTCCCCCTCCCCTCCCCCTCTCTCCCCTCCACTCTCTCTCCCGCTCCCCTCCTCTCTCTCCTCCCCCCTCCCCCCTCTCTCTCTCCCGCCCCCCTCTCTCTCCCCATCACTCTTTCTCCCCCACCCCTCTCTCTTCCCCCACCCCTCTCTCTCTCCACTCTCCGCTCCCCTCTCTCCCCCATCTCCTTCGACCCCCCACTCCCCTCCCTCTCCACCCCTTGTTATGTATTGTGTGTTCTCCTCCCACCTGCGGTGGTGCTGTCACAGCAGATACATGGTTGGGTGTTCTCTTGGTTAAGTTTAGCTCTCTTTCTTCGGAACTCTCCACAACTTTCCTTTCCTTCCTGAATAAAGCACTTCATGTTTGAATCTCTGGGTTCTGAGTTCTAATTGTGTCTAGGTAGAAAGGTACGGACACAACAAAGTAGCGATGAGGATCGGATGAATCTGCGTTGTGGGAACTTTCTTGTTTTCGACTACAAAACACTCGGAACAGAGATTGCAGCATCACATTAACGTTACGGGTGCAGTGAGTAAACAGAAATTTAAATTTGAAACGTGAGATGGCTACTATATTAGGAAACATCGGTGATTTTGATGAAAATGTGGAGCAATGGAGCGCTTATATGGAACGTTTTGACTATTTTGTATTGGCCAATGCAGTGGCAAACAAAAAGGTCGTGCCTACCTTTTTGAGTGTAATGGGGCCGAAGACATTCAATTTACTTCGCAGCCTTGTGCAGCCAGATAAACCAGGAACTAAAACATATAAGCAACAAGTGGAAATTCTTGGAGCACATTTTTCACCAAAACCTCTGGTTATTGCTGAGAGATTTAGATTTCACAAACGGAATCAAGAGGAGGGGGAATCAGTGACAATGTTTATTGCTGCATTAAAAAGGTTGTCAGAACACTGCCAGTTCAAGGAGGTGCTGAATGACAACATTAGAGACAGACTTGTGTGTGGTCTGCTAAGTGCAGCCACACAGAAGCGCCTTCTTACTGAGGACAACCTTACTCTTAAAAAAGCCATTGATGTTAGTGTCTCCATGGAGATGGCGGAAAAGGAGGCTCGCCAGTTGAGTTCAACAGGGAGAGTTCACAAGGTGTCGTCTGAGCCTAAAGGTGCGCGGAATGGCACATGTTACCGTTGTGGGAAAACGGGCCATCACGCTAATGACTGCTGGTGTACGGAGCTGGAATGCCAAAATTGTGGCAAAAAAGGTCACATTGAACGTGCCTGTAGAGGTAAAAAAAGAACAGACAGAGCTGGGAAGCATGAAAGCAAAATGTCTGTATTTGGACAAGAGAGGAAAAAGAGTGTTCATTCAGTGCAGTATGATGGAACAAGCAAAACAGAGGGGAGCGACACCTCTGAGGAGGAAGAGGTGCACATACTGACGGTTGCAGGTGGTTCAAATGGCTACTGGGTGTCACCACTGGTGGAGGGACAATCAGCGTGGATGGAAGTGGACACAGGCGCAGCTGTGTCCCTTGTTTCAGACACTGTCTACAACAAAATGCTAAAGCATCTTACCCTTCAGCCAACAAACATTGTGCTAAAGACGTATACCGGCGAACCTGTGGCCATGAGAGGCGCCATTGAGGTGACAGTTACATTGAACGGACAGACTGCGAAACTGCCACTATATGTGGTAAAGGGAAATTACCCATCGCTACTGGGACGTGCGTGGCTAGAGAAAATCACGCTGGACTGGCCTGCAGTCCGCATGATGTCAAAAGGGGAGTCAGGTCTGACTGCAGTGTTAAACAAACATGCAGAACTCTTCAATGGGGAACTTGGGAGCATGAAAAAGATCAGCGTGAGACTGGACATTAAGCCAGACAGCAAGCCGAAGTTTCACAAAGCCCGACCTGTACCCTATGCAATTAGGCCAAAAGTTGAGGCTAACTTGGAGGCATTAGTCGAGAATGGAGTCCTGGAGCCTGTGAGTGTGAGCAAATGGGCCACACCCATTGTTCCTGTCCTGAAAAAGGATGGATCTGTTCGAATCTGTGGGGATTTTAAAGTGACTATTAACCCGGTGCTGTCTGCGGAACAGTACCCTCTTCCCCTCATTGATGATCTTTTTACGGGCTTGGCCGGAGGGCAAAAGTTCAGCAAAATAGACTTATGCCAGGCTTATCTACAAATGCATGTCGATGACAAATCAAAGGAGCTGCTGACAATTGTGACACACAAGGGGCTATACCGGTACTGCCGCCTTCCGTTTGGAATTACGTCGGCCCCTACTCTATTCCAAAGGGCAATGGATCAGATTTTGAGTGGACTGCCAGGAGTCCAGTGCTACCTGGACGACATCCTTGTCACTGGGACAAATGAGGAGGATCATCTTCTGAACTTGGATGCGACACTACAAGGACTGAAAGAGTACGGACTCAGAGTTCGTAAAGACAAATGTGAATTCTTTCAGTCTTCAGTTGAGTACCTGGGGCATGTGATTGACGTTACTGGCCTGCAGAAGGCGCCATCAAAAGTCAAGGTGATCGTGGAGGCCCCAGCACCCCAGAATGTGAGCCAGTTACATTCATTTCTGGGGCTACTTAACTACTATGGGAAGTTTATTCCAGACTTAGCAACATTGCTGAAGCCGTTACATCAGTTGCTATGTCAAGGCAAAACATGGAAATGGACTGAACTGTGCAACGAAGCTTTCGCCCAAGCAAAGAAAGCATTACTGAAATCGGAGGTCCTGACACACTTCGACCCAAAGCTACCTGTGCAGCTAGCATGTGATGCGTCACCATATGGTGTGGGAGCAGTCATATCCCACATCATGCCTTCTGGTGAAGAGAAACCTATCGCCTTCGCATCACGCACCTTGAACAAGGCCGAGAGTAACTATGCACAGATTGAGCGCGAGGCCTTGGGAATCGTTTTTGGAATTCGAAAATTTCATCAGTACCTGTTTGGGAGAAGGTTCACACTCCTGACGGACCACCGTCCATTGACTTCAATCTTCGGGCCCCACACCAGAATTCCGTCTCTTCCTGCAAGCAGGATGCAAAGGTGGGCTTTACTGTTGTCAGGACACACATACGACATCAAATATCGCAAATCAGACTTGCACGGCAACGCATAAGGTCTCTCGAGGCTACCCTTGCCTGTTACTCCCCCAGAGCCTCGTCAGATAGACATCTTCTACTTTAGACAAGTGGAGGGAGCACCTGTCACGGTAGTTCAGGTGCGAAGGTACACCCGCAACGATCCAGTCCTGTCTGAGGTAATGGACGATGTCATTCGAGGGAGAGCTATAGGAGATTCTCCTAGTTTGAAACCTTACGTTTCAAAAAGAAATGAGCTCTCCGTCCAGGCAGGTTGTCTTCTTTGGGGACGCCGTGTCATCATTCCGCCACCTCTGAGGGAACCTATACTGCAACAACTTCATACAGGCCACAGTGGGGTGGTTCGGATGAAGGAAATGGCAAGAAGCTACTTCTGGTGGCCAGGTCTCGATGGAAATATTGAGGAGAAAGCCAAAACATGTTCCCCATGTCAAAGGGTCCGGAATGTTCCACAGCTGGCAACCCTACACCTCTGGGATTGGCCTGCAGAAGTGTGGTAGCGAGTACATGTGGACTTCGCTGGTCCTTTTGAAGAGAAGATGTTTATGGTGGTTGTGGACGCTCGTAGCAAGTGGCCGGAGGTCGCTGTGATGAGGTCTACCACGGCAGAGAAAACAATTGAGAAACTTGGTGAGATGTTCAGCCGTTATGGCTCACCGGAACAACTCGTAAGTGAAAACGGTCCACAATTTGTATCACAGGAGTTTGCAACCTTCCTGCATGTGAATGGTGTCCAACACATCAGGTCTGCGCCCTATCATCCCTCTACTAACGGCCAGGCAGAAAGGTTCGTGCAAACTTTGAAGCACGCCTTGAAGGCATCGCAAGGTCAGGGCTCAATCCACCAACGTCTGAACAGCTTCCTGTTGTCCTACAGGAACGAGCCACATGCCACAACCAAAACTTCCCCCGCTTCGCTCATGATGAAGAGGCAGTTGCGGACAAGTTTTGACTTACTCAAACCTCCAAGGGCAGACAGGTTGTCCATCATCAACAACAAGCTCAAGTTGAAAAGAGAGAGAAAAGAGCCAAGGAGAGACGGTTTCACCCTGGAGAGCACGTCTTAGCTCGAAACTACAACACTGGACCGAAATGGGTTCCTGCTATGGCGATCGCACAGACGGGCCCTGTGTCTTACACGGTTGAGACTGCTGAGGACGTCGTCTGGAGAAGACACACAGATCAACTGTTGCTAGGAGCAGAGACAGCCACAGAGGCTCCAACGGCTGGTTGGCCTGAACTGGCTGCAATGCTCCATCTCACCCTCAGTAAGCTCCCCGCTGGAGTGGAGCTGATTTACAGGACAAACGGGAAAGTGTTCAACCTCCGTCGCCTCCAGTCCAGACCCAAGGTCGTCCCATCCTCTGTCGTCGAATTACAGTATGTAGACGACGCTTGCGTCTGCGCTCACTCGGAGGTCGAACTCTGAACCATTGTCAACACCTTCACTGAAGCGTATGAGAGCATGGGCCTTACACTAAACATCCGTAAGACAAAGGTCTTCTACCAGCCTGCCCGCCACACAGTACTGCCTCCTGATTATCAAAATCCACGACAAGGCCTTGGACAAGGTGGACCACTTTCCATACCTCGGGAGCCTACTGTCAACAAGGGCAGATATCGACGACGAAGCCCAACACCGCCTTCAGTGTGCCAGTGCAGCCTTCGGTCGCTTGAGGAAGAGAGTGTTTGAAGACCAGGACCTCAAACCCGGCACTAAGCTCATGGTCTACAGAGCAGCAGTGATACCCGCCCTGCTGTATGCCTCAGAGACATGGACCATGTACAGCAGGCACCTCAAAGCACTGGAGAGGTACCACCAACGCTGCCTCCGCAAGATCCTGCAAATCCATTGGCAGGATAGGCGCGCCAACGTCAGTGTTCTCGCTCAGGCCAACATCCCCAGCATTGAAGCTTTCACCACGCTCGATCAGCTCCGATGGACGGGCCACATCTTCCGCATGCCCGATACGAGACTCCCAAAAACAAGCGCTCTACTCAGAGCTCCCTCACGGCAAGAGAGCCCCAGCTGGGCAGAGGAAATGCTTCAAGGCCACCCGCAAAGCCTCCTTGGAAAAAGTGCAACATCTCCACCGACACCTGGGAATCCCTGGCCCCAAGACCAGAGCACAAATTGGAGGAGAAGCATCCGGGAAGACGCCGAACACCTCAAGCCTCTTCGCCGGGAGCAAGCGGAAGCCAAGCGCAAACAGCGAAAGGAGCACACGTCAACCCAAGCACCCCACCCACCCCTTCAACCACCGTCTGCCCCACCTGTGACAGAGACTGTCGGTCCTGCATTGGACTCATCAGCCACCTGCGAACTCATGTTTAATGTGAAAGCAAGGCATGCAGGTGCAGCAGGTGGTTAAGAAGGCAAATGTTATGTTGGCCTTCATAGCGATGACCGCCGGTATCCTGTCAGAGAGCGGCGGCCTCCAAGACGCTTGGATCTGTAGGCTTAGTGACTTACCCACAAGACTGGGGCAGAATAAACCCCAGGGTAAAGTCAGGGTTTGAGGCAGTCTACCTCTACCCTTGGTTAGTTGAGTGCATTGAAAGTAACTTACCTGTTGAGGAATAATGTGGACCTTTCATTTAAGAGGGGAAGAATATGTTATGTATTGTGTGTTCTCCTCCCACCTGCGGTGGCGCTGTCACAGCAGATACATGGTTGGGTGTTCTCTTGGTTAAGTTTAGCTCTCTTTGTTTGGAACTCTCCAGAACTTTCCTTTCCTTCCTGAATAAAGCACTTCGGCCTAGAAATTGGGTATAGCCCCGCTTGGGGCGTTAGACTTGGCGCTGCGCAAAGTTTTGCGCGAGGCGCAATTTATCGCCACCTAGCACGATATTGGTTCGTAGCGCCCCTAAGGTGATCGCGGCGTTAAATCAGGCGTTGCACGGTAGACTTAGGGCGCTAACATGGCGGCGCAACTCAATATCGGGGCGGCCGGGTGCAGCGCAGGTGCAGTCAATCATCGATGATCATGAGAGAGTCAGGAGCCGGCCAGCTCTTAAAGGGGTGGGTCCAGAAGGATCAGCAGCCACACTCTGCGCCCTGCAGAACTGAATTTCGGCGCTGTGTTTTGTTTGGCGCTAAAAACTTTCTGAGGATGGAGAGGGCAAGGCAAAGAGCAGAGCGCTTCACGGATGATGCATTGGATGCATTGGTAGGCGGAGTGGCGCGCCGTCGAGCGGTCCTGTACGCGGACAATGGCAGGAGGCCTAGTCAGCAGGATTACCGCAGAGCATGGAGGGCCATCACTCAGAGGGTGAACTCCAGCAGCCTGGTGGTCAGGACTCCATTGCAGTGCCACAAGAAATTCAATGACCTCACTCGGGTCGTCAGGGTGAGTGATGTTTTTGCAGTCCTCTTCATGCCTTCATCTGCACCTGACTTTATGGCCAATGGGTGCGCCATGCCCCACTGGTCATCTGTCAGCATGCACCCATGGCCCTGTCTGGGAACACAGTTGCACATGCAGCTGTCACCATGATGTCAGGGCTATTCCACCAAGGGGGGCATGACATGACAGATGAGGCCATGATGTCAGGGCTATTCCACCAAGGGGGTCATGACATGACAGATGAGGCCATGATGTCAGGGCTATTCCACCAAAAGGGGCATGACATGACAGATGACGCCATGATGTCAGGGCTATTCCACCAAGGGGGGCATGACATGACGGATGAGGCCATGATGTCAGGGCTATTCCACCAAGGGGGGGCATGACATGACAGATGACGCCATGATGTCAGGGCTATTCCACCAAGGGGGGCATGACATGACAGATGAGGCCATGATGTCAGGGCTATTCCACCAAGGGGGGCATGACATGACAGATGAGGCCATGATGTCTCATCATTTCCTGTCCTTTCTCCTGCAGTCCAAGCTGGCAAGGAACCGACGAGAACAGCTCCGGACCGGTGGAGGACCTCCAAACCTCCAGAACCTGACGGACCTGGAGGACCGAGTGCACCAGATTGTTGGCGGCCGCCTGACTGGTCCTGTCACCACTGGAACAGCCGACCCCATTGTGCATGGCGATGGTAAGGTTATGACCTTTTTGATCTGTGTCCTTCCACTTGTGACCCCCCACCGGCATGCTTTTTCACTGTGGACCCATGCCATAGCATTGCACCAATCTTGCATCCCTTGCTGCCACCCTCTCCTCTCACTAAAGCCACTCTTCAACCTCCCTGCTTTCAGATGCTGCATCACCAGATCGGGAGCTGGGCCCTCAAGCTGCCAGTCCCACTGAGTCTGGAGGCGACCAGCTGGAGGAAGCCAGACCTTCCGTGCCAGCCTCAGGGGAGGCACGCCAGCTGCAGAGTGGGGATAGTTCTTCCCTGGAGGGGAGTGGGGGGGGGTGCCTCTGATGAGGAACCAGCTCCAGGAACCAGCGGGCTGCACCAACGCAGGGGGGGAAGGGAAGCTTGGGGGCCATCTCCCCGGAGGCCGAGTCAGGCCACCATGACTGCTGCACAGAGCGCAGAGGTGGTTCGGTCCCTAGCTAAAATGAGTGCCCAGGCTCGGCTCAGGCACAATGAGCTGATCGCTGCAGTGGCAAGGCTGCCTGAAGCCATTGATAGACTGGCAGGGAGTCTCCAGGACTTCAGTGCCGCACAGGAAAGGAGTGCGCAGGGCTTCTCTGAAGCACTGGAAAGGACTGTCCAGGGCTTCTCCGAAGCACTGGAAAGGACTGTCCAGGGCTTCACCAAAGCACTGGCACCTGCCACGCAGTCACTTGCTGGCCTCATGCAAGCGCAGATTGAGGCCACGCGAGCACTGACTGCTGCCACCATTGAAGGATCAGGCAGGATTACCCGGGGCCCTTGCAGCACCACAGCAGGGCATCAATCTGTGGGCCAGCCGATTGGGGCGCATGCTGCGCTGCTGCCCCGTCAGAGTGCCAGTGTGTCGTCTGCCCACAGAGCAGGTGTCCGCTCTCAGGATGTCAGCATTCCTGATGCCACCACTGGCATGTCTTCACTGCAGCTGCCACCACCTGCAGGACAGACTGCATCCGCCCATGAGCAGTTGGAGCATTCAGCACCCGGGCCCTCCAAGCCCAGAGGTCGTCCAGCCCGTCCCTCAGGGGCTTCTGCGCTTTCGGCCACTCAGCAGGCCTCCCCCAGCCTTGATGCAGCCACTGGGGTCCAATTAAGGAGGAGCTGCAGGGAGGGAAGGGAGCGTTCCAGAAAGAGAAGTCGAAGCCCATCAAGGGGTCAAAAGTAGAGGGAGCTTTGGAGACGGCGAGGTTGAACATTTCAAGGCTCTCTACAGTTCTTGTGAATGATGGGGATGTGTTGGTTACTGTCGCGGGTTTGGCAGACATTAAAGTTGTATTTCCTTGCTGATGTGTTAAATCCTTAGTTATGTGTTTTGCCGTTACTTTTGTGTTAAATCCTTAGTTTTGTGTTAAGCCGTTACTTAAGTGTTATTTCGTTAGTTTTGCTTTCTGCTGCAATTGCTTTATGAAGCTGGAAGGCTCCACTTTTTTGAAAATAAAGAATTTTTTTTATTGACACTGGACATCTAAACTATTTACACTTAATCTGTCCTTCATAGGCTTTGGGTGAACCGGACGGTCCTCTCCCAAACACACCAAGCAATCCGTCAGTGGGGCCTAGAAACGAGTCGTTATGAGCCTCTGATGAACGGCCCTTCCAGTTTCGGGAACCCTCCCGTCTTCCTCCTCCTCCTCCTCCTCCTCCTCCTCCTCCTCCTCCTCTGCTGGTCCTTCAAGCTCGGCTGGCATTGGCTGGGTGCGTTGGATGGCGAGGTTGTGGAGCATGCAGCAGACAACGACGATGTGGGCGACTCGCTCCGGCGAGTACTGCAGGGCGCCCCCCGAATGGTCGGGACAACGGAACCGCTGCTTCAGCACGCCGATTGTGTGCTCCACAGTGTTCCGCGTCGCCTGATGGCTGGAGTTGCAGTTCTCCTCTGCCTGGGTGCTGGGCGGACGTAGCGGGGTCATAAGCCATGGGCACAGAGGCTGGCCCTTGTCTCCGAGAAGCCAGCCTCGTGGGTGAGCCGGGGCCTCGAAAAGGTCTGCCACTGTGGTCTGACGCAGGATGAAAGCGTCGTGGCTGCTGCCAGGGAATTGTGCGTTGACCGCGAGGATCACACACCAGCTGTACATTAAGGGAGTGGAACCCCTTGCGGTTGCGGTAATCCTCGGGATTGTTCACAGGCGCCCGCAAAGCCACGTGCGTACAGTCAATGGCGCCCTGCACCATGGGGAAGCCAGCTATTGCCGCGAAGCCTTTTACGTGCTTCTGCTGCTTCTCCGGTGTCAAAGGGAACGAAATAAATTGCCGCCTCCTGTTATATAGGGCATCTGTAACTTGGCGGATGCAGCAATGCACCGCAAACTGGGAAATGTTAGCTATGTCTCCAGTCGCAGCCTGAAAGGAGCCGCTGGCAAAGAAATTGAGGGCTACAGTAACCTTTACAGGCACCGACAGAGATGTCCTGCACCGTATGCGCGGCAGAAGATCATCCTGAAGCAGCTGGCACAGCTCAATCACCACCTCCTTATGGAATCGCAGCCTTCTGACACACTGCTCCTCCGACATGTTGTGGTAGGAGAACTGCTGTCTGAAAACCCTCGCTGCGTATGGTCTGGTGTGGCGACGTCTGTTGGCCCTCCTCCGTCTGGCCACTCCTGGCCCTCTCTCCCTCCGTCTCTGTGCCCTCTCAAGATGTTCTAGCAGCAGGATGTTCCCTTCCAGAGCAGCCCCCATAATAAGAGTGATCAAGGTAAAGGTTGTAAGCTCTTACCAGCAGCTAGGTAATGTTCACAGGGCTAAAGGTCCTCTGGCACTGCTGGTTGAATGGCAATAAGGCTCGAGCACTGCAGCTGCTCAACTGTATCAAACCAGCCAACAAGTTGCGTTCACAAAAGGGCTGATGTTTTCAGACCACTGGTGTCCCCTTTAAACAGTGCCCCCCTACTCCGAGAGTGCCTGGGGAACGTTCCAGTGAGCTGTCACTATTAGCGCCAGGCGCAACAGAGGCGGGCGCCACCCAATTTCCAGTCCGGCGCACTAAAAAGGCGTTGCACCATGGAATGACGTCATGATCAGCCCACGAGTGCGCGCTAAGATTTTGCACCGGCGCTAAATGCATGGTCAATATGGGGCGAGGCGCTAGGTTCCCTGCGACCGCACAGAAATTGGTTATCGCCCACTTTTCAGCCTCTTTAGGCGATAATCGGTGGCGCTAACAATCCAATTTCTCCCCCTTCATGTTTGAATCTCTGGGTTCTGAGTTCTAACTGTGTCTAGGTAGAAAGGTACAGACACAACACCCCTCACCTCCCTCTCCGCCCCTCCCCTCCCCTCTCTCCCCTCCCCTCTTCTCTCTCTACCCCCTCCCCTCTCTCCACTCCCTTCCCTCTCTCCCCCCACTCTTCCCTCCCCCTCCCCTCTCTCTCCCTTTCCTCCCACCTCATTACCCCGCTCCCTCCTCTCTAGCCGCTCCTCTCCCCCTCGCCACTTCCCCCCTCTCTCCCCCTCCCCTCCCTCTCCCCCTCCACTCTCCCTCCCCCTCCCTGCACCTCCATTCCCACCTCCCCTCTCTCTCCCCCCACCCCCCTTTCCCCCTCAACTCTCTCTCCCCTCCCCTCTCTCCCCCTCCCCTCTCTCTTTCCCCTCCCCCCACCTCTCTCTCACCCCACCCCTGCCCACTCTCTCGCCCGCCCCTCCCCTCCCTCTCCCCCTCCCCTCCCTGCTCTCCCCCCTCCCCTCCCCTCTCTCTCCCCTCCCCTCTCTCTCCCCCCTCCCCTCCCTGTAGTGTCCGAGGATTAATAATACTCAGACTGCAGGAGAACAATAAAACAGGTATTTACTGAACAGAGAGTAATTCAAGACTGAAGTACAGAAGCCTGCTATGGCTTTATATACAGGGGTGGTCACTGCCGGTACTGCAGTATAGAATCAGTTCTTCTCTTAAAGGTACATACACAACAATTCCTCCCCTTTTAGATAAACAGTACATAACATTGATTTAACAACTAAATAATAACTAATTACAATTACAATTTTCTCTGTACTATACTATATACATCAACTGAAATAATCATTTATAAGTTCAGTCTTTGAGGAGGCTTCCTGATCCTGACTGGATAACGCCTTTCTCGAGTATCCTGTTCTTGCGGCGGAGTTGATTCTGGCTCATTGTCATTGGTTGGTTCGTCAGCTTCCAATACCACTGCTTCTGAGGTAGACGCACTCTGTACTTCGGGTTGATTACCAGGTGCACCTGCTCGTGGTATGGGTTTGACTTGTTCCTGTGGCTCTAGAATCTGGTCAGCATGGCATCTCACGATGCTCTCTCCAACGTCCACTGTGTACATTAGTGGTTCCTGCTGTGTGCATATCGTTCCTGGCTGCCATTTTTCTGTTCGGTAGTCACGGGCCAAGACTGGTTGCCCTATCTTGAAGCTCCTGGTTGGCTTGTCATTGATATGCTGGAATTGCTTATCCTCAACATCTCGCTTTATGTTTGGTTTGAGCAAATCCAGGTGACATCTTAGCCTTCGGTTGAAGAACATTATGGCTGGGGTTTGGTTGGTGACTGCATGTGTCGCATTCCGGTAAGCAAACAAGAAATTATCCACCTTGTGTTGTAGTAGTATGTCGTCATTATGCATTGCATTTATTGCCTTTTTAAAGGTCTGAACAAACCTCTCAGCCAATCCATTTGTGGCTGGATGATATGGGGCAGATGTGTAATGTTTCACCCCATTATTCCTCAGAAACCTCCGGAAATCCTCGGACACAAACTGTGGCCCATTGTCGGAGCAAATCTGTTCTGGCAAGCCATTCCTGGCGAAGATGGTCCGTAGGACTGCAATAGTTTTCTCCGTGGTGGTGGAGGACATTTTGATGACCTCTGGCCATTTTGAATGGGCGTCCACAGCGATTAGGAACATTGAGTCCATAAATGGACCAGCAAAATCAATGTGTACCCGTTGCCATGGAGATGAGGGCCACTCCCATGGATGTAGCGGGGCCTGTGGTGGAGCGTTTTGGACCTTCTGGCATCCTGTGCATCTCTTGGTCATATCCTCGATTTCTTTATCGATTCCCGGCCACCACACAAACGCCCTGGCTAGGCTCTTTATTTTTACCCCTCCCAGATGACCCTCATGAAGCTCATTGAGCACTCTATCTCTCAATTACCACTCGGGATCCACACATCAAGGTCCCCCGGCACACTGACAGCTGTTCTCTCCTTGGCGAGAATGCTGGTAACAGTGAGTCGCCATATGCTGGCCATCCCTTCAGCATCAAATCATAGACCCGAGAGAGTGTCGGGTCATTTCGGGTTTCCTTCTCTATACTTGAGTTTGTAACAGGTAGACATTCGACTATGGTCGCATGGAATATCTCAACAGGGTCCACTGCAGGTGCTTCCTCTACCGTAGGCAACGGTAGGCGCGACAGCCCATCAGCGTTTCCATGCTGTTTCGTACCCTTGTACTCTATGTCGTACTGATGTGCCCCTAGAAAAAGTGACCATCTTTGCAGCCGTTGTGCCGTCATCACCGGAACGCCCTTCTTTGGGTTAAAAATGGAGACCAGGGGCTGATGATCAGTCAGTAGGGTGAATTTCTGCCCATGCAGATAGTGATTGAACTTCTTCACCCCCCACACCAGGCTGAGGGCCTCCCTGTCAATCTGGGCATGGTTACGCTCGGCTGAGGTTAACGAGCGCGACGCAAAGGCTATTGGCCTCTCTGAACCGTCAAGGAATTTGTGTGACAGCACTGCTCCGATGCCGTAGGGCGACGCATCACATGCTAACCGAATCGGTAGTGTTGGATTGTCGTGGGCCAATGCTTCTTTTGAAGTGATTAGGCATTTACATTTCTGAAAGGCACGCTTACACTCATCACTCCATTTCCATGTTACTCCAGTTTGCAGTAGGGCGTTCTGTGGGTGCAGAATTGTAGATAAATTCGGCAAGAACTTATGGTAGTAGTTCACCAACCCGAGGAACGACCTCAGTTGCGACACATTTTCCGGTGCTGGAGCCTTGACTACAGCCTCAACCTTGTCCGGCGACTTATGCAACCCTTCCTCATCAATCATGTGGCCACAATACGAGATTTGTCTCCTGAAGAACTCGCATTTGGGGCGGTTGGCTCATAGCCCATATTCCTGTAATCTCGTGAGCACCTGCTCCAGGTTGGCAAGGTGTTCACTGTCATTTTTGCCCGTAACCAGGATGTCATACAAATAACCCTGGGTCCCCGGGATCCCTTGCAGGACTTGTTCCATTGCCCTCTGCCAAATAGCCGGGGCTGATGCTACCCCGAATACCAGTCGATTGTACTGGTAAAGGCCTTTGTGAGTGTTTATCGTGAGGTATTTCCCAGATGCTTCTTCCACCTCCATTTGTAGATACGCTTGGGCCAGATCAATCTTTGTAAAGCGTTTCCCTCCAGATAGTGAGGCGAAAATATCTTCTATCCGTGGAAGTGGATATTGTACTGTGTGCAGGACTGGGTTCACAGTTACCTTGAAGTCCCCACAGATGTGAACCTTCTTCGGTTCCCCAGGCGTGCTGCTCAAAGATTTCTTCATTACAGGAATGATGGGTGTGGCCCACTCGCTCCAGTCCACCTTGGACAGCACACCCGAACGCTCCAGACTCTCGAGCTCTGCTTCAATGGCTGGGCGGATCGCATAAGGTACCGGTCTGGCCTTAAAAAATTTTGGGTTTGCGTTATCTTCGATTTTTATCGTTGCCGTTACTCCTTTTAGAGTCCCAAGTCCTTGTTGGAACACCTCTTTCGCGTCAGTTAGAATTTTTGACAGTCGTCCAGGTGTGACGTCATCATCCTTTTTATTAGTCACAGTTAGCGCCTGAATGGAATGCCAATCCAATTGTATTTTTCGGATCCATTCACGTCCTAATAGTGGTGGTCCTCCATCCGGTAGTATATATAGATACAGTTTCTGTGTTTCCTTGCCATTGTATTCAACTGGCACCCTTATTTTTCCTCTGGGGTAGACTTTTTGCCCTGTGTATGTCTTCAATACAATGGACGTGTCCTTCAAGGGTATGTGTGAGAATAGCCGCTCATAGTCTCGTCGATTCATGACAGTTAGGGCTGATCCTGTATCCAATTCCATCTTTACTTGGGACCCTGCTATCATGAGGGTGACCCAAATGGTTCGGTGATCCTCCTTTGCGATCACGTTGTGTAACTTTAGACAACTTAGTCTCCTGCTTCCGGAGTCATTATCACTCTCCTGATCTTCCGAACTACTGTCTGTCATTTTTTTTACTTTCTTGTACTTTTCCTTAGTAGTTCTTGTAGTGTTGGTTTTCTTTCCCGACCTGCAGACTCTTGCTATATGTACCATTTTCCCGCATTGCCTGCATACTTTGTCCTTAAACCAGCAGTCCTTCTGATCATGGGTTGTTCTGCCGCAGCGATAGCACTTTTCTGCTCCATACGCCATTTCGTTAGCGCTGTATTCTTGTGGTTTCTGTTGTATTTCCGCAGCTCCCCGTGCTGCTGCTCCGTAGGATACTGCCACGCTGAAAGCCTGTTCTAACGTCAGGTCCTTTTCCGAAAGTAGTCGTTTCTGTGTTCCTTCACTCTGGAGCCCGCAGACAAACTTATCCCGTAAGGTGTCTGCCAGTCCTGCTCCGAACTGGCAGTGCTTCGATAACTTGCGTAGTTCCGTAAGATAGTCAGCATTGTTCTCATCTTTGTGCTGGTTTCTTTTATGGAACTAGAATCTTTCTGTTATCAGCAGTGGTGTAGGGTTTAAGTGTTCCTGTAAGATATTAACAATCTCTTCAAAACTTTTCTCCATTGGTTTAGCTGGGGTAATTAAATTCCGCAATAGGCCGTACGTTCTCGCGCCCATCAAATTTAATAATACCGACGCCTTCTTTCCATTGGCCACCTCATTGGCATTGCAGTACACTTCAATTCTTTCCACATACGTGGTCCAGTCTTCTACCTCGTTGTCGAAAGCAGTGATACTGCCACTCTTCGGCATCTTGGGTGATTTAAAATGGCGCCTCCCACGCTTTTTCTTCTTCCCCAATGTAATAAAATGGCGCCTCTCACGCTTTTTCTTCTTCCCCAATGTAATAAAATGGTGCCTCCCGCGCTTTTCCTTCTTCCCCTTGCTGCCACGCTGCTCCTAGCGTTCTACAGGGTAATGGCAGTGACCTGCGGCTCCGGCGCATCTCACTTTTCCTTCCCCGCATGCTATCCTCTCCACGCTGCCCTGTTCTTGAGCACCGACCGCGCCCTGTGCGCTCCACCCTCTCTCTCTCTTCCTCCCGACGACGCTGCACGGCCCCTTTGCAGAGCCGCTCGATCGAGCCTGAGCCCGCCGCAGTCCGGAAGGGTCAGCACACTACCTGCTACCAGCACGACTTGGGAACACCTCGACTGGGGAGCCAGGCCCAGCTCTCCACAGCCTCCCCTGCAACTCTCCGATGGATCCCTGGGCGGTTGCCCGCGGTCGACGCCCGCCGTTCTGACTTCGACCTCCAAGAAGCTTCTCTTCAGGGAAAAGATCCCCGTGAGGTGATGCAGTACTGCAGGTGAGTTCAAACCTGCCCGTCGCCAGTGTAGTGTCCGAGGATCAATAATACTCAGACTGCAGGAGAACAATAAAACAGGTATTCACTGAACAGAGAGTAATTCAAGACTGAAGTACAGAAGCCTGCTATGGCATTATATACAGGGGTGGTCACTGCCGGTACTGCAGTATAGAATCAGTTCTTCTCTTAAAGGTACATACACAACACTCCCCTCCCCTCTCTCTCCCCCCTCCCCTTTCGCTCACCTCCCCTCTCTCTCCCCACTCCACTCCCCTTCTCCCCTCCCCTCCCCTCTCTCTCTTCCCCCTCCCCTCGCTCTCTCCCTCCTCCTCTCCCCCCTCTCTCTCCCCCACCCCTCTCCTCTCTTTCCCCCTCCCCTCTCCTCTCTCTCATCCTCCCCTCTCTCTCTCCCCCCTCTCTCTCCCCCTCCCCTCTCTCTCCCCCTCCGCTCTCTCTCCCCATCTCTCTCTTTCTCCCCCTCCCCTCTCTCTCCACCCTCCCCTCTCTCTCTCTCCCCCTCACCTCTCTCTCTCACTCCCCCCTCCCTGTCCCAGCTCCCCTCCCCTCTCTCCCTCCCTCCCTTCTCTCTCCCCCTCCCCCTCCCCTCCCTTTTCTCCCACTACCCCCTACACTCCCCTCTCTCCCCCTACACTCCCCTCTCTCCCCCTCCCCTCTCTCTCCCCCTCCCCTCTCCCCCTCCCCTCTCTCCCCCTCCCCTCTCTCTCTTTCTCTCTCCCCTCCCCCTCTCTATCTCCCCTCCCCTCTTTCTTTCCCCCTCTCTCTCTCACCCCCATCTCTGCCCCCCACTCTCTCTCTCCCCCTCTCCTCTCCCCCTCCCCTCTCTCTCTCCCCTCCCCCCTCTCTCTCTCCCCTCCCCCCTCTCTCGACCCCCTTCCCCCTCTCTCTCTCCCCTCCCTCTCTCTCTCCCCTCCCTCTCTCTCTCCCCTCCCCTCTCTCTCTCCCCCTCCCCTCTCTCTCTCTCCCACTCCCCTCTCTCTCTCTCTCTCTCTCTCCCTCCCCTCTCTCTCCCCCCCTCCGCTCTCTTCTCTCTCCCCCTCTCTTCTCTCCCCCTCCCTTCTCTCCCCCTCCCCTCTCTTCTCTCCCCCTTCCCCTCTCTTCTCTCCCCCACCCCTCTCTTCTCTCCCCCTCCTCTCTTCTCTCCACCCCTCCCCTCTCTTCTCTCCCCCTCCCCTCTCTCCTCTCCCCCTCTCTTCTCTCCCCCCTCCCCTCTCTTCTCTCCCCCTCCCCTTGCTCCTCTCCCCCTCCCCTCACTCCTCTCCCCCCTCCATTTTCTCCTCTCCCCCCTCCCCTCTCTCTCCCCCTCCCCTCTCTCTCGCCCCCTGCCCCTCTCTCTCTCCCCCCCTCCATCGCTCTCTCCCCCCCTCACTCTCCCCCTCCCCTCTCTCTCCCCTGTGATGAAATATATTCCATTCATCACTGCCTGTTTTCTGTGTCTTGTAACTGCCTGCTTTCTGTGTCTTTTCCCTTCCCCCAGTCCTCATGTATTATGTATTGGAATGTGCTGGAATTGGTTGTGTGCAGGGCTCCGCCTATACCTGGCTCCTTTGTAATCTAAGTCAGTCGGGCATCAGCCTCCTGAAGGAAGACATCTCTCTAGTTTACGTGTTATGTTCTAAGTTAATAAAAGCCTTACTTTTGTTCTGCTAACTTCGAGTCTCGGAATAATTGAGGCACATCAATTTTATTAACTTAAATTTTCAACACTATGGATCAACTCCTGAAACCCGAACGTTTGGATTTGGATCAACATGCTCCGGACGCATCAGCACGCTTCGGACACTGGTTTGACTGTATGGAATTCATCCTGGACAATTCCGCAGCCGTCAAAGACGCTACGGACACTGCGAAGATGAGACTCGGAATGCTACGGAATTGGGTAAGCCACCGGGTTTACCCCCTCATCCAAGATGCCGATACGTACCTGGCCGCCTGCAACATCTTAAAGGCGCATTACCAGCAGCCTACGAATGAGGTGTATGCTAGGCATCTACTCGCTACTCGCGCACAGCGACCTGGGGAATCGGTGGAGGAGTTCCTAAGCATCCTGAAAAAGCTTGGCAAGGACTGTAAGTGCCGAGATGTAAAAGCCGCAGTGTACACCGACGAGCTTGTTCGTGATGCCTTTATCACAGGCCTCAGCTCCACTCACATCCGGCAAAGACTGCTGGAAAAAACGGAGTTGGACCTGAAACAGGCTGCGGACACCGCGTGGTCCCTGGAGATGGCCCAGAGAAACTCGGACGCCTACTCTTCAGCCCGCGCCGCCCACGCCGCCACGTGTGCGCCGAGGGCGCCGCCATCTTGGAAGGCATCTTCCCCGCCCGGCAGCCCGACACCGGCGGGGCCCAGCTCTCCCCCCAGAAGCCCTACGACAGCCGCGACGCGTCAAGGACCCAACTGCTACTTCTGCGGGCAGCCAAAGCACACCAGAAACCTGTGCCCGGCGAAAGGCACCACCTGCTTTAAGTGCGGTAAGAAGGGGCACTTCGGGAAGGTGTGCAGAGGGAACCCCGCCGGAAAACCAACCGCCGGAAAACCCGCCACCGCCGCGTGTGCGCCGTGGGAGCGGCCATCTTGGACGCCATCTTGCCCGACCTCGTGGGGTCCGCCATCTTATGAGCAGACAGCGTGGACGCCATCTTGTCTTGATCAGGGCCCTACAGTGGCATCGGTCACAGTGGACCAGACCAGGCCGCATCCGCTATCCAAATCAATGGTGGACATCGAGGTAAACGGGTGCCGGGTTAAATGCTTAATTGACAGTGGAAGCACGGAGAGTTTTATCCACCCTGAACTGGCACAACAACTCTCCCTAAAGGTGGTCCCTGCTCAGGGTACCATCTCTATGGCCGATAAAACCCAGACATCGACCATTCTGGGTTACTGCATGGTACAATTGTGCGTTAACGGAACTGTGTATGATAATTTTAAAGTATTAATCATGAAGAATCTATGTGCGAGCGTGATCTTGGGTTTGGATTTCCAGTGCAACCACCAAAGCATCACGCTCAAGTACGGTGGGTCCCAGCCGCCCCTCACAGTGTGCGGTCTGGCTACCCTGAAGGTAAAGCCGCCTTCGCTATTCGCGAACCTTACCCCTAACTGCCGGCCAATAGCGACCAAAAGCAGGAGGTACAGCTGGGAGGACAGGCGGTTTATCGCGACTGAGGTAGACAGGCTCCTGAAAGAGCGCATTATTGAACACAGCAACAGCCCGTGGCGTGCCCAAGTGGTAGTGGTAAGGGGTAGCGAGAAGAAACGGATGGTGATCGACTATAGTCAAACGATCAACAGGTACACCCTACTAGACGCCTACCCGCTACCCCGCATATCAGAAATGGTGAACCAAATCGCCCAATACCGGGTGTTCTCCACCATCGACCTCAAGTCAGCGTACCACCAGCTCCCTATCAGACCAGAGGACCGCCCGTACACCGCCTTCGAGGCGAACGGACGCCTCTACCAATTCCTCAGAGTCCCCTTTGGGGTGACGAACGGGGTCTCGGTCTTTCAGAGGGAGATGGATCGCAGGCAACCTTCCCCTACCTCGACAACGTCACCATCTGCGGTCACAACCAGCAGGATCACGACTCGAACCTCGAGAGGTTCCTGAAAACCGCACAAAAACTCATCCTCACCTATAACGAGGACAAGTGCGTTTTCAACACCACGCGCCTCTGCATACTGGGCAGCGTGGTGGAGAATGGGGAAATCGGACCAGACCCCGACCGATTGCGCCCCCTACGGGAGCTGCCCCTGCCCAACACTCCCAAAGCCCTGAAAAGGTGCCTGGGGTTATTTTCTTACTATTCCCAATGGGTCCCCAACTACTCCGACAAAGCCCGCCCCCTCTTGAAAGCATCCTCTTTCCCGCTCTCTGCTGAGGCCCACGCCGCCTTCAAAAGCATTAAGCAGGATATTGAGCGGGCCACGCTACAGGCAGTGGACGAGAACACTCCATTTCAAGTGGAAAGTGATGCGTCCGACTTCGCCTTGGCGGCCACCCTCAACCAGGCGGGGCGGCCCGTAGCTTTCTTCTCGAGGAGCCTCCAAGGCCCCGAGATCAGACACTCCTCCGTGGAAAAGGAGGCCCAAGCCATCGTGGAGGCAGTGCGCCACTGGCGCCACTACCTAGCCGGCAAACGCTTCACCCTACTTACCGACCAGCGATCGGTAGCATTTATGTTCAACAATAAACAGAGGGGGAAGATTAAAAATGATAAGATTCTTAGGTGGCGGATCGAGCTCTCCACTTTCGAGTACGACATCATTTACCGGCCAGGGGCCCTTAACGAATCCCCTGACGCCCTCTCACGAGGGATGTGTGCCAGCGCCACCGAGGATCGGCTACAGACCCTCCACAACGACCTCTGCCACCCAGGGGTCACGCGGCTGTTCCACTTCATAAAGTCCCGTAACTTACCCTACTCGATTGAGGAAGTTCGGTCTCTGACCAGGAACTGCCGCACTTGCGCTGAGTGCAAGCCTCGGTTCTACCGCCCAGATAGAGCCCACTTAATCAAAGCTACACGGCCCTTCGAGCGGCTCAGCTTAGATTTCAAGGGCCCCCTCCCGTCCGTCGACCGCAATGTTTACTTCCTGAACATTGTGGACGAATACTCCCGTTTCCCATTCGCCTTCCCCTGCCCAGACATGACCAGCGCCACGGTCATTAAATGCCTCAACAGCCTGTTCTGCCTGTTCGGTATGCCGAGCTATATCCACACGGATAGGGGGGCGTCCTTCATGAGTGAAGAGCTACGCCAGTACATGCTGTCCAAGGGGATCGCCACGAGCCGTACCACCAGCTACAACCCCTGGGGTAACGGCCAGGTGGAGCGAGAGAACGGGACAGTGTGGAAAGCAGTCACTCTAGCTCTAAGGACCAAGGGCCTCCCTATCTCCCGCTGGCAGGAAGTCCTCTCGGATGTGCTCCATTCGATACGGTCGCTATTGTGTACGGCCACTAATGCCACGCCTCATGAACGAATGTTTGTCTTTCCTCGGAAATCCACCTCAGGCGTATCCATGCCGTCATGGCTCTCCACCCCAGGTCCGGTACTCGTGCGAAGGCATGTGAGGGGCCAGAAGACGGACCCTCTCATGGAGCCAGTACACCTACTCCACGCCAACCCCCAATACGCATATGTCCGGCACGCCGACGGAAGGGAGGACACCGTGTCCATAAAAGACGTCGCCCCAGCCGGCATCGACAACAACCACGGCAATAGCAGCGACGACGATCACAGCAACCCTTACCCACCCACTACTCTTTCATCACCCCCGGAAGAACATCGACCAACGGCACCCCCACCAATTTTTTTTTTTACAATTTAAATCGCTTTATTGGCATGATAAGTTACATCTTATGTTGCCAAAGCATCAAAATACATTTATGGTTTAGCACATAAACGCAGTTCTATTCATACAGTGTATAAACAGGTATATCCCTGAGTGTATAAATATACATTCGCATTGTTTATATATATTTTTTTCTTAGTTTACTGGTTGTCCCTCTGTTCATGGCAAGCTGTAACATAGTGCGCCGCCAGTGTTATACAGCTTCTCTCCTCTCCCAGTAGGAATGGGAGTTTTTGGTTGTCATTCAGATTTCTGAAATCAGGGCATATTTGTGAGAATTTTTGGTAGAAATTCTCCCTGATGCCCTGATATTTTCCACAAGCTGTGAGGAAGTGCATCTCTGTCTCCACCACTCCCTGACTGCAGTGAGAGCATATCCTGTCCTCTCTTGGCAGCCTGGTCTGCCTGTGTCTGCCTTTTTCGATCGCTAGGCTATGTTCGCTAAGTCTGTACCTTGTCAAGGTTCTTCTCAGTTTGTTATCCTTTACCATGGTCAGGTAATCAGCTATGTTGTATTGTCTGTTTAGGGCCAAGTAGCAATTGAGTTTGCTTTGGGTTTTTGTTGTTTCTGCCCAATATGTCAGATATTTTTCCTTTTGCTTAGCGACGATTGTGTTGGGTCGAATTCTTTGTGTTACCCTGTCACTGTCCTGGGGCTGGTTATTGTTAGTATTGTTAGTAGTTACTTCACTGAGTCCCAGGACTAATTGACTGAGGGTATTCTTCTTTATGGTCAGCTCTTGGCATTTCAGGGCGTCGTAGTGATAGCATTGGGGATTGCTCATTTGTAGGTGATTCCAAAATTTGGTGGCTCTTTTTTGGATAGTGATTATTAATGGATATTGGCCTAGTTCCGCCCTGCATGCATTGTTTACTGTTTTCCTTTGAGTCCGGAGGATACTTTTACAGAATTCTGCATGTAGGATCTCAATTGGGTGTTTGTCCCATTTTGCAAATTCTTGTTGAGTTAGCGGTCCCCATACCTCACTGCCATAGAGTGCAATTGGTTCAATTACTGATTTGAAAATTTTGAGCCAAATGCTAATTGGGATTTCTATTTGGATTGATTTTTTGATGGCATAGAAAGCCCTTCTTGCTTTCTCTTTCAGTTCATTCACAGCCAGTTTGAAGTTTCCCGTAGAACTGATTTTTAAGCCCAAGTATGTGTAGTTAGTGGTTTGTTCAATTTTGGTTGTTCCTACTGTGAAATTTATTTTGGGTCCCTGATGTTTGGATCTTTGCTGGAACACAAGGACTTTGGTTTTTTGGGGATTTATTGTCAGGGCCCAAGTCTGGCAGTACGACTCCAGCAGGTCCAGGTTTTGCTGTAGCCCCTCTTTAGTAGGTGACAGCAGAACCAGGTCGTCTGCATAGAGGAGGAATTTAACCTTGGATTCATATAGGGTGAGGCCGGGTGCTGTAGATTGTTCCCCTTCAACAACCCCGGCGGCACCCCCGGCAGAGACCCAGGAGGCTACCGGGGACACCCAGCCGACACCCGCGGCACCACAACAGCCACGTCGGTCGCAGAGGACTATCAAACCCCCGAACAGACTAAATCTATAGAAGGGGTGAATGTGATGAAATATATTCCATTCATCACTGCCTGTTTTCTGTGTCTTGTAACTGCCTGCTTTCTGTGTCTTTTCCCTTCCCCCAGTCCTCATGTATTATGTATTGGAATGTGCTGGAATTGGTTGTGTGCAGGGCTCCGCCCATACCTGGCTCCTTTGTAATCTAAGTCAGTCGGGCATCAGCCTCCTGAAGGAAGACATCTCTCTAGTTTACGTGTTATGTTCTAAGTTAATAAAAGCCTTACTTTTGTTCTGCTAACTTCGAGTCTCGGAATAATTGAGGCACATCATCCCCCTCCCCTCTCTCTCTCCCCCTCCCCTCTCTCTCCCCACCTCCCCTCTCTCCGCCCTCCCCCATCTCTCTCCCCCCCTCCCCTCTCTCTCTCCCCCTCCCCTCTCTCTCTACCCCCTCCCCTCTCTCTCTCCCCTCCCCTCTCCCCCTCCCCCCTCTCTCTCCCCTCCCCCTCTCTCTCTCCCCTCCCCTCTCTCTCTCCCCTCCCCTCTCTCTCTCCCCCTCCCCCTCTCTCTCTCACCTCCTCCTCTCTCTCTCCCCTCCCCCTCTCTCTCGACCCCCTTCCCCCTCTCTCTCTCCCCTTCCTCTCTCTCTCCCCTCCCTCTCTCTCTCCCCTCCCCTCTCTCTCTCCCCCTCCCCTCTCTCTCTTTCTCTCTCTCTCTCTCCCTCCCCTCTCTCTCCCCCCCTCCGCTCTGTTCTCTCTCCCCCTCTCTTCTCTCCCCCTCTCTTCTCTCCCCCACTCCTCTCTTCTCTCCCCCCTCCCCACTCTTCTCTACCCCCTCCCCTCTCTTCTCTCCCCCTCCTCTCTTCTCTCCACCCCTCCCCTCTCTTCTCTCCCCCTCCCCTCTCTCCTCTCCCTCTCTCTTCTCTCCTCCCTCCCCTCTCTTCTCTCCCCCTCCCCTTGCTGCTCTCCCCCCTCCCCTCACTCCTCTCCCCCCTCCATTCTCTCCTCTCCCCCTCCCATCTCTCTCTCCCACTCCCCTCTCTCTCTCCCCCCCTCCCCTCTCTCTCTCCCCCCTCCCCTCTCTCTCTCCCCCTGCCCCTCTCTCTCTCCCTTCCCTCTCTCTCTCTCCCTCCCCTCTCGCTCTCCCCTCCCCTCTCTCTCTCCCCCTCCCCTCTCTCTCTCTCCCCCTCCCCTCTCTCTCCCCCTCCCCTCTCTCCCCCTCCCCTCTCTCTCCCCTCTCTCTACCCCCTCCCCTCTCTCTCTACCCCCTCCCCTCTCTCTCTCCCCCTCCCCTCTCTCTCCCCCTCCCCTCTCTCTCTCCCCCCTTCCCTCTCTCAGCCCCCTCCCATCTCTCTCTCCCCCCTCCCCTCTCTCTCTCCCCCCTGCCCTCTCTCTCTCCCTCCTCTCTCTCCCTCCCCCTCCCCTCTCTCTCTCCCCCTCCCCTCTCCCTCCCCCTCCCCTCTCTCTCTCCCCCTCTGCTATCTCTCCCCCTCCCCACTCTCTCCCCCTCCCCTCTCGCTACCCCCTCCCCTCTCTCTCCCCTTCAACTCCCCTCTCTCTCCCCTCCCCTCCCCTCCACTCTCCCCCTCCCCTCTCTCCCCCTCCCCTCCTCTCCCCTCTCCCTTCTCCCCCCTCCCCTCTCTCCCCCCTCCCCTCCCCTCTCTCTGCCTCCCTCCCCTCCCCTCTCTATTCCCCTCCCTTCCCCTCTCTATTCCCCCATCCCCCTCCCCCTCTCTCACCCTCCCCTCTCTCTCCCCCTCCCCTCTCTCTCTCCACTCCCCTCTCTCTCTCTCCCCTCTCTCTCTCCCCCCTCTCTCTCCGCTCTCTCTCTCCCCTCTCTCGCTCTCCCCTCTCTCTCTCCCCTCTCCCTCTCCCCTCTCTCTCCCCCTCTCTCTCCCCCTCTCTCTCCCCCCTCCACCCTCTCTCTCCCTCCCTCTCTCTCTCCCCCTCTCTCTCCCCCTCTCTCCCCCTCC
The DNA here is from genome assembly GCF_052327205.1 of Somniosus microcephalus. Classification (NCBI taxonomy): domain Eukaryota; kingdom Metazoa; phylum Chordata; class Chondrichthyes; order Squaliformes; family Somniosidae; genus Somniosus; species Somniosus microcephalus. Next base: position 404,043,847 of record NC_140987.1, on the reverse strand, counting down.
CCTCTCTCTCACCCCCCTCCCCTCTCTCTCCCCCCTCCCCTCTCTCTCCCCCCTGTAACATTTTTCTATTGAATTATCAGTGGCCCGCAGGCATCTGTAAGGAATACCTATTATATTCACGTGATCACATGCTGAATTGTCATTGGCCTGCAGGCATCTGTAAGGACTACTATTGTTTTAGAAGACCCAAGCTAGGGGGTCCTGACTCCATCTTGTCCCCACTGTGCTGTATGATTGAGATCACAGACCTGATGCTTCATAAAATAGTTTAAACTGTAATACTCCGTTGCCCTGCAATTTATTATTTTTGTACAAAGTGTGCAAAACAAGACATGGTGTCAGAACAGGGATTTGAAATGGTCATCGTTGGTGCTCCCTTACCTTCAATGAATTGGGGATCTTTGAACTTACATGGAGAATGGTGCAAGTTCAAGCAACACGTGCAGTTGATGTTCTCGGGTCCATTGAAAAGCAAAGGGAGGAAGAAAGATGCAGCTACCTACTCCTGTGGATCGGAGAAAAAGGGAGAGACATTTTTAACGTCTCTCACCGCGGATGAAGCAAAGGTACTGAAAAGTTATTTTGACCGTTTTGAATCAGATATGATGCCCAAGACAAATACAATATTCGCTAGGTACAAGTTTCAGGAGAAAGTACAAGGAGCTAGTGAGTCGGTTGGACAGTTCGTGACTGAGTTAATACTACTAGTAAAAGACTGTGAATATGCAGAAGATAAAGATGAGATGGTCAGAGACCGCATCGTGTTTGGAATACATTCAGCTAAAGTGAGAGAGAAACTTTTGAATGTTGGGTCAGGGCTAACGCTGGACAAAGCTATGGACATAGCTAGATTGCATGAGATAGCCCAAGCACAATTGAAAACCATAACCAGCGCCACGAGCAGCTCACGTGAACAGACAGTGCACGTAGTTAATAGACACACACCAAAGAACACCGCCCAGAGAGCGTGTTTCAGAACAGAAAGAACAGAAAGAGTTCTAAAAATGGGCGACACAGACATAAAACGCTTCAAAAACTGTGGATATTGTGGAAACAACTGGCATGGAGAAAAGGAGTACTGCCCTGCCAAAGGAAGGCAATGCGCTAAATGTGGTAAACGGAACCACTTTGCTAAAGTTTGCAGGACTGTTTTTGGAAAAACAGTACATACAGTGAGTAACAGCCAAATGCCAGATAGAGAGCCAAATGCAAAGGAACTGTTTATTGATTCTGTGTCACAGAAAAAACAGATTTCAGAGACTGAGCAAGCATTTGCCGATATTGAAATAGGAAAACAGGGCACAGAGCTTAGGTTTAAACTAGACACTGGAGCTCAGGTTAATGTAATTCCTCTGAGTGAGTATCACAGCATGAAGGATGAGTGTGAGCTACAGCCCACCTCATGCAGACTGACCAGCTATGGGGGTGAGCAGCTCATTGTAAAAGGCACATGCGTGATGAAATGCAAGTACAAAGAAAGCGACATGATGTTGGACTTTTACATTGTTGACACGCAAGCACCTCCAGTGCTAGGTCTAAAGGCATGTTTAGACATGGACCTCGTCAAGCTAGTGCTATCATTGACAGCACCAGTTGATCAGCAGACAGTCATGGAGGAATTTGCTGACGTTTTCAAAGGAATCGGACTATTCCCAGGTGAATGCACTATTCACCTTGACACAGCAGCAACCCCTGTGGTTTGCCCACCGAGAAGGATACCCCTTGCTCTATGTAGTCACCTGAAGGAGGAGCTGCAGAGCATGGAGAATACAGAAATCATCGTCCGGGAAACAGAACCGACAGAGTGGGTCAACGCATTAGTCGGGGTTGAGAAACCACGTACAGGCAAGCTCAGAGTCTGTCTCGACCCCAGAGATTTGAACAAGGCTATCAAACGCCCTCACTACCCTCTACCAACGCTAGATGACATCACACCCAAGGTAGTAGGAGCACGTTACTTCAGTGTAATGGACGCACGATCAGGATACTGGACTATCAAGCTCACGGAAGAGTCATCTAAGCTAACAACGTTCAACACACCATTTGGACGCTACCGATTTCTGCGTTTACCATTTGGTCTTATCTCAGCTCAGGATGAATTCCAGTGGAGGATCGACGAAACCTATGAAGGCCTCGACGGAGTAGTCGCAATCGTAGACGACATCCTCATCTATGGCAGGAATAGAGAGGAACATGACAGGAACCTCCGTGCAATGCTACAAAGATCACGGAAGAAAGGTATCCGGCTCAACCCTGAGAAAAGCATAATCGGATCCACCGAGATCAGTTATTTCGGGCATCGCCTCTCAACTGATGGCATTAAGCCGGATCCAGAGAAAATCTCCGCCATCAAGAAGATGGAGCCGCCGAAGAACCGCGCAGAGCTAGAGACAGTACTAGGCATGGTTAACTACTTAGCCAAGTTTGCCCCGAGCATCTCCGAAATTAACGCACCCATGCATCAGTTGCTCAAACAATCCAATGAGTTCCTGTGGGACAAACATGACACAGCATTTCAGAAAATGAAAGACCTAATCACCAGAGAACCAGGACCAGTTCTTGCCTACTTCGACCCCAACAAAGAGCTCAGATTACAAGTGGACGCGTCAAAGTACGGACTAGGTGCAGTATTGCTGCAAGAAGGAAAGCCCATCGGCTATGCTTCCAGATCTCTCACAGACAGTGAAATCAACTATGCTCAAATCGAGAAAGAGCTATATGCAATTCTGTTTGGATGTAAGCGTTTCCACCAGTATGTTTATGGCTGACAAGTCATTGTAGAATCCAACCACAAGCCCCTCGAGTCAATCATGAGGAAACCACTAGCCGCAGCCCCACCAAGGCTACAGAGAATGATCCTTCAGCTACAGAAGTACGACTTCACAATCATTCACCATCCAGGCAAAGACATTCCTGTCGCAGACACGCTCTCCAAAAAGTCTCTTAGCTACCAGGACAGCAGTCTCAGTGAAGGCATGGATGTGCAGGTGCACATGGTCAGTCATAGAGTCATAGAGTTTTACAGCACAGAAAGAGGTCCTTCGGCCCATCGTGTCTGCGCCGTCCATCAATCCCTGTCCAGTCTAATCCCATTTTCCAGCATTTGGTCCATAGCCTTGTATGCAATGGCATTTCAAGTGCTCATCCAAATGCTTCTTGAATGTTGTGAGGGTTCCTGCCTCTACCACCCTTTCAGGCAGTGAGTTCCAGACTCCAACCACCCTCTGGGTGAAAAAGTTCCTCCTCAAGTCCCCTCTAAATCTCCTGCCCCTTACCCTGAATCTATGCCCCCTTGTTATTGACCCCCCTACTAAGGGGAAAAGTTCCTCTTTATCTACCCTATCTATGCCCCTCATCATTTTGTACACCTCAATCAGGTCCCCCCTCAGCCTTCTTTGCTCCAAGGAAAACAACCCCAGCCTGTTTAGCCTTTCTTCATAGCTGAGGCGCTCCATCCCAGGTAACATCCTGGTGAATCTTCTCTGCACCCTCTCCAAAGCAATCACATCCTTCCTATAGTGAGGCAACCAGAACTGCACACAGTACTCCAGCTGTGGCCTCACCAGCGTTTTGTACAGCTCCATCATAACCTCCCTGCTCTTATATTCTATGCCTCGGCTAATGAAGGCAAGTATCGCATATGCCTTTTTAACCATCTTATCTACCTGTTCCGCTGCCTTCAGGGATCTATGTACATGTACACCAAGGTCCTTCTGACCCTCTGTACTTCCTAGGGTCCTACCACTCATTGTGTATTCCCTTGCCTTATTTGTCCGTCCAAAATGCATCACCTCGCACTTTTCAGGGTTAAATTCCATTTGCCACTTTTCCGCCCATCTGACCAACCCGTTTATATCGTCCTGTAGCCTGAGGCTTTCCTCCTCGCAATTTACCACCCCACCAATTTTCGTGTCATCTGCGAACTTACTGATCATACCTTTTACATTCTCATCCAAATCATTTATGTATATCACAAACAGCAAGGGACCCAGCACCGATCCCTGAGGTACCCCACTGGACACAGGCTTCCAGTCACAGAAACAACCTTCGACCATCACCCTCTGCCTCCTGCCACTCAGCCAGTTTAGGATCCAACGCTCCAAGGCACCCTGGATCCCATGGGCTCTTACCTTCTTGACCAGTCTCCTATGCGGGACTTTGTCAAAAGCTTTACTGAAGTCCATGTAAACCACATCCACAGCATTTCCCTCATCCACACACCTAGTCACCCCCTCGAAAAATTCAATCAGATTGGTCAGGCATGATTTACCCTTGACAAAGCCATGCTGACTATCCCCGATTAATCCTTGCCTCTCCAAGTGGAGACTAATTTTGTCCCTCAGAATTTTTTCCAATAATTTCCCTACCACAGATGTTAGGCTCACTGGCCTGTAATTCCCTGGTTTATCCCTGCTACCCTTCTTGAATAATGGTACTACGCTAGCTGTTCTCCAGTCCTCTGGTACATCCCCTGTGGCCAGAGAGGTTCTGAAAATTTGTGTCAGAGCCCCTGCAATCTCCTCCTTTGCCTCACACAACAGCCTGGGATACATCTCGTCCGGGCCTGGGGATTTATCCACTTTTTGGCCTGCTAAAACCGCTAGTACCTCCTCCCTCTCGATGCTGGTGTACAACAGCTTACCTGTGAGTGACTCAAAACTGAAGGAGATCTGAGCAGGAACAGAGAAAGATGCAAAACTCACACTGCTGAGCAAAGTCATACATTAAGGATGGCCTGAGGAAAGGAGGAAATGCCCTCAGAGCATATCTGAATTCTGGAACCACAGAGACGAATTGTCACAAATCAACAGAATCGTCTTCAAAGGGGAGAAAATCATCATTCCTACCAGTCTCAGAGAAGAGATGTTGACAAAAATTCATGCTGGACATATGGGCATGGAAAAATGCAAACAAAGAGCACGTGACATTATGTTTTGGCCCGGAATATGCAAACACATTGAGGACATTGTTGGAAAATGTTCCATTTGTCTAGAACGCCGCCCATCAAATGTCAAAGAGCCCATGATACCTCACCGTATCCCAGACAGGCCCTGGCAGGTCGCGGCAACGGATCTGTTCACATGGAACAACGAGGACTACATAGTGACTGGTGATTACTACAGCAGATTTTTTGAACTGGACAAGCTTCACAGCACCACATCTGCAGCTGTGATCCACAAGCTAAAGGCAGCCTTTGCCAGGCATGGCATTGTAGAGACTTTAATCTCAGACAATGGCCCCCAATACAAATCAAAAGAGTTTGAGTCATTTGCCAAGGCATGGGATTTCACACATGTCACATCAAGCCTACATTACCCTCAAAGTAATGGCCTTGCTGAAAAAACTGTCCAGATTGCAAAAACACTGATGGACAAAGCCAAAGCGGACAAAAGAGACCCCTACATCAGTCTCCTTGAGTACCGCAACACTCCGGTTGACAACTTCAAGTCACCAGCACAGCTGTTGATGAGCCACAGACTTTGCTCAATCCTTCCAAGCACCAACTAGCAGCTGCAGCCAGAGGTCGTCAACTGCAAGCAAGTGCATGCAAAACGTGTACAGAGATAGCAACACCAAAAGAGGTACTATGACAGGTCAGCTAGACTACTGCCGCCGCTGTACAATGGAGAATCCGTCAGAATCCAGGAGCATGATTACTGGAAGCCAGCAGTCGTCATCGAGCCAGCTGACACTGAGCGATTGTATCACGTCCGCACCCCAGAAGGACAGGTGTACCGCTGCAATCGCAGGCACCTCCTGAACACCAAGGAACAACACCGTCATTCCGACGAGAGGATCAGTTCCATACCACACAAGGTCGGGACAAGAGGTCAAGCCTGGAGTTATCCTTGACTTGTGAACTGTCAAAGGGTATAGGCGGATCGCTGCCCTAAAAAAAACCTGTACATCGTTTTGAAACGTTGAGATGTTTTTAGCGCTAGTTAAATGCTGAGTTTACTTATATGTTTATGCTACTGAGAAGATTATGTAGAAGAAAGGTTTAAAAGTAATGCATAACATTTTTCTTTAAAAGAAAGGGGATGTAACATTTGCCTTATGAATTATCAGTGGCCCGCAGGCATCTGTAAGGAATACCTATTATATTCACGTGATCACATACTGAATTGTCATTGGCCTGCAGGCATCTGTAAGGACTACTATTGTGTTAGAAGACCCAGGCTAGGGGGTCCTGACTTCATCTTGTCCCCACTGTGCTGTATGATTGAGATCACAGACCTGATGCTTCATAAAAGAGTTTAAACTGTAATACTCCGTTGTCCTGCAATTTATTATTTTTGTACAAAGTGTGCAAAACAAGACACCCCCTCCCCTCTCTCTCCCCACTCCCCTCTCTCTCCCCATCTCTCTCCCCCTCCCCTCTCTCTCCCCTGCCCCTCTCTCCCCCCTCCTCTCTCTCTCCCCTCTCCCCCTCTCCCCTCCCCTCTCTCTCCCCCTCCCCTCTATCTCTCCCCTCCCCTCTCTCTCTTCCCTCTCTCTCTCCCCCTCCCTCTCTGCTGTCTCTCCCCTCTCTCTCCCCCCTCTCTCTCCCCTCTCTCTCGCCCCCCTCTCTCTCCCCCCACACTCTCCCCCTCCCCCTTCTCTCTCCCCCTCCGCTCACCACCCTCTCTCTAGCCACTCTCTCCCCCCTCTCCCCCCCTCTCTCTCACCCCTCCCCTCTCTCTCCCCCCTCCCCTCTCTCTCCCCCTCCCCTCTCTCTCCCCCTCCCCCTCTCTCTCCCCCTCCCACCTCTCTCTCCCCTCCCCTCTCTCCCCCTCCCCTCGCTATCCCCCCTCCCCTATCTCTCCCCCTCCCCTATCTCTCGCCCACCCCTCTCTCCCCTCCCCTCTCTCTCTCCCCTCACCTCTCCCTCCCCCTCCCCTCTCTCTCCCCACTCACCTCTCTCTCCCCCTCCCTCTCTCTCCCCCTCCCCTCTCTCCCCCCTCTCTCTCCCCCTCCCCTCTCTCTCTCCCCTTCCCTCTCTCTCCCCCTCGCCTCTCTCTCCCCCTCCCCTCTCTCTCCCTCCCTCCCCTCTCTCTCCCCCTCCCCTCCCCTCTCTCTCTCCCCTCTCTCTCTCCCCCTCTCAATTTTCAATTCAATTCAAAAAGCTTTATTGGCATGATGACAAGGTACATCTTATGTTGCCAAAGCACAGAAAAACATGTAAACGCAGATCTAGACATACAGTGTAAAGACAGATATATCCCTATATACATAAATATATACACATATAATAGGCATATAATCTCTCTCCCCTCTCTCTACCCCCGTCTCTCTCCCCTCCTCCTCTCTCTCCCCCCTCCCCCCTCTCTCTCCCCCTCTTTCACCCCCCTCTCTACACCCTCTCTCTCCCCCCTCTCTCTCCCCCTCCACTCTCTCTCCCCCCCTCTCTCCCCCCCTCTCTCCCCCCTCCCCTCTCTCTCCCCCCCTCTCTCTCCCCCACCCCCTCTCTCTACCCCCTCTCTCTCCCCTCCCCTCTCTCTCCCCCTCCCATCTCTCTCCCCCCTCTCTCCCCCCTCCCCTCTCCCCCCTTCTCTCTCTCTCCCCCTCCCCTCTCTCTCCCCCATCCTCTCTCTCTGCCCCCCTCCCCTCTCTCCCCCCTCCCCTCTCTTTCCCCCCTCCCCTCTCTCTCCCCCTCTCTCTCTCCCCCTCCCGTCTCTCTCCCCCCTCCCCTCTCTCCCCCCACCCTCTCTCCCCCCTCTCTGTCCCCCCCTCTCTCCCCCACTCTCTCCCCCCTCTCTCTCCCCCCTCTCTCTCACCCCTCCCCTCTCTCTCCCCCTCCCCTCTCTCTACCCCCTCCGCGCTACCCCCTCCCCTCTCTCTCCCCCTCTCTCTCCCCCCTCCCCTCTCTCTCCCCCTCCTCTCTCTCCCCCTCCCCTCTCTCTCCCCCTCCCCTCTCTCCCCCTCTCTCTCCGCTCTCTCTTTCCCCTCTCTCTCTCCCCCCTCTCTCTCCCCTCTCTCTGTCCCCTCTCTCTCCCCCTCCCCCTCTGTCTCCCCCTCGCCCCTCTCTTCACCCCTCCCCTCTCTCTCCCCCTCCCCTCTCTCTCCCCCTCCCCTCTCCCTCCCCCTCCCCTCTCTCTCCCCCCTCTCTCCCCCTCCCCTCCAATTCCCCCCCTCTCTCCCCCCTCCCCTCTCTCTCCCCTCCCGTCTCTCTCCCCCCCTCCCCTCTCTCTACCCCCTCCCCTCTCTATCCCCCCTTCCCCTCTCTCTCCCCCCTCCCCTCTCTCCCCCTCCCCTCTCTCTCCCCCCTCCACTCTCTCTCCCCCTCCCCTCTCTCTCCCCCTCCCCTCTCTCTCCTCTCAATTCAATTCAAATTGCTTTATTGGCATGACAAGATACATCTTATGTTGCCAAAGCACAGAAAAACATGTATAATTGAACATATAAACGCAGATCTAGACATACAGTGTATAGACAAATATACCCATGTATACATAAATATACACACATATAATATACATATAGGCCTAGAAATTCAGTTGGGCGCGCCAGCCGTTAGCGCCTTAGGAGGAGTAGATCTCGAGCGCTAGGCGCTTATCGCCCGGGCGCAGCGCGATCTGCGCCTCTCCCCAACTTCAGGACACATTTAGCGCCGGCGCAAAGTCTTAGCGCGTGCCCTGCTGCGCGCGCAGATCATGACGTCATTTAATAGTGCAACGCCCTTTGTGCGCCCCAAACCGGAGCTTCACTCGCGCCGGCCCATTGTGCGCCGGGCGGCCCGAGCGACTGTGAAGTGGAACGGTACACAGGCCAGCCGGGCCGCGGGGAGCGCAAATTAAAGGGCACTTACCCAGCAGTATAAAGGCCAGCCATTTTGCAGCATTCACTCTTGAGCAACGGTTTTTTGGATAGAGACCAATGAGGAGAGTTTACTGGTTTGGACCAACACTTGGACAGGTATTTTTGGCTCAGGCCAGAGCTTACCAATTATCTTTGCCTTCATTCAGAGCTCACTGTTTGCCAGCATATAATGGGGGCTGCATTGGGTGGCAACGCTGAATTTCAGCCTTATGCCAGAAGGGCTTACAGACGCCGGGAGAGAATGGCAGCCCTGGCTAGACGCAGAGGGGGCAACAGGCGTCGCCAACTGAGGCCTTACCCACGCAGGGTATACCGCCAGCAGACCTCCTATCTGACCATGTCTGCCGCGATGTGTGTTAGGAGGCTGCGATTCCGAAGGGAGGTGGTTGCAGACATCTGCCGGCTGCTTCAGAGAGATCTGCAGCCACAGCTGATGCGCAGGACGTCTCTGTCGGTGGCAGTGAAGGTGACGGTGGCTCTCAACTTCTATGCCTCCGGCTCCTTCCAATCCGCTACTGGGGACATCGCTAACATCTCCCAGTTCGCCGTGCATTGCTGCATCCGCCAGGTGACCGAAGCCCTTTTCAGAAGGAGACATCAATTCATCTCCTTCCCCATGACCCTGGCCAAGCAGCAGCAGCGTGCAGTGGGGTTTGCAAGAATAGCGGGCTTCCCCATGGTGCAGGGCGCCATTGACTGCACGCATGTGGCTTTGTGGGCACCTCTTGAGCATGCCGAGGAGTACCGCAACCGGAAGGGCTACCATTCCCTCAATGTACAGCTGGTGTGTGACCACAGGCAGCGCATCCTAGCTGTCAATGCCCGCTTTCCAGGCAGCAGCCACGATGCCTTTATCCTGCGACAGACAACTGTGGCTGACATGTTCCAGGCACAGCCTCCCCCAAGAGGATGGCTTATCGGGGACAAAGGCTATCCTTTGTGTACCTGGCTCATGACCCCGCTCCGCGCGCCCACGACCCCTGCTGAAGAGGCATACAACGAGAGCCATCAACGACGAGGAAACTCATAGAACAAACAATCGGCGTGCTCAAGCAACGGTTCCGCTGTCTCGATCGCTCCGGGGGAGCCCTCCAGTATTCGCAGGGTCGAGTCTCCCAATTCGTCATCGTTTGCTGCATGCTGCACAACCTGGCTATCCGCAGGACTCAGGCACTGCCACCTCACGTTGGACCACCACCTCAGGAGGAGGAGCAGGAGGAGCATGAGGACGACGAGGACGAGGAGTACCAGCCCAGGAGGGACGCACAAGGTCCAAGGGCCGCCCGTCGGCGGCTTATTGAACGTCACTTCTAGGCCCCCTGTCAGGGAATGGCTTGTGCCAATGATAGAACATGATTGCAGCCGCTCCGCAAGCCCTCAGCCGGTTAAGGCAACAAACACTTCAAAGGTCAAACATGGACAATGTGAATAAATAAAATGCTTTATTGTACAAACTCTGGGCCCTTCCCACATGAAAACCAAAAACAGACGAAACCCCCAAAAAACACTCCAACACATTACTCGCTCCCACAACCTGGAGAGGATTAACAAAATAGGGCAACTAAAATGGCCGTCATTCTCGGCCTTCATCAAAAACAAACATCACATCATCGGCCTTCAAAAAACAAACATCCAATTCTCGGCCTCAAGAAACAAACACAAATGGCCACACATTCGACTATTTGGCCCGCTAGGGCGATGCCTTGGCCATCTTTGGGTGGCCCCTGCCCGCCCTGCTGCTCCGCCTCAAAGTAAGGCCATTGGCTGCTGCAAGGCTGGGGGCAGGCTCCTGAGGGGCACATGTCGTGACGGCAGATGCCCTTGGGGGTCGGCCTAGTCGAGGTCTGGGCGTCGAGCGGCCGGCTGTTGATTGCTGCAGCTGTGGCTGGCCAGCATCAGTCGCTGCAGCAGCTCCTGGCAGCTCCACTGGGGGAGTGGCAGTGGCGGCAAGCTGGCGGATGGCAGGCGCTCGCTGGTCGCCTGAGACACTGGCACTCGCCCGGGCCAGCACTGCAGCATGCGCACCAATCTGCCGAGGGACAGACCGCTGTGCTGCTGCAGCGCGCCGGGTGCCCTGGCGATGCCTGGCTGACACAGCGAGTGTGGCAGCAGTGAGTGCCTGTGTTGACCTGTTCACTGACCGCAGCAGAGCAGCCAGTGACTGGACGGCACCACTGATCACCTGGCCAGTCGCTGACAGATCTGCCCGGTATTCCGCCCGACTGGTGGCCTCTAAGGGCCCGAACTCGGCCACACTCCGAGAGAGGGAATCGATGGACTCAGGCAACCGTGCCACTGCCGCCATGAGCTCCGTGTGCCGGCGCTCCGAGTCCGCGGACAAGTCTTCGAGGCGTTCCATCTCCTCGGCGAAGAGCATCTCCTGACTGGAGGCCGGACTCTCCCTCTGGGGAGAAGGCCGCCGAGCTGGCCGACCCTTCCTGCGTTGCTGGAGGCCGCTGGGCCCAGCAATTGGACTCCCCTCCGACGCATCCCCCCTCTGGGGAGAAGGCCGCCGAGCTTCCACCCCCCCTCCCGCCTTTCTGCAGCACGCAGGTCCCAGGAGCTCCCCTCCCCTTCGACACTTCCGCCACGCTGCCCTCCAGGGAAGATGTGTCCCCTACATTGGCCTGGGTGGCCGCGGCTGAGGGTTCCCCTGATGGGCCGCCTTCCTCTTGCTCCTCCTCCTGCTCCTCCTCGGAGGGTCTGTCACTGGCAAGTTGAGGGACCTCCTCTTGACCATCTGAAAGCAGGAAGGCACAAGAGTAGCTTTAGAGTGAGGAGAGGGCATCAGTGCGGGATGCATGAGTGGTGGCATTCAGCGCATTGGTCGGACAGTGGCAAAGGATGTAGATCTGATGCGCAAGTGGGACGAGAGAGGTGCAAAAGGTGATGTCCTTACCATTGCTGCCCAGAACAGGGTCGGCATCTCCACATGCAACGGGCCCAATCACCCGGCCACCCATGAGGCGCTCCACGCGATGTTGCAGGTCGGTGAGTGGCTGGATATGGGGTCGGCCTCCCCCGGTCGCAGTCCGGCTCTTGCGATTATTCGCCAGCTTGGCCTGCAAGAGAAAGGACGGCCTCTAAGTACAGTGTGTCGCCGTGATCTTGTGTGCACTGCCTCCCATGGTGGAATAGCCTGGCCAGTGTGTCGCCATGATCTGGTGTGCAATGCCTCCCATGGTGGAATAGCCTGGCCAGTGTGTCGCCATGATCTGGTGTGCAATGCCTCCCATGGTGGAATAGCTTGGCCAGTGTGTTAAGTGCAGAATGTGCAATTGATGCTCATGCCTGTCCCATAGCTGCTGGATGAAGGCTGGCCATTAGAGCTTTCAGGTCCCTTTGCCCATAATGTGAGGTGCACATGCAAGGATGAGCAGGTCATTGGAAAGGGTACTCACCCTGACAATGCGTGTGAGGTCATTTAACTTTTTGCAGAATTGGGCACCGGTCCTGGGGACGCCGCTGTTGGCTGACAGCTTGCTGGCGACATGCCTCCAGGCTGTCCTGTAGACGCGGACCGTCGCCTTCTTGCCATTGTCCGGGTACAAAACATGGCGCCTCTTCTCCACAGCAGCAAGCAGCACACTCAGATCACGCTCTGAGAAGCGCTGCACACGTTCACGGGCCTTCTCCATGTCTTCAGGCGCTATTTGGGTCCAGCAGAAGTGTTCAGGCCTAGCTGGAGGGCTCCACTATCCAGGGCGTGGCAGCAGACACAGTTGACCCTTCCACCTTAAGTGCTGGCCGGCGCCAGGGTGTCTGCTGTCAATCACGAGATGGCCGCACCTGCGCTGCGCCCGGCCTCGGCGCTATCGATCACCACCTCCGGCTTAGCGCCCAAAGAGAGGCGTCCAGCAGCAGTTTTAGCGCTCGCCTGAACTAGTAGGGCGAAGCTAATGAATATCGGAGAAGTGGCCTAGATTTGGCGGCGGCCGCAAACTTTAGCGGACGCCCCACTTTTGCGCCCCAAAAGTGGCGTCAATGAATTTCTAGGCCATAATCTTTTCTTAGGTTTAATGGTCACTGGTTGTCCCTCTGCTTATGGCAAGCTGTAACATAGTTTGCCGCTAAGGTTACACATTTTCTCTGTTCCCCTAATGGATATGGGAGTTTTTGTTGGTCATTCAAATTTTTGAATTCAGGGCATATTTTTATGAATTTTGGGTAGAAATTCCCACTTATGTCCTGATAGTTTCCACAAGTTGTGAGGAAGTGCATCTCTGTCTCCACCACTCCCTGACTGCAGTGAGAGCATATCCTGTCCTCTCTGGGCAGACAGGTCTGCCTGTGTCTGCCTTTTTCGATGGCCAGGCTATGCTCACTAAGTCTGTACATTGTCAAGGTTTTTCTCAGTTTGCTATCTTTTACCATGGTCAGGTAATCAGCCATGGTGTATTGTCTGTTTAGGGCCAAATAGCAATCGAGTTTGTTTTGGGTTTTTGTCATTTCTGTCCAATAGGTCAAATATTTTTCTTTTTGTTCAGTAATAATTGTGTTGGGTCGAATTCTCTGTGCTAGGATGTCACTGTCCTGGGGCTGATTATTATTAGTAGTGTTAGTAGTTACTTCACTGAGTCCCAGGACCAGTTGACTGAGGGGACTCTTCTCTATGATCATTTCTTGACATTTCAGGGCTTTGTAGTGATAGCAGTGGGGGTTGCTCATTTTTAGGTGTTTCCAGAATTTGATGGCTCTTTTTTGGATATTAATTAGTAGTGGATATTGGCCTAATTCTGCCATGCATGCATTGTTTGCGGTTTTCCTCTGAGCCCGGAGGATACTTTTACAGAATTCTGCATGTAGAATCTCAATTGGATGTTTGTCCCATTTTGCAAATTCTTGTTGTGTTAGCGGACCCCACACCTCACTGCCATAAAGTGCAATTGGTTCAATTACTGATTTAAACATTTTGAGCCAAATACCAATTGGAATTTCTATTTGATTTGACTCCCCCTCTGTCCTCTCCCCCTCTCTCTCCTCTCCACCCCCTCTCTCTCTCCCCTCCCCTCTCTCTCCCCCCTCCCCTCTCTCCCCCCCTCCCCTCTCTCCCCCCTCCCCTCTCTCTCCCCCCTCACCTGTCTCTCCTCTCCCCCCTCTCCTCTCCCCCCTCTCTCCGCCCTCTCTCCCCCCTCTCTCTCCCCCCTCTCTCCCCCTCCCCTCTCTCTCCCCCTCCCCTCTCTCTCCCCCTCCCCTCTCTCTCCCCCCTCCCCTCTCTCTCCCCCCTCCCCTCTCCCCCCTCTCTCTCCTCTCCCCCTCTCTCTCTTCTCCCCCCCTCTCACTCTCCCCCTCTCGCCCCCTCTCTCTCCCCCTCTCCTCCCCTCTCTCTCCCTCTCCCCTCTCTCTCCCCCCGCCCCTCTCTCTACCCCCGCCCCTCTCTCTCTCTCCGCCCCTGTCTGCCCCTGCCCCTCTCTCTTCCCCCCACCCCTCTCTCTCCCCTCACCCCTCTCTCTCCCCCACACCTCTCTCTCCCCCCGCCCCTCTTCATCTGCCTCCCGCCCCTCTTTCTCTCCCCCGCGCCCCTCTTTCTCTCCCCCCCGCCCCTCTTTCTCTCCCCCCCCTTCTCTTCCTTAGACACTTAACAATAGAAATCATCGGTGCAGAATCATTTCATTTGGCTCAGGTGAATGAAAGTTGTTGTAAATTATACCCATGGACAAAAAAGTTGTGCTCAGAGGAGTTCATGACCTGCTCAGGCCATTGTCGGGAGCGGTGAGAGCGGAGACTCAGTGAGTATTTAAGCTCACTTTCATGGGCTTTTTTTCACAGGCTTACCAATCTCGCAGACCGGCGGTGGCATTCCAGAACCAGGTCATGATTCAAAACGTGACGCGGGCAGGAGGAAGCAGCTGATTGGATGAGTATTTATACTCCACTATAGTTTGACAGTTAAGGTTCATAGTTTATAAAGTTTAGAAGGTCTTAATTTTGTGGTTATAGTTTCTAAGGTCACTGTTATGTAGCAGGGAGTGCTAGGAAATAAGGGTCCTTGAGTATATCATTTAATTGTAGTATAATTGATGGTATTGATTTAATTTAAATTAATTAAAGGATAAGTCATGGCAGCAAAGCTCGGCCCCATGGCATGCTCCTCCTGCACTATGTGGGAAATCAGGGACACTTCCTGTGTTCCTGATGACCATGTGTGCGGGAAGTGTATCCAGCTGCAGCTACTGGCAGACCGCATTGCGGAGCTGGAGCTGCGAATGGATACATACTGGAGCATTCGCGATGCTGAGGACGTTGTGGATATCATGTTCAATCAGTTGGTCACACCGCAGGTAAAGGCTGCACAGGCAGGAAGGGAATGGGTGACCGCCAGGCAACGTAGTAGGCGCAGGCAGGTAGTGCAGGGGACCCCTGTGGCCATCCCCCTCTCAAAGAGATATACCACTTTGGATATTGTTGGGGGAGATGGCTTATCGGGGGAAGGCAGCAGCAGCCAACTTCCTGGCACCGTGGGTGGTTCTGCTGCACCGGACGGGAGGAAAAAGAGGGGGAGAGCTATAGTGATAGGGGATTCTACTGTAAGGGGAATAGATAGGCGTTTCTGCGGCCGCAAACAAGACTCCAGGATGGTATGTTGCCTCCCTGGTGCAAGAGTCAAGGATGTCTCAGAGCGGCTGCAGGGCATTCTGGAGGGGGAGGGGGAACAGCCAGTTGTCATGGTGCATATAGGTACCAATGATTTAGGTAAAAAATGGGATGAGGTCCTAAAAACTGAATATAGGGAGTTAGGAGGTAAATAAAAAAATAGGACCTCAAAGGTAGTAATCTCAGGATTGCTACCAGTGCCACGTGCTAATCAGAGTAGAAATAAAAGGATATTTCAGATGAATATGTGGCGAGAAGGATGGTGCAAGGGGGAGGGATTCAAATTCCTGGGACATTGGAACTAGTCCTAGGGGAGGTGGGACCAGTACAAACTGGATGGTTTGCACCTGGGCAGGACTGGGACCGATGTCACAGGGGACGTGTTTGCTAGTGCTGTTGGGGAGGGTTTAAACTAAAATGGCAGGGAGTTGGGAATCTGTGCAGGGAAACAGAGGAAAGGGAAGCAAGGATAGAAGCAAAAGACAGGAAGAAGAAAAGCAAAACTGGAAGTCAGAGAAATCAAGGGTGTAAATCAAACATGGCTGCAGTAAACAATAATTCTAAAAGGTCTAAGAGTGTTAAAACAAGCCTGAAGGCTTAGGCCTAGAAATTCAGTATAGCCACGTTCGGGGCGCTAAAGTCGGGCGGTCGCTAAAGTTTGCACCCGGCGCAAGTTCGCGCCACCTTCACCGATATTCAGTCGCATCGCCCCAAGAGGTTGCTGCTGCGCTAAAACAGGCGATGCACGACTATCATTAGGCGCTAAGCCGGCGGTCCGGGGCGATACCCCCGAGGCCGAGACTGCTCGATTTGTGTTTTTGGGGGGGGCTTCTCTCCATTAGTTTGTTATGTGGGAAGGGCAGAGGTTTCCAAGTAATAAATGTTCTTAAATCGCACTGTCCATGCTTTATTTTGCAAGTCCTGGTTGCCCTGCTCGGCTGAGGGCTTGTGGAGCGGCTACATTCATCTGGTGACATTGGCACAAGCCATTCCCTGAGAGAGGGCCTAGAACCGACGTTCAATAAGCCGCCGACGGGCGGCCCTTGCACTTTCTGCCTCCCTCCTGTGCTGGTCCTCCTCCTCCTCCTCCTTCTCAGGTGGTCCTCCAATCTCTGGTGGCAGTGGCTGAGTCCTGCGGATAGCCAGGTTGTGCAGCATGCAGCACACGACCACGAAATGGGAGACTCGCTCCGGCGAATATTGTAGGGCTCCACCGGAACGATCCAGACAGTGGAACCGTTGCTTCAGGACGCCGATTGTTTGCTCAATGATGTTCCTGGTTGCTTGATGGCTCTCATTGTATCCCTCTTCAGCAGGGGTGCTGGGCGCACGGAGCGGGGTCATCAGCCAGGTACACAAAGGATAGCCTTTGTCCCCGAGAAGCCATCCTCGTGGGTGAGGCTGGGCCTGGAACATGTCTGCCACAGAAGTCTGTCGCAGGATGAAGGCATCGTGGCTGCTGCCTGGAAAGCGGGCATTGACAGCTAGGATGAGCTGCCTGTGGTCACACACCAGCTGAACGTTGAGCGAATGGTAGCCCTTCCGGTTGCGGTAATCCTCGGCATTCTCCAGAGGTGCCCGCAAAGCCACATGCGTGCAGTCAATGGCGCCCTGCACCATGGGGAAGCCAGCGAATGCTGCAAAGCCCATTGCACGCTGTTGCTGCTTGACAAGGGCCATGGAGAAGGAGATGAACTGACGTCTCCTTCTGAAAAGGGCATTGGTCACCTGGCGGATGCAGCAATGCACGGCGAACTGGGAAATGTTGGAAATGTCCCCAGTAGCGGATTGGAAGGAGCCGGTGGCATAGAAGTTGAGAGCCACCGTCACCTTCACTGCCACCGACAGAGACGTCCTGCTCCTCAGATGTGGCTGCAGATCACCGCCAAGCAGGTGGCAGATCTCAGTGACCACCGCCCTTCGGAATCGCAGCCTCCGAACACACTGCTCGTCAGACATGTTCAGATAGGAGAACTGCTGGCGGTATACCCTGGGTGGGTAAGGCCTCCTTTGCCGACGCCTGTTGCCCCCTCTCCGTCTGGCCAGGACTGCCACTCTCTCACGGCGTCTGTGAGCCCTTTGAATGCAATGGAGTAGGCCAGCGTTTGCACCCATTGCAGCCCCCATTATATGTTTGCAAACAATGATATGACACTGAAGGCAAAGACAAGTGGAAAGCTGTGGCCTGAAGCCACAAGTACCTGTCCGAGTGTTGAGCCAAAGCAGAAAGCTCTCTACCTTTGTCTCTCTGCAAAGATCCGTCTCTCAAAAAGGAGTGCTGCAAAATGGCAGCCTTTTCTACTGCAGGAGGTGTGCCCTTTAATTTGCGCCCCCCGCGCCCCGCATCGGCTGAGAACCGTTCCCCTCTACCAGTCGCTAGGGGCGCCAGGCGCACAATAGGGCGCCAGGCGCACAATAGGGCGTCGCCACTGAATTTCCGGTTTGGGGCGCACAAAGGGCGTTGCACGAGGAAATGACGTCAGGATCTGCGCGCGCAGCTGAGCGCGTGCAAAGACTTTGCGCCGCCGCTAAATCATGAGTGAAGTTGGGGAGAGGCGCAGATCGCGCTGCGCCCGGCCGCTAGCCGCCTAGCGCCCAACATCTCCTCCTCCTAAGGTGCTACCGGCTGGCGCAAGCAACTGAATTTCTAGGCCTATGGCCTAGAAATTCAGTGGGCCTTGCGCCCACTTAGCGCCTAAAGAGGTCTTTTGCGCCGGCGGGGTGGTAGCGCTGAAATTGAGTGCAGCGGTATTGGCGGCGGTAGCCGTTAGCGCTGCGCCGGGACCGATGACGTCATCGGTGTGCGCGGAGGCCCGTAACGCCCCGAAACCGCGCCGATCCCCATATTTATTTGCGCCCGCCTCCTCCGAAGCGGGCGCAAACAGCGAACAGAAAACGGGGCCGTCCTGCTGCCATAGTGGGGCGCTTTAAAGCTGAAGGTGCGGCCGGCCGCTTTTTCGGCGGCCGCCTGCCCGCACCTCCTTCCCCGGCCTCCTCCACCCCCCCCCCGCGGCATTGCTGGCTGGTTTCCGTGGAGCCCGGCACTTCTCCGTTGTGCCGGGCTCTTTTGCCGGCACTCGTGATCGGGACTCCGGCCGTTGCAGGCACCTCCCCCTTAAGAGAAGGGGGAGGCCTGCAGTACCGCAGCCTGCCACACCGCATCGGGTGGCGCTGCGGCAACTAGCGCGCCGATATTCAGTTGCAGCGCCCCAAACGGAGGCGGGCACACCCTCGTATAGCGCCCGCTTCCGAATTGTGGTGCAGAAGACGAATATACGGCGTGCGCTAATGCCTCCCCGCCCAGCGCTAACTTTTGGGCGCGAGCGAGCTGCCCGCGCCCAAGTGAATTTCTAGGCCTTAGTGTCTTAATGCGAGGAGTAATAAGGTGGATGAATTAGCTGCACAAATAGATGTAAACCGATATGATATATAAATTGGCCAGAAAAAGCAGCAAATCTGAGGATTGGGAGCAGTTTAGGATTCAGCAAAGGAGGAAAAAGGGATTAATTAAGAGGGGGGGAAATAGAGTATGAGAGTAAGCTTGCAAGGAGCATAAAAACTGACTGTAAAAGCTTCTATAGACATGTGAAGAGAAAAAGATTGGTAAAGTCAAGCGTAGGTCCCTTGCAGTCAGAATCAGGGGAATTTATAATGGGGAACAAAAACATGGTAAACCAATTAAATACATACTTTGGTTCTGTCTTCAAAAGGAGGACACAAATAAACTCCCAGAGATGTCGGGGAACATAGGCCTAGAAATTCAGTATAGCCACATTTGGGGCGCTACAGCCGGGCGTTCGCTAAATTTTGCGCCCGGCACAACTTAGCGCCACCTTCGCCGATATTCAGTTGCAATGCCCCAAGAGGTTGCTGCTGCACTAAAGCAGGCGATGCATGACTCTCATTAGGTGCTAAGCCGGCGATCCGGGGCACTAACACCGAGGGCGGTGAAGCGCAGGTGTGACGAGTTGCTCATTGAGGGCAGACAGTCAGGCGCCGGTCAGCACTTAAAGGGGGAGGGTGGAATTGTTTGGCTGCCACGCCCTGCACACTGCAGCCCTAAAGCAAGGCCTGAACACTGCTGCTGGAACTGCTCCACGCCGAGGAGAATGGAGAAGGCCAGGGAGAGAGCGCAGCGCTTCGGCGAGGGTGACCTGAGGGTGCTGGTTGGTGCAGTGGAGTGCAGGTGCCATGTCCTCTTCTCTGAGGGTGGCAGGAGGCCGCTGCCCGCCAAATATCGGAAAGCCTGGAGGGAGGTGGCAAACAGGGTCACGTCCAACAGCATGGTTGGCAGGACTCCAACCTAATGCCGGAAAAAATTCAACGACCTCATTCGGGTTGTCAGGGTGAGTACCCTTTCCAGTATCCTCCTCATCCCTGCATGTGCACCTCACTTTATGGCCAAAGGGACCTGAAAGCCCTAATGCCCAGCCCTCATCCAGCAGCTATGGGACTGTCATGAAAAGCACTTGCACATTCAGGACTTTATACACTGTCAGGGCTATTCGACCATGGGAGGCAGTGCAGGCAAGATCAGGGCTTGACACTGTCAGTGCTAATCGACCGTGGGAGGCAGTGCAGGCAAGATCAGGGCTTGACACTGTCAGGGCTATTCCACCATGGGAGGCAGCGCAGGCAAGATCAGGGCTTGACACTGTCAGGGCTATTCGACCATGGGAGGCAGTGCAGGCAAGATCAGGGCTTGACACTGTCAGGGCTATTCCACCATGGGAGGCAGTGCAGGCAAGATCAGGGCTTGACACTGTCAGGGCTATTCCACCATGGGAGGCAGTGCAGGCAAGATCAGGGCTTGACAGTGTCAGGGCTATTCCACCATGGGAGGCAGTGCAGGCAAGATCAGGGCTTCACACTGTACTTAGAGGCCGTCCTTTCTCTTGCAGGGCAAGCTGGCGCATAACAGAAGACATCAGCAACAGACCGGGGGAGGCCGTCCTGACCTGAAACAGCTCAGCGACCTAGAGCAGCGAGTGGAGCGGATCACGGCAGGCCGGCTGATTGGCCCCGTCGCCACTGGAGATGCCGACCCTGTTCTGGGCACCAATGGTAAGGTCATCGCCTTTTTGACCTCTCTCTTTCCACTTGCACCTCACACCAGCATCCTTTGCCACTCTCGAACCAATGCAGTGCATAGCAGCACTCATGCCTCCCTCGCTGCCACCCTGTCCTCGCTCTAAAGCAACTCTTGTGCCTCCCTGCTTTCAGATGGTGAATCGCCAGGTGAGGAGGCGGCCCCTCAAGCTGGCACTGTGTCGGAGTCAGACATAGAGGAGGAGGAAGAGGAAGCCGGCCCATCAGGGACACCCTCAGCCGAGGCAGCCCATGGCCATGATGGTGACACATCTTCCCTGGAGGGGAGCAGGGGGGAAGGGTCGGAGGAGAGTGAAGCTCCGGGGCCCAGCGGGCTGCAGCAACGCGGGAGGGGTGGGGAAGCTCGGCGGCCTTCCCCCCGGAGGGTGAGTGCGGCCTCCAGTCCTGCTACGGTGAGCGTAGAGGAGGTGCGGCTCCTAGCGGGAATGTGCGCCCAGGCTGAGCGCAGGCACACTGAGCTCATGGCTGCAGTGGCAAGGATGCCTGACTCCATAGAGTCACAGGCAAAGAGTGTGCAGGAATTCGGGGCAGCACAGGCCAGGAGTCTGCAACAATTCAGTGCAGCACAGGCCAGGAGTCTGCAACAATTCAGTGCAGTACAGGCCAGGAGTCTGCAGGACTTCGCGGCAGCACAGGCTAGGAGTCAGCAGGACTTCACTGCATCACAGGCGGCTTCTAGCCAAGTGCTCAGTCATGTCGTGCATTCACTGGCTGGTGTCATGCAGACACAGACCAGGGCCACACGGGCACTAACTGCTGCCACCCTCGCTGGATCGGCCAGGCATCGCCGGGGCACTCGCCGCGTCGCAGCAGCCCAGCAGTCTGTGCTTCAGCAGATTGCTGCGCATGCTGCAGTGCTGGCCCGTGCGAGTGCCAGTGTATCAGCCGACCAGGGAGTGCCTGTGCTCTGTCATGTTGACAGCATTCCTGCAGCCAACACTGTCACTCCTCCACTGCAGCTGCAACCAGCCGTAGGACAGACTGCTGCCACCTAAGCAGATTTGGAGCAGTCAGCAGCCGGCCCCTCCAGGCCCAGATCTGGTCCAGGCCGACCCCCAAGGGCATCTGCCATCTCACCATCTGACCCTCAGCAGCCTTCCCCCAGCCTTGCTGCAGCCACTGGGGTCCCATTGAGGAGGAACTACAGGGCGGGTAGGGGCCAGTCACGGAAGCGAGACGGATCACCCTCGCAGGAGAAAAAGTAGAAGGTGTGGCCAAATGTGCTGTTTTATATATAGAGGCCGAGACTGGTATATTTGTTTTATATATTAAGGCCGAGACTGGTATATTTGTTATATATACAAAGGCTGAGACTGGTGTATTTGTTTTATATATAAAGGCCGAGACTGGTGTATTTGTTTTATATATAAAGGCCGAGACTTGTGTATTTGTTTTATATATAAAGGCCGAGACTGGTGTATTTGTGTTTTTTGGGGGGGTTTCTCTCCATTAGTTTTTCATGTGGGAAGGGCACAGAGGTTTCACAGTAAAACATTTTCTTAAATCGCACTGTCCATGTTTGCTTTTGGAAGTCTTGGTTGCCTTGATCGGCTGAGGGCTTGTGGAGCGGCTACATTCATCTTCTGTCATTGGCACAAGCCATTCCCTGAGAGGCATCGTGGCTGCTGCCTGGAAAGCGGGCATTGACAGCTAGGATGAGCTGACTGTGGTCACACACCAACTGCACGTTGAGCGAATGGTAGCCCTTCTGGTTGCGGTAATCCTCGGCATTCTCTAGAGGTGCCTGCAAAGCCACATGTATGCAGTCAATGGCGCCCTGCATCATGGCGAAGCCCGCTAAAGCTGCAAAGCCCATTGCACGCTCTTGCTGCTTGTCCAGGGTCATGGGGAAGGAGATGAACTGACGTCTCCTTCTGAAAAGGGCATTGGTCACCTGGCGGATGCAGCAATGTACCGCGAACTGGGAGATGTTGGAAATGTACCCAGTAGCGGATTGGAAGGAGCCGGTGGCATAGAAGTTGAGAGCCACCGTCACCTTCACTGTCACTGACAGAGACGTCCTGCTCCTGAGCTGTGGCTGCAGATCTCTGCGAAGCAGGTGGCAGGTCTCAGTGACCACCTCCCTTCTGAATCGCAGCCTCCAAACACACTGCTCCTCAGACATGTTCAGATATGAGAACTGCTGGCGGTATACCCTGGGTGGGTAAGGCCTCTTTTGCCGACGCCTGTTGGCCCTTCTCCGTCTGGCCATGACTGGCACTCTCTCACGGCGTCTTTGAGCCCTTTGAATGCAATGCAGAAAGCCAACGTTTCCACCCATTGCAGCCCCCATTATATGTTTCCAATCAATGCTATGACACTGAAAGTTAAATACAAGTGCAAAGCTCTGGCCTGAAGCCACAAGTACCTGTGCGAGTGTTGAGCCAAACGAGAAAGCTCTCTACCTTAGTCTCTCTCCAAATATCCGTCTCTCAAAAGAAGGAGTGGAGCAAAATGGCTGCCATTTATACTGCAGGAGGAGTCCCCTTTAATTAGCGCCCCCCGCACCCCGCAGCGACTGGGAACCGTTCCCCTCTACCAGTCGCGGGGGGCGCCAGGCGCACAATAGGCCAGCGCCACTGAATTTTTGGTTCGGGGCGCACAAAGGGCGTTGCACCATGACATGATGTCAGGATCTGCGCGCGCAGCTGAGCGCGCGCAAAGGTTTTGCGCTACCACTAAATCTTAACTGAATTTCGCGAGAGGCGCAGATCGCGCCGCGCCCGGACGCTAGCCGCTTAGCACCCCACTTCTCCTCCTCCTAAGGCGCTAGCAGCTGGCGCAAACAACTGAATTTCTAGGCCATAGGATCTAATGAGAGGGAGGAACTGAATGAAATCAGTATTTGTAGGGAAATGGTGTTAGGGAAATTGATGGGATTGAAGGCCGATAAATCCCCAGGGCCTGATAATCTACATCCTATGGTACTGATAGAAGTGGCCCTAGAAATAGTAGATGCATTGCTGGTCATCTTCCAAAATTCTATAGACTCTAGAACAGTTCCCATGGATTGGAGGGTAGTTAATTTAACCCCACTATTTAAAAAAGGTGGTAGAGAAAAAACGGGGAATTATAGACCGGTAAGCCTGACATCGGTAGTGGGGAAAATGCTAGAGTCCATTATAAAAGATGTAATAGCAGAGCACTTGGAAAACAGTAACAGGATCGGACAAAGTCAACATGGATTTAGAAAAGGTAAATCATGCTTGACTAATCTACTGGAATTTTCTGAGGATGTAACTGGTAGAATAGATAAAGGAGAACCAGTGGATGTGGTGTATTTGGACTTTCAGAAGGCTTTCGATAAGGTCCCGCATAAGAGACTAGCGTGCAAAGTTAAAGCACATGGGATTAGGGGTAAGCCACTGACTTGGGTAGAAAACTGGTTGGCAGGCAGGAAGCAAATAGTTGGAATAAATGTAAAGTCTGTGGGTTATATGGTGAATTAATACACAGACTACAAGAGTAACTTTAACAGGACTTTACTATTCGAAGGTCAGGGCGAATCTGCCCAATAAATCCTTACACAACACTTATATACCGGTATGGTCACTCCCGGTATTACAGTATACAGCAGCCAAGATAAAGTAGTGCAACACCTAAAATAGTTCTCTTAAAGGTGGACGGTTACATACAATAGTTCTCTTAAAGGTAGAATGGTTACATACGCTACAATCCTCCCTTTTTAGCTTACAACATACTTATTTCCCATTAAACATAACATATATCCAACTTCATGTAAAAACAGTTCACAGATGTAGTCTCTGCGGAAACAGTTCACAGGTTCAGTCTCTGCGGGAAACAGTTCACAGATTCAGTCTCTGCGGAAAACAGTTCACAGATTCAGTCTCGGTGTAGTCGGTTCACGTTGCTGGAGTGACTCATCCAATAGTCCTTCACTGGACTTAACAGCTTGAACTTCCGTCACTTCTGAACCAGCATTGTTGACTTCTAAAAGCTTGAGTACCTTGGGAAGTTTTTCTACTTCCAAACTGATTTGGCTCCGCACGGAGAGACCACGTGCGTGACCTGGTAGAGGTGATAATGGTTCAGATGGTCATCATCTTCTGCTTCGTCTTTTCCTTTTCTGCTTCTTGGAGACTCTCTGGGCTCCACTGTCAGCTGCCAGCTGCATGCACCGTTCCTCCTTCTCGTCCTCCTTTTTCCGTAGTAGCGCCACCATCTCCCGATGTTCCTTAGACTTTAGGTGATTCTTCATGGTTTCTGCACCTTGGGAGTTTTCATCACAAGCTGGGCAGAGCAGGTCATCGTAATATTCGGTGTCGTCCAACAGGTCATGGTAATATTCGGTGTCGTCCTGAGCTAGGCCAGCGAGAGGGTCTTCTATTTCCTCCATACCCAGCTGGACGTTAGCCAGCTTTTGTTCCAAATCCAGACATCTTTCCTGAAGAGACTTCTTCATGCGTTCAGTTTCATCCAGCTTTTTCTGGGCTTCCTGCAAGTCTTTTACTACTGACCTCATTCGTGATTTCAATACTTCAACTTCATTGGGAGATTGATTGATTGTATTATTCAATCCCTCTACTGGAGCAGCTGTTTCAGCATTCTGTTGTTCAACATTGACGTGAATCAGCGTACTTTTGGCATCCAAGGTTTGCTCTGCTGCCATCTTCTCAGTCTGTGTTGCAACCTCAGCTATTCCAATAACTTTTGGGAGCTCCAAACCCCTCTCCTTTGAAGATTTAGACTCATGTCCAAATTGTTCCCATTTCAGAGTCTTGTCCCTCAGCATATGAAGGAGTTGGCTGACCGTTGACTCTTCTGACCTCATCCGTTTCCCAGTAGCTGCAGGGCTGTTTATAACCTTGCCCTGGGGCTCCTTTGCTGTTTCTACTTCGCCATCATCCGCAGCCTCCACCATTCGAATTTCCACAAATGAATCGTCCGGTGATGCTGCACCCAACTTCAGTAGGATCATGCCCCCCTGAAATTGGGGGGCATGAACCCATCCCGCCCCAACCTGCCTCCATGCCAGTTTCAAAGGAGGCGGGTACCTGACCCACACTGGGACCCGCCTCCCTGAGGCGGGAAGGGGATTAGTGCCAATTAACTGCCTGTTAACAGGTAGTTAACAGGCAGTTTTTAGCCTAATCCCTATTTTCATTGGTGAAATGTGGGATTCCCGACGGCTCCAAACCACGCCAAGTTAGCGAGGCGGGCTGTCTGGATGAAGGGCTTGGAGGGGTCGAGATGTCCGGTGTTCAGGTGAGTGATGGGTTTTTCTGCCTGCAATCTGCTAACAAGCGCCTTCAGTTGCTGAACATCTTGCTCCACCAGATTAGAGCACGCACCTTCAGAAACCGAATCAGCTTTGATTCGTTTGGCCTCCTTGCGCAGACGGTTTGTGTGCTCCTGCTCCCTTTTCTCCCTCAGCTGTTTCTGTTGTCTTTCCAGATTCTCCCACTCTGTGTCAAAGAACGTTTTTATTGCTTTTATCTCTTGCTCGAGACGGCAACTCAATTGTTCTAATTGCTGTTGTAATTTGAAATGGAGTTGAGTTCGAGCCCGGTGTTCCTCAGACTTGTGCATGTCTGTAAACTGGACAGACTCAGAATTCTCTGCCAAACTATGTTGTTGTTGTTCAGTGGAATTCTGTTCTGAAACTTTGTTCTCCTTTGAAGCATCAGTATTTATGCACTCCTTCGTTTTTCTAACCTTAGTCAGCAAGTCCATTTTAGACTTGTCTTTCGCACCTGGGCTGGTCTTGTCGTCATCCGTTTCAGAGTCTGAGCTGATTGTCTTCACCGAGTTCTCACTCGTTATTGCTTTTAGGTAGTGCCATTCCATGTTTATTTCCCTGATCCACTCCCATCCCAGAAGTGGTGGACCTCCCTCAGGTAGTACATATAAGTCCATTCCTTGGTGTTCTTTGCCCCTGTCTCTCACCTTGACTTGTATCTTTCCCATGGGGTATACTTTATGCCCCGTGTATGTCTGCAATACGATCTTGGTATCTCTCAAGGGTATATGTGAGAATAGCCGGTTGTAATCCCTTCGATTTATGACTGATAGGGCTGATCCTGTGTCCAATTCCATTTTCACTTGGACTCCGGCTACTTTTAGTGTGACCCAGATAGTTTGTAGGTCAGCTTCCTTACTCACATTGTAAATTCTCAGACTACCCAGTTCCTGGCCGTTCGGGTCTGAATCCGAATTCTGTTCATCTGAACTCTTCTCAGCCACCTTGTGTACCTTGCTGTACTTTTCCTGCGGTGACTTTTTTCTGTTGTTGGTCTTCTTTCCTGACCGGCATACTTTAGCTATGTGACCAAGCTTGCCACATTTTCTACATTCCTGGTTTTTAAACCAGCATTGGTTCTGGTCGTGTGTTGTCTTCCCACAACGATAACATTTTGTTGTACCCGAAGTCATTTGATCCACGCTGAGTACTGCTGCCTTCAGCTGCATTTCCGCAGTGCCTCTCGCGGCTGTTTCGTGTGATGCTGCAATAAGGACAGCCTTGTCAAGTGTAAGATCGTTCTCTTCGAGCAGTCGCTTTTGTGTTCCTTCCTTCGACAACCCGCACACGAACTTGTCTCTCAATGCCTCTGTCAGATTTTCCCCAAACTGGCAGTATTTCGCTAGTCTACGCAGTTCAACCAAGTATTCCGCGTTGCTTTCCTCTTTCCGTTGCGTTCTCGCATAAAATTTGAATCGTTCCGCCAACATCAGCGGTGTGGGGTTCAAATGATCCTTCAGGACAGCAACAATATCAGCGAAAGTCTGATCCGCCGGTTTAGCTGGTGATAGAAGATGCTTCAATAGCCCGTATGTCTTCGCCCCCATTGCGTTAAATAAGGTGAGAGCTTTATCATCATCTGCTATTTTATTGGCCTCACAATATATCTCGATGCGTTCTACGTACGTGGCCCAATCTTCCACCTCGGAATCGAAGTTGTTGATGTTACCATGCTTAGGCATCTTCACTATCTTTTTTGAGAAACCACAACGAATTTGTTCGTTACTTTTTTTTCCAAAAATGGCGGTTTCCCGCGCTTGTCTTCTTCCCTGCCCACTTTCAAAATGGCGGTTTCCCGCTTCTGTCTTCTCCCCCGCCTACTGGCGGCTTCCCGCGTTTCTTCCCCTGGCGGGAGGGGTAAGCTTTCCTTCGGGCGACGACCGCTGGCTTTCGGAGTTCGCAGCCTGCGCGCCGGCTTCAGTGCGTTCCTTGTTCCCTTTTCTCGGCCGGCAACCGGCGCTGGGGACAACCCGTTGGCGGCGAACAGTTCCAGCCGCTGGGCGGAATCTCGCTCGGTCTCCCTCGCTCGGTCCCGTTCCCCCTTCACTCGGGCTCTGTCTCTCCCTCAGCGGCTTCCAATCGCGCCTCCCAGCCCTCTCGCAGTCCGGTCCTTTCCTCCCCCGGCTGCGGCTGAGTTCTCCGCGGTTTTATTTATTTTTATATCTTCCCGCGCCTTACGATCCCGGTCGCAGCGCCTCGTGGCCTCGGTAGCTGCCCGGCCTTTTTCGCCGGTCGCGGTCTAGCTGTCTCACGACGCTGTTGCGTCTCCCAGCCCGCTTGTAGCCCGGTCTCTCACACCGGCTGCGTTCCCGCTTGTAGCCCGGTCTCTCACACCGGCTGCGTTCCCGCTTGTACCGCGGCTTCCGTGCCCTACGCTGCCCCAGTCTCAGCGCCTCTGGGCCCGACTTCTGTCCGGCTCCTTTCCCCCGACCGTGGTCGAGTTCACCGCCCTTATCCTCCGTTTCTTTTTATTTTCCCCCTACTCACAGTCAACGTGGCCGACTTGCTTCTCTTGGCTGATCGGCTCACTCACCGCCGTGGCAGAAGGGACAATAACAGTCTGTTGCTGATGGAAGGCTTCGTGTCTGAATCCTTCCTTCTTCCTTGCTCTGCAGACTCGAGTCTTCTCTCAGCCGAACGACGAGGGCGGGTGCCTCTTCTCGACGCTCATTAACTGCTTCGGGTGTGTCGCTGCCGCAGGGTAAGATCGAACCCGTCGCCACTGTAAAGTCTGTGGGTTATATGGTGAATTAATACACAGACTACAAGAGTAACTTTAACAGGACTTTACTATTCGAAGGTCAGGGCGAATCTGCCCAATAAATCCTTACACAGCACTTATATACCGGTGTGGTCACTCCCGGTATTACAGTATACAGCAGCCAAGATAAAGTAATGCAACACCTAAAATAGTTCTCTTAAAGGTGGACGGTTACATACAATAGTTCTCTTAAAGGTAGAACGGTTACATACACTACAATAAACAGGTCTTTTTCTGAGTGGAAGGCAGTGACTAGTGGGGCACCGCAGGGATGGGTGCTAGGACCCCTTTACTCACAGTATATATTAATGATCTAGACGAGGGAACTAGATGTAATATCTCCAAGTTTGCAGATGACACAAAGCTGGGTGGGCATGTGTGCTATGAGGAGGAAGCAGAGAAACTCCAGTACGATTTGGACAGGTTGGGTGATTGGGCAGATGCATGGCAGATGCAGTATAATGTGGATAAATGCGAGGTTATCCACTTTGGTGGCAAAAACAGGAAGGCAGATTATTATCTGAACGGCAATAGATTGGGAAAAGGTGAAATGCAACGAGACCTGGGTGTCCTTGTGCACCAGTCGCTGAAGGTAAGCATACAGGTGCAGCAGGCGGTTAAGAAGGGAAATGGTATGCTGGCCTTCATAGTGAGAGGTTTCGAGTACAGGAGCAAGGATGTCTTGCTGCAGTTGTACAGGGCCGTGGTGAGACCATACCTTGAGTATTGTGTACAGTTTTGGTCGCTTTATCTGAGGAAGGATGTTCTTGCCATGGAGGTAGTGCAGCGAAGATTCACCAGACTGATACCTGGGATGGCAGGAATGACGTATGAAGAGAGATTGGGTCGATTAGGCTTATATTCGCTAGAGTTTAGAAGAATGAGAGGGGATTTCATTGAAACTTATAAAATTCTAACAGGACTAGACAGACTAGATGCAGGAAGGATGTTCCCGATGGCGGGGGAGTCCAGAACCAGGGGTCACAGTCTAAAGATAAGGGGTAAGCCATTTTGGACTGAGATGAGGAGGAATTTCTTCACCCAGAGAGTGGTGAACCTGTGGAATTCTCTACCATAGAAGACAGTTGAGGCCAATTCATTAAACATATTTAAGAAGGAGTTAGATATATTTCTTAAGGCTAAAGGGATCAAGGGATATGGGGAGAAAGCAGGGACAGGGTACTGAATTTGGATGATCAGCCATGATCTCATTGAATGGCGGAGCAGGCTCGGGGGGGGCGAATGGCCAACTCATGATCCAATCTTCTATGTTTCTATGTTTCAGTGCAAATAAAAATTAGAGGGAACATTGACCACAATCTCAACGCCCATTTTCAGGCCTGTTGTGTATGTACCTTTAAGGGAATAACTGGTCTCTGACTGCAGTACCGGCAGTGACCACCCCTGTATAAAAGGCCCTAGCAGGCTTCTGTAGTTTCAGTTGCCAGGTTGACTCCATTCAGTAAAGACTTGTTATAATCAACTCCTGCAGTCCGTGTCTCAATTATACACGGACATAATACTGGCGACGAGTAAGAAACGAACTTACCTGCAACTCGGCAGCACCTCAGACGACGTTATTGAAGGTCGAAGCCAGAAAAAAAAATATCCAAAGAAACTCGAGAAACGGGCGTCGACCGTGGGCAACCGCCCTCCAAATCATCTAATTGAAAAGTGCAGGAGAGACTGTCGAGAGCCAGGCTTGGTTCTCCAGTCTGTGGTTTCCCAGCTAATCGGGCTGGTGGCAGGTAGTGCACTGATCCTTCCTGGGCTGCGGCGGGCTAGAGCTCGATCGGGTGGCTCTGCAACGGGGCCGGGCAGCGAGTCAGGAAGCAAAGAGAGAGAGAGAGGGTGGAGCACACAGGGCGCGGCCGGTGCTTCGAAGCCGGGCAGCGCTCGGACCTAAGAAGAGGGAGGGAAGTGTCCCAGAGGGTCCGCTCCACGATGGGAACGGTTCTTCAATTAACGGAGCAAATACTGAAGCGCGATAGAAAATAAAAATACCGCAGAGCGCGGCGTTGGCAGCAGCGATCGGGGAGGCGCGAAGACCATAGGGCGTTGCCATTACAGGATAGTAAAATAAATATAATCGCCAGCAACAGCATTGGCAGCAGCGGCAGTGGCGGGAAAGCGCAGGAGGCACCATCTTAACTTGGCGGGGAAGAAGGAAAAGCGTGGGAGGTGCCATTTTGATCCATCGGGGACGAAGGCAAAGCGCGGGAGGTGACTGATATGCCTATCAATTAGTCCAATAAAAGGCGACGAGTTAAGAACGTAACTGAAGGTTTTTATTGGCTAAATAACAGAGCCCACCCTCGTGGGTGATCCGATCCAACAGGGAGGAATACTAGCCAGTCAGCTACCTTTATACCTGGGCAGGTAATGGGCGGAGTCGGAGGTGGTCAGCCCAGGTATAACAGTGCGACAAGAGGCGACCTCGTGTAGTGATGTGACAGTGAGAACAGTGAGAACAATATACAGTGATAACTATAACAGTGGTTTACCACAGTGACATCTTAGATTTTCAAGATGCCAAAGACTGGCGATATCACTGCCTTCGATAATGCAATAGAAGACTGGACCACATATGTGGAAAGAGTCGAGGTATATTGCGAGGCAAACGAAATAGCCGATGAGAAAAAGGCATCGGTATTGCTAAATTTAATGGCCCAAGAATGTACGGCCTATTGCGGGACCTGATTACTCCAGCCAAACCGAAGGCGAAGAGTTTTAACGAAATTGTTGCTATCCTACAGGAACACCTAAATCCTACACCGCTGCTGATAGCAGAAAGATTTAAATTCCACAGGAGAAATCAGCATAAAAATGAGAGCAATGCTGATTACCTTACGGAACTACGCAAGCTATCAAAGCACTGCCAGTTCGGAGCAGGACTGGCAGATACCTTACGGGACAAATTTGTCTGTGGACTCCTGAGTGAAGGAACCCAGAAGAGGTTACTCTCAGAGAAAGAGCTGATGCTAGATAAGTCTTTCAGCATGGCAGTATCGTACGAAGCAACAGCAAGGGGAGCTGCGGAAATACAACAAAAGCCACAGGAATACGGCACTCACGAAATGACACGGGGATTTGCAAACTGTTATCGCTGCGGCAGAACAAACCATGACCAGAAGGACTGCTGGTCCAAGGACAAAATATGCAGCCAATGCGGAAAGATGGGACACATTGCACGAGTTTGCAGGTCTGGGAAGAAGACCAACGACAACAAAAAGGCTACTAAGGAACCGTACAGGAAAGTACAAAAGATGACGGACAGGAGTTCCGAAGACCAGATGAGCGATAGTGAATCCGGGAACAAGAGACTAAGCTGTCTCAAACTTCACAACGTAATCGCAAAAGAGGATCACCGAACCATTTGGGTCACCCTCACGATAGCAGGGTCCCAAGTCAAAATGGAATTGGATACAGGATCAGCTCTAACCGTCATGAATCGATGAGACTATGAGCGGCTATTCTCACACATACCCTTGAGAGAGACATCCATTGTCTTGAGGATGTATACGGGGCAAAAAGTATACCCCAGAGGAAAAATAAGGGTGCCTGTCGAATACAACGGCAAGAAAATACGGAAATTGTATCTCTACATTCTGCAAGATGGTGGACCACCGTTATTGGGACGTGAATGGATCAGAAAGATAAGTTTAGACTGGCACTCCATTCAGGCACTGACGGTGGCTGGTAAAAAGGATGACGACCTCACTCCTGGACGATTGTCAACAATCTTAGCTGACGCCAAAGAGGTATTTCAACAAGAACTGGGCACTCTTAAAGGCGTAACCGCCTCGATAAAAATAGAGGAGAATGCAATTCCCAAGTTTTTCAAAGCAAGACCGGTACCATATGCAATTCGCCCAGCCGTCGAGGCAGAGCTGGAGAATCTGGAGAATGCAGGCGTGTTATCTAAGATAGATTGGAGTGAGTGGGCGACACCCATCATTCCTGTCATGAAGAAAACATTAAACAATAAGTCTGAGGAGCCAAGGAAGGTTCGCATCTGTGGGGCCTTCAAGGTGACGGTGAACCCAGTCCTTCACACAGTACAATATCCTCTTCCAAGGATAGAAGATATCTTCGCCTCACTATCTGGAGGGAAGCGTTTTACAAAAATTGACCTAGCACAAGCATATTTGCAGATGGAGGTTGCAGAATCCTCTAGGAAGTATCTCACGATAAACACTCACAAAGGTCTTTACCAGTATAATCGACTGGTATTCGGAGCAGCATCAGCTCCGGCGATATGGCAAAGAGCGATGGAACAAGTCCTGCAAGGGATTCCGGGGACTCAGTGTTACTTAGACGACATCCTAGTGACAGGTGAAGATGACAGTGAACACCTTGCCAACCTAGAGCAGGTGCTCACTAGACTACGTGAACATGGGCTACGAGCCAATCGCCCCAAGTGCGTGTTTTTAAGAAACAGATATCGTATTGTGGCCATGTGATTGATGAGAGGGGTTGCATAAGTCCCTTGACAAAATTGAAGCGGTAGTTAAGGCTCCAGCGCCTGAAAATGTGTCGCAACTGAGGTCATTCCTCGGATTGGTGAATTACTACCATAAGTTTTTGCCGAATTTGTCCACAATTCTGCATCCACTGAACGCCCTACTATGAACGGGAGTAGCATGGAAATGGAGCGATGAATGTAAGCGGGCCTTTCAGAAGAGTAAGGACCTAATCACTTCAAGAGAAGTATTGGCTCACTACAACCCATCACTACCGATAAGACTGGCGTGTGATGCGTCTCCCTACGTCGTTGGGGCGGTACTGTCACATAAATTCCTTGATGGTTCAGAGAGGCCGATAGCTTTTGCGTCACGCTCGTTAACTTCAGCCGAGTGTAACTACGCCCAGATTGACAGAGAGGCCCTCAGCCTGGTGTGGGGGGTGAAGAATTTCAATCACTACCTGCACGGTCAGAAATTTACTCTACTAACTGATCATCAACCTCTCGTCTCCATTTTCAACCCTCAGAAGGGCGTACCGATAATGACGGCACAACGGCTACAGAGGTGGTCCCTTTTCCTAGGGGCACACCAATATGACATCGAGTACAAAGGAACTAAACAGCATGGGAATGCTGATGGATTGTCGCGCCTACCGTTGCCGACGGTGGAAGAAGAACTGGCAGTGGATCCAGTGGAGTTATTCCACTCGACTATAGTCGAATGTCTCCCTGTGACGAATGCAAACATAGAAAAGGAAACACGAAATGACCCGACACTCTCCTGGGTCTATGATTTAACAGTGAAGGGATGGCCAGCACATGGCGAACCACTGCTGCCAGCATTCTCGCCGAGAAGAGAACAGCTGTCAGTGTGCAGAGGAACCTTGATGTGTGGATCCAGAGTAGTAATTCCACCCAAATTGAAGGATAGAGTGCTCAATGAGCTTCATGAGGGTCATCTGGGAGGGGTAAAAATGAAGAACTTATCCAGAGCGTTTGTGTGGTGGCCGGGAATTGATAGAGAAATCGAAGAGATGACCAAGAGCTGTACAGGATGCCAGAAGGTCCAAAACGCCCCACCACAAGCCCCTCTACATCCATGGGCGTGGCCCTCATCTCCATGGCAAAGGGTGCACATTGATTTTGCTGGTCCCTTTATGGACTCGATGTTTTTAATTGCGGTGGATGCACATTCAAAGTGGCCAGAGGTAATAAAAATGTCCTCAACTGTTGTGTATGTAATATGTGTGTCACTTTAAACCTATGGCCAGGGCAGCACTACTTTGTAGGGCGTAGTGATACCGTAGTACCACTCCTGGCCATAGGGGTATAAATAGTACTGTGGGTACTGATCTCCCCTCAGTTCCCGCCTGTGGGTATGAAGTAAAGACCTAAGTTAAACCCTTCCAAGCCATCTCTTCCTTATTGTATTAAGTATATTCGCATACTTTACACTGGCGACTAGGAACGTTTGAACTCACCAGTACAAGGTGCAACAAAGGATCGGTAGCAGTACGGGAAGAGAAGCTTCTTACCAGCCTGCAGAGTCCAGCGTCGACCGAAGGAGGCCGCCCAGTTCAGGAGGAGCGGCAGCAACGGAGCGAGAGAGAGAGGTTCCAGCGGAGGCTGCGGCAGCTGAGAGAAGAGGCTGAACGGGCGTTCCAGCCACGGGGCAAAAGTCCACCCAGGGTCAGGTAAACTGCAATCCTTCCCGGGGAACGCGAGCTGCAAGGGCCAGAACGGGCAGGCGATCTGGGGAACAAACGGAGCCACGAGGACTAGCGGGCCACGAGAGGGGAAGGTCGTTGTAATAGCGGCGGTGGCAATAACGGGAGCTGCAAGGGCCAAAAATAACGAACCTGGAGAGACGTCGTTGACAGCAGAGGGAGAAAAGGCGGGAAAAGCGCCATCTAGTGGACAAAAGGGGAAAAGTTTTTTCTCTTCAGCAGTTTAAAATGAACAGCGCCATCTAGTGGACAAAGGGGAAAAGTTTTTCTCTTCAGCTGTTTAAAATGAACAGCGCCATCTAGTGGACAAAGGGGAAAAGTTTTTCTCTTCAGCAGTTAAAGAAAAAAATAACAGCGCCATCTAGTGGAAAAAGGCGGGAAAACCTCTTCAGCAGTTTT
Organism: Somniosus microcephalus; assembly: GCF_052327205.1. NCBI lineage: Eukaryota > Metazoa > Chordata > Chondrichthyes > Squaliformes > Somniosidae > Somniosus > Somniosus microcephalus. Next base: position 404,008,733 of record NC_140987.1, on the reverse strand, counting down.
AAAAATGGCTAAAGAGGCTCGGTTGTCAGAATTTGTTGCCGACATAGAAGATTGGGACGCATATGTAGAAAGGCATGAACTTTATTGCATAGTAAACAAGGTGGAAGATGACGAAAAGGCAGCAACCTTATTAAATTCTATGGGGGCAAAAACATACGGTCTGCTGAGGAATCTTCTTACTCCAGAAAAGCCAGCAGACAAAACGTATGCCCAAATTGTTGATACATTAAAGGAACATTTAAACCCTAAGCCACCATTTATAGCGGAAAGGTACCGCTTTTACAGACGCGACCAAAGGAATGATGAGTCGCAGGCAGCCTATTTACATAGATACATAGAGATAGGAACAGGAGTAGGCCATTCGGCCCTTCGAGCCTGCTCCGCCATTCAATGAGATCATGGCTGATCTTCGTCTGAGATCATAGCTGATCTTACCAGTTCAGTACCCCGTCCCCGCCTTTTCTCCGTAACCCTTAATCCCCTTAGCCTTCAGAAATATATCCAATTCTCTCTTGAAAATATTTATTGAATTAGCCTTCACAGCCCTCTGTGGCAGGGAATTCCACAGGCTCACCACTCTTTGAGTGAAGAAATTCTTCCTCATCTCTGTTTTAAATGATTTGCCCGCTATTTTTAGACTGTGGCCCCTGGTTCTGTGCTCCCCGGCCATTGGAAACATTCTCTCTGAATTCAGCCTGTCCAGGCCTGCCATAATTTTATATGTTTCGATGAGATCCCCTCTCAATCTTCTAAACTCCAGTGAGTACAAGCCCAAACTATTTAATCTCTCTTCGTAGGTCATTCCCGCCATTCCAGGTATCAGCCTGGTGAATCGCCGTTGCACTCTTTCCATGGCAAGAACATCCTTCCGCAGATGGGGCGACCAAAACTGTACACAATACTCCAGATGCGGTCTCACCAGCACCTTGTACAGCTGTAGTAAGGTATCCCTATTCCTATACTCGAACCCCCTTGATATGAAGGCCAACATACCATTTGCCTTCTTAATCGCCTGTTGCACCTGCATGCTCTCCTTCAGTGACTGGTGCACAAGAACACCCAGGTCCCTCTGCACTTCCCCATCTCCCAATCTATTGCCATTTAGATAATAATCTACCCTCCTGTTTTTACCCCCAAAGTGGATAACCTCGCATTTATCCACATTATAGTGCATCTGCCACGTATCCGCCCATTCCCCCAACCTGTCCAAATCACACTGTAGCCTCCTGACATCCTCATCAGAGCCCACCCCTCCTCCTAGTTTAGTGTCGTCAGCGAATTTGGAAATATTGCATCCAATTCCCTGATCCAGATCATTTATATATATTGTGAACAGCTGGGGTCCCAGGACAGATCCTTGCGGCACCCCGCTGGTCACTGCCTGCCACTCCGAAAACGAGCCGTTTATTCCAACTCTCTGTTTTCTATCCGCCAGCCAGTTCTCTATCCACGTTAATACTTTGCCCCCAATCCCATGAGCCTTAATTTTGCATGATAATCTTTTGTGTGGAACCTTATCGAAGGCTTTCTGGAAGTCAAGGTACACCACATCCACTGGCTCTCCCCCATCTATTCTACCAGTTACCTCCTCAAAAAATTCCAGCAGATTAGTCAAACACGATTTACCCTTTGTAAATCCATGTTGACTCTGTCCGATCCTTTCCCCATTTGTCAAGTGCTCCGCTATTTTATCCTTAATAATGGACTCTAGCATTTTGCCCACAACCGATGTAAGGCTTACTGGTCTATAATTCCCTGCTTTCTCTCTACCCCCCTTTTTAAATATTGGGGTAACATTAGCTACCCTCCAATCCACGGGTACTGTTCCCGAGTCAATGGAGTTCCGGAAGATGATCCTTAGAGCATCTGCTATCTCCAGGGCCACCTCCTTAAGTACCCTAGGATGTAGTTTATCAGGCCCTGGGGATTTGTCGGCCTTCAGTCCCCTCAACTTACCCAACACCATATCCCTAGAGATACTAATTTCTGTCAGCTCCTCCCTCTCATTAGTCCCTATGTTTGCCGATATTCCTGGGAGGTTATTTGTGTCCTCCTTTGTGAATACAGAACCAAAGTATGAGTTTAATTGGTCTGCCATTTCCTTATTCTCCATTATATATTCTCCCGAATCGGACTGCAAGGGACCGACTTGGGATTTTACCAGTCTTTTCCTCCTGATATACCGATAAAAGCTTTTGCAGTCTGTCTTTATGTTTGCTGCAAGTTTACTTTCGTATTCTATTTTCCCCTTCCTGATTAATCCCTTTGTCCTCTTTTGCTGTATCCTGTACTGCCCCCAATCTTCCGGTCTGGTGCTTTTTTTTGCCAGTTGATATGCCCTTTTTTTTGATTTTATGCTGTCCCTAATTTCCCTCGTTATCCACGGTTGAGTCACCTTTTTAGGTTTATTTTTATGCCAAACCGGTATAAACATGTTCTGGAATTCTTCCATTCTATCTTTGAATGCTTGCCATTGTCTATCCACTGTCAATCCCCCCAGAAACACCACCCAATCAATCTTACCCAATTCCCGTCTCATACCCTCGTAATTCCCTTTATTTAAGTTCTGGACCTTAGTCTCTGATTCAATTTCCTCACTCTCCATCTCGACTGAGAGCTCGATCATATTATGATCGCTCTGACCCAAGGGGCCTCGTACAAGAAGATTGCTGATAAGTCCCTTCTCATTGCACAATACCCAGTCTAAAATGGCCTGATCTCGAGTCGGCTCCTCGACATATTGGTCCAGATAACCGTCCCGAAAACATTCCAGGAATTCCTCCTCCTCAGAATTTTTACTAATTTGGGTAGTCCAATCAATATGTAAATTAAAGTCACCCATGATGACAGCTGTGCTCTTATCGCACGCTTCTCTAATTTCCCTTTTTATGCCTTCCCTCACCTCCATATTACTATTTGGAGGCCTATATATCACACCCACTAACGTTTTCCTCCCCTTGCTATTTCTCATTTCTACCCATACAGATTCCGTTTCATCCGAGTTAATATCCTTCCTTTCCATTGCATTAATCCCCTCCTTTACCAGCAATGCTACCCCACCTCCCCTACCTTTTTGCCGATCCTTCCTAAATATTGTATATCCCTGGATGTTAAGTTCCCAGCCTTGCCCACCCTGCAGCCACGTTTCTGTAATCCCAATCAAATCATACTTGTTTACCTCTATTTCCACAACTAATTCATCCACCTTGTTCCTAATGCTTCTAGCATTAAGATACAAAGCCTTCAGGCTTGCTTTTTTCACACTCTCATTATGAATTAGTTTGGCCCTTTGTGTTTCTCTCCTTTGCTTATTGCTTCTCACCTTTCTACCATCTATTTCTGACTTCATATGACTTCCCTCTTTTCCACTACCTAGGTTCCCATCCCCCTGCCAAATTAGTTTAAATCCTCCCGAACCGCCCTAGAAAATATTACCCCGAGGACATCGGCTCCCTCACAGTTCAGGTGTAGACCGTCCCCTTGGTACAGGTCACTCCTCCCCAAGAACTGGTTCCAATGCCTCAGGAATTTAAATCCCTCTCCCTTGCACCACTGCTCAAGCCACGTATTTAGCTTATCTATCTTACACTCTCTAAACTTATTAGCTCGTGGCACTGGTAGCAATCCAGAGATTACTAACTTTGAGGTCCTACTTTTCAATTTAGCTCCTAACTCCCTAAATTCAGCTTGTAGGACCTCCTCCCTCTTTTTACCTACATCGTTGGTACCTACATGTACCACGACAACTGGCTGATCCCCCTCCCCCTTCAGAATGCTCTGCACCCGCTCCGAGACATCCTTGACCCTTGCACCAGGGAGGCAACATACCATCTTGGAGTCTCGGTCTCGGCCACAGAAACTCCTATCTATCCCCCTTACAATTGAATCCCCTATCACTATAGCCCTATCCCTCTTTTTTCCGCCCTTCTGTGCAGCAGAGCCAGTCATGGTGCCCTGAACCTGGCTGCTGGTGCCTTCCCCTGATAAGTCATCTCCCCCAACAGTACCCAAAACGGTAAACCTGTTTTGGAGGGAGATGACCGCAGGCGACTCCTGCACTACCTTCCTGCCTTTACCCTGCCTTTTGGTCACCCATTTACTGTCTGAGCTAGCCTTTACCTGCGGTGTGACCAACTCACTGAATGTGCTATCCACAAGATCCTCAGCATCGCGTATGCTCCAGAGTGAGTCCATTCGCAGCTCCAGCGCCGCCATGCGGTCCGCTAGGAGCTGCAGCTGGACACACTTCCTGCACACATAGTTGTCAGGGACAGTGTCCCTGATTTCCCACATGGCACAGGAGGAGCATGGCACGGGTCCGAGCTGCCCTTCCATGACTTAACCCTTGCAATACCCTTTTATTTACTACGATTTAGCTTAATTATTGAATTCTACTTAGAATAAGTTTGTGAAAGTACTCACCAACCAGTCACCTACCTGTTTTCTGGTGTTGTATTTTCACTGCCGCCTCCTGTCCTGGAACCTTTTCCACCTAGGTTAGGCTCCTGAAATAAAATAAATTGAACCTACCTTTTCAACTTCCCCTAACCCCTAAAAGGTTAGAGGAGGTGGAAGGGTGGGAGACACTACACTGTAGTGTTTCGGGTTTAGCAACAGCTCCACCTATATAAGAGTTACTGGCCTCCTGCTCTCCTGATTGCACCAGCTGTGAAAGAAAAAGCCCGCGAAAGGTGAGCTTTTAAGCTCTCCCGCCTCGGGCTGCTTCCGCGCAGGTCCGCTGCTCCTCCGGTCTCGGGGCTGTGGGCCTCGGTGCCTCTGACTGCTCCCTCTCAAGCCTTTAAGCTCTCCCGCCTCGGGCTGCTTCCGCGCAGGTCCGCTGCTCCTCCGGTCTCGGGGCTGTGGGCCTCGGTGCCTCTGACTGCTCCCTCTCAAGCCTTTAAGCTCTCCCGCCTCGGGCTGCTTCCGCGCAGGTCCGCTGCTCCTCCGGTCTCGGGGCTGTGGGCCTCGGTGCCTCTGACTGCTCCCTCTCAAGCCTTTAAGCTCTCCCGCCTCGGGCTGCTTCCGCGCAGGTCCGCTGCTCCTCCGGTCTCGGGGCTGTGGGCCTCGGTTGGCTGAGCTCAGACGGTTGTCCAAACATTGCCAGTTTGGAGCCTTTTTGGCGGAAGCGATCAGAGACAGATTTGTCTGTGGCATGTTAAATGAGAGTACACGAAAACGGTTGCTGGCCAAGAAACAGCTCAGCCTAGATCAGGCGATGGAAATAGCATTGGCACATGAAGCGGCAGCACAGGGTGCTGCTCAAATACGACAAAATACAACCAGCTATGACACCCATGAGGTGACATTTCACAAAGGTAAATGCTACCGTTGTGGCAAAACCACCCACGACCAAAGTAATTGTTGGTTTCGTGATAAAATATGCCGGCAGTGTGGGAAAAAGGGGCATATAGTGAAAGTTTGTCGGTCAGGTACGAAACCCAATAGTGGGGGCAATCCGAGCAGTACCAAGGCAAGGACAAAAATACATAAGATATCTGACAGTAGCTCAGACGAGTCACAGGAAGGCACAAAAGCAGAGCCTAAAGGTCTGGGATGTCTCAAGTTATATGGTGTAGACAAAACGGAGGACCACAGCACAATGTGGGTTAAAATGAAGGTAGCAGGCGTTGAAGTTAATATGGAGCTGGACACGGGTTCAGCCCTATCAGTAATCAATGAACAAGATTATAACAGGCTGTTCAAACGCATTCCCTTAAAGGATACCGAAATCAAATTAAAAACATATACGGGACAAAAAGTTTACCCGAAGGGAAAAATGCAAGTAACAGTTAAATACAACGGTAGAAAAGTGCTAGGACTTTATTTATACGTCCTACCAAATGGTGGACCACCACTTTTGGGTAGGGAATGGATAAGAAAAATCCATTTCGACTGGAAGTCGATACACGAGATAAAAGTAGAGACCACCAAGGATGATACAACCATTACAAACAGGCTGTCGAAAATATTGGCAAAAACACCAGAGGTGTTCCAACAAGGGCTGGGGACCTTAAAGGACATTAGAGCAAAAATAACTATTGCTCAAGACGCAAACCCCAAGTTTTGTAAGGCCAGACCGGTGCCTTACGCCATTCGGCCAGCTGTGGAAGCAGAACTGGACGCCTTAGAGAGTGCAGGTGTCCTTACAAAGATTGAGTGGAGTGAGTGGGCCACGCCCATCATCCCAGTTATAAAGAAATCTGCAAATAACACGCCGGGGGAACCAAAGAAGGTTCGCATTTGCGGGGATTTTAAGATAACTATTAACCCAGTCCTGCACACGGTACAGTATCCGCTGCCACGGATAGAGGACATATTCGCATCGTTAGCTGGGGGTAGACACTTTACGAAGATTGACCTTTGTCAAGCTTATTTACAGATGGAGGTGGAGCAGGACTCGAAAAAGCTCCTAACGATTAACACACACAAGGGATTTTACCAGTACAATCGCCTGGTATTTGGTGTGGCGTCCGCCCCAGCCATATGGCAGAGGACCATGGAACAGGTCCTACAGGGCATTCCAGGAACGCAGTGCTACCTGGATGACATCCTGGTGACAGGACAAATGGATAACGACCACCTCGCTAACCTGGAGCGAGTACTTCTGCGGTTGCAACAATACGGACTCAGGGCGAACAAGCAGAAATGTGAGTTTTTCCAGGAACGTATCTCATACTGTGGTCACATTATAGATAAGGAAGGCCTGCATAAGTCCCCGGAAAAGATCGAGGCAGTAGTGAAGGCCCTGCCCCCTGAGAATGTATCTCAGTTACGATCATTCTTAGGCCTTATAAACTATTACCATAAGTTCCTCCCGAACTTATCATCCATTTTACATCCACTAAATTCATTGCTGCAAAAGGGAGTCTCCTGGAATTGGGACAAAGCGTGTGAGGCTGCTTTTAAAAAGGGTAAACAACTCATTACATCAAAGGAAGTGCTCGCACACTTTGACCCAAAAATGCCAATGAGGTTGGCATGTGACGCCTCCCCGTACGGTATAGGGGCAGTGTTGTCACACAAATTTCCCAATGGGACGGAGAGGCCAATAGCATTTGCCTCAAGGTCGTTAACTACAGCCGAAAGAAACTATGCGCAAATCGACAGGAAGGCCCTCAGTCTGGTGTGGGGTGTAAAAAAATTCCACCACTATCTACATGGGCAACGTTTCACACTACTGACGGATCATCAACCGTTGGTGTCCATATTTAATCCAACAAAAGGGGTGCCCCTGATGACGGCCCAAAGGCTACAGAGATGGTCACTGTTCTTAGGAGCACACCAGTACCTTATTGAATATAAGGGTACCAAACAGCATGGCAATGCGGATGGCCTGTCGCGGCTACCATTGCCTGCCGAGATCGAAGAGATAGTACAGGACCCCGTGGAAATATACCATACGGCGGTTATGGAACACTTGCCCATCACCAGCCAATGTATCGAGCGGGAAACACAGAATGACCCGACACTGGCAAGGGTTTACGAATTGACCGTGAAAGGCTGGCCGGCGCAGGGTGACGCATCATTGCCGGCGTTTTCGGCAAGGAAGGACCAGTTGTCCGTATGCCGGGGCACATTGATGTGCGGAGCCAGGGTGGTGGTCCCTCAAACATTACAACATAAAGTGTTGCGGGACTTACACGAAGGTCATCTGGGGGGTGTCAAAATGAAAAGCCTCGCCAGAGCCTACGTCTGGTGGGCCGGCATTGACAGGGACATCGAGGAAGTAGCAAAAGCATGCCAAGGGTGCCAGATGGTACAGAATGTACCACCCCAAGCCCCACTACATCCGTGGGAGTGGCCCTCAACGCCGTGGCAAAGGATCCACGTGGACTTCGTTGGGCCCTTCATGGATGCGATGTTCCTAATTGTAGTGGACGCCCACTCAAAATGGCCGGAGGTCATAAAGATGTCATCAACGACAGCCGAAAAGACGGTCGCAGCCTTAAGGACCATTTTTGCCCGAAACGGGGTGCCCGAGCAAGTCTGTTCGGACAATGGGCCACAATTTGTGGCAGAAGAATTTCAAGCATTCCTAAAAAGGAATGGAGTGCGACATTATACGTCTGCACCATATCATCCGGCTACAAATGGGCTGGCAGAGCGATTTGTACAGACTTTTAAAAAGGCCATCAAGGCGATGGGGGAGGAAAGGTTGCCACTACAACACAAGGTGGACAACTTCCTATTTGCATACCGTAATGCTGCACATACGGTGACCAACCAGGCCCCCGCCGTCATGTTCTTTAGTAGAAGGTTAAGGTCTCGCCTCGAATTGCTCAGACCAAACATCCGGAGAGATGTGGAAAACCGAGTATTTCGTAGGGCTCCTGACAGACAGACACGGAGCTTCGTGGTGGGACAGCAAGTGTTGGCCCGTGATTATAGAAATGAAAAGTGGCGGTCTGGTACGATAAAGGCCCGCCAGGGACCTTTGATGTACACAGTGGATACTGGGGACGGCATAATCAGACGACATGCTGATCAACTTGTGGAGTCCAGAAACCCAACTGATTCACTACCTCAAACGTCTCAGCACATTGTTCCAGCGGAATCACGGCCCAGCTCGTCGCTACAGAAGTCTCAGGATTGCGAGGAGTTCAGCACTCCAGTGAGCTCCACGGCACAGGATGTGCCATCAGACACCGACGACTCCAGCGATGAAGTGGTGACGGAAGTACCGCCGCCTACACCGAGACCGACTAGAGAAAGACGTTATCCTAGTCGAGACAGGAGGCCTCCTCAGAGACTGAATCTATAACATGTTTCTTTTTATATATATCTATAGGTAGACAACTCTGATGTAAATATGTTATGTATGTTGTGTTACCAAATGTTATTGGCCCTAGTTATGGTGCATCTGTTGACTTAATTGCACGGGTACGTTTTAATTAAAAGGGGAGGAATGTTGTGTATGTAATATGTATGTCACTTTAAACCTATGGCCAGGGCAGCACTACTTTGTAGGGCGTAGTGATACCGTAGTACCACTCCTGGCCATAGGGGTATAAATAGTACTGTGGGTACTGATCTCCCCTCAGTTCCCGCCTGTGGGTATGAAGTAAAGACCTAAGTTAAACCCTTCCAAGCCGTCTCTTCCTTATTGTAGTAAGTATATTCGCATACTTTACATCAACCACCACAGAAAAAACTATCACAGTCTTACGAACCATATTCGTCAGGAATGGGCTGCCTGAACAGATTTGCTCTGACAATGGACCACAGTTTGTGTCTGAAGAGTTCCGGAGGTTCTTAAAGAACAATGGTGTTAAGCATTACACATCCGCCCCATATCATCCAGCCACTAATGGATTGGCCGAGAGGTTTGTTCAAACATTCAAGAAGGCTATCAAGGCAATGTGTAATGAAGATATACCCCTACAACACAAGGTGGATAACTTCTTGTTTGCCTACCGGAATGCGACACATGCGGTTACCAACCAAACTCCAGCCATGATGTTCTTCAATCGAAGACTACGATGCCGCTTGGATTTGGTTAAGCCAAACGTCAGAAGAGATGTGGAGAACAGGCAGTTTCAGAATATGAATGAAAGGCCGACCAGGAGTTTTAAGATAGGTCAACCAGTTTTGGCCTGGGACTACCGCACAGAGAAATGGCAGCCAGGAACGATATGTACACGGCAAGGACCTCTAATGTATACCGTGGACGTTGGAGAGAGCATTGTAAGACGCCATGCTGACCAGATTCTAGAGTCACTGGAAAACGTCAGCTCCACACCACGATCTGATACACCTGGCGATGAAACCGAAGTACCAATTGCATCTACCGCAGAATCGGTGATATTGGAAGCAGACGAACCAAACAACGACATTGATCCCAATGCAACCTTGCCAGAAGAACCTGATATCCCAAAGAAGCGTTATCCAGACAGAATCAGGAAGCCTCCTCAAAGACTGAACTTATAATTGCTTAACTTCAACCAATGTATCTAGCAACCGTAATTGTAATTGTAATTAGTTATTATTTAGTTGTTAAATGAATGTTATGTACTGTTTATCTAAAAGGGGAGGAATTGTTGTGTATGTACCTTTAAGGGAATAACTGGTCTCAGACTGCAGTACCGGCAGTGACCACCCCTGTATAAAAGGCCCTAGCAGGCTTCTGTAGTTTCAGTTTCCAGGTTGTCTCCATTCAGTAAAGACTTGTTATAATCAACTCCTGCAGTCCGTGTCTCAATTATACACGGACATAATAAGGCCTTAACCAATTTAACCCCCTATATTTTTCCACTGTTATTGTTCTTTTCTCTAAAACATAATACTTCATATTTTACTATTTTGAACTGCATAGGCCATTGGCCAATGATATTCTGCGTATGGCTGGTGATATTGCGTTTTTCTGCTGACGATGGAAAATTATTGAATATTTGTACCAAATTAAGAAATCCGATCGTCAAAAATTTGAGCATCAGCCCCATTAGGTTGAGTAATATCTGTATGTGTACCTTTTAGCAGGAACAGGAGTAGACCATTCAGGCCCTCGACCCTGTTCTGCCATTCAATTAGATCATGGCTGATCTCTACCTCAACTCCAACTTTACTCCATATCCACTGATACCCTTACCTAACAAAAATCTTTCGATCTCAGTGCTGAAAATTTCAATTGTCCCAGCATCCACAGCCTTTTGGGGGAGAGAATTCCAGATTTCCACTAACCTTTGTGCTAAAGTACTTTCTGATTTCACTCCGAAATGGCTTAGCTCTAATTTGAGATTTCCCCACCAAAGGAAATAGTTTCTCTGCATCTCCCCTTTCAAATCCTCTATCATTTTAAAGACCTTAATTAGATCACCTTCTAAACTCAAGGGAATACAAAGCAAGCTTATGTATCCAGTCCTCATTCTATAACCCCTTCAGCCCTGGTGTAATTATGCTGAATATGCATTGTACAGCCTTCCAAGTCAATATGTTTCCTGAGGTGCGGTGTCCAAAACTGAACTCGGTACTCCAGGTGGGGTCTGACCAAGGCTCTGTACAACTAAAGAATAAATCCTCCCCCCACCTCCTTTGTATTTCAGTCCCCTTAAGATAAATGCAACATTTCATTTAGTCTTTTTGGTTATTTTTTGTACTTATGCATTAGCTTTTAATGATTTATGTACTTGTACACTCAAATCCCTTTGCTCCTCCCCAGTTCTAAGTTTCTCACCATTAAGAAAGTATTCTGATTTGTCATTCTCGGATCCAAAGTGGATGACATCACACTTCCCCATATTGAACTTCATCTGCCACAGTTTTGCCCATTAATTTAGTCTGTCTGTGTTCCTTTGTAACTTCTTGCTCCCTATTTAAGAAGTGAGGGAAAGAGAAACCAGGTAACTACAGATTTGTCAGTCTAACATTAGTTCTGGGGAAGTTACTGAATCTATCATCAGAGACAGAGTGACTGAGCCCTTGGACAAATATGAGCTGATCAAAAAGTCAGCATTGATTTATGAAACATAGAAACGTAGAAGATAGGAGCAGGAGTAGGCCATCCGGCCCCTCGAGCCTGCTCCACCATTTAATGCAATCATGGCTGATCATCCAAATTCAGTACCCTGTCCCTGCTTTCTTCCATATCCCTTGATCCCTTTAGCCTTAAGAAATATATCTAACACCTTCTTGAATATATTTAATAAATTGGCCTCAACTGCCTTCTGTGGTAGAGAATTCCACAGGTTCATCACTCTCTGGATGAAGAAATTCCTCCTCATCTCTGTCCTAAATGGCTTACCCCTTATCCTTAGACTGTGACCCCTGGTTCTGGACTCCCCCGCCATCGGGAACATCCTTCCTGCATCTAGTCTGTCTAGTCCTGTTAGAATTTTATAAGTTTCAATGAGATCCCCTCTCATTCTTCTAAACTCTAGCGAATATAAGCCTAATCGACCCAATCTCTCTTCATACGTCATTCCTGCCATCCCAGGTATCAGTCTGGTGAATCTTCGCTGCACTATCTCCATGGCAAGAACATCCTTCCTCAGATAAGGTGACCAAAACTGCATACAATACTCAAGGTGTGGTCTCACCAAGGCCCTGTACAACTGCAGCAAGACATCCTTGCTCCTGTACTCAAATCCTCTCGCTTTGAAGGCCAACATACCATTTGCCTTCTTAACCGCCTGCTGCACCTGCATGCTTACCTTCAGCGACTGGTGCACAAGGACACCCAGGTCTTGTTGCACTTCCCCTTTTCCCAATCTATTACTGTTCAGATAATAATCTGCTTTCCTGTTTTTGCCGCCAAAGTGGATAACCTCGCATTTATCCACATTATACTGCATCTGCCATGCATCTGCCCAATCACCCAACCTGTCCATATCATACTGGGCTTTCTCTGCATCCTCCTCACAGCACACACGCCCACCCAGCTTTGTGTCATCTGCAAACTTGGAGATATTGGAGTATCTGACTCTGCTACGATGGTTTCCTCTTGATGAAGGGGTCCAGGTGTAACTGTCTCTGTTCATGGTGGTGATACCACCGATGCATTTGGATAACTGGGGACCAACTTGTCCTCCAACATTTCCTCTGGAACCTCCAGTTTGATTTCCCTTTGTCTGGTCAGTATCTGATCCACATGTCTGCATACTACCTGACCAGTTCCCACCATGACCGTATATGAAACTGGACCGGTCATTGAGTCTATGACGCCAGGAATCCATTTTGGACCATAACTGAAATTCCTGGTAAGCACCGCATCACCTTCTCCAAAACTGCGGCTCTTTGTCCTTCTGTCATGGTTCTCCTTTTGTTTGAATTGTCGGTTTTCCACCTTCCTTTTTAGATCTGAGTGAACCAGGTCAAGAGTGGAGCGTAGTCGACGTCCTAACAACAACTCAGCAGGAGAGAGTCCTGTGGTAGATTGAGGTGTTATTCTGTAGCTGAACAGAACTCGTGACACCTTTGCTGCTAAAGTCCCTTCCGCACTTTTTTCATCATCTCCTTAAATGTTTGTATGGCTCTCTCCGCAAGTCCATTTGAAGACAGATGATATGGAGCTGAAGTCACGTGCACTATGCCATTGTTTCTCATGAACACTTTTGTTTCTGTACTCACAAAACACGTGGCATTGTCACTTACTATGATCTCCGGTATCCCTTGATTACTAAAACTCCTACGCAGGCAGTCTATAGTAACAGTAGATGAAGCAGAATTTACAGGATACACATCCATCCATTTGGAATGTGCATCAATGATTATGAGGAACATCTTTCCCATGAGTGGACCCGCATAATCTACATGTAATCTTCTCCATGGTTTATCCGGCCACTCCCAGGGGTGGAGTGGAGCCGCTGCTGGTGCCTTCCTGTGTACTTGACAAGTGCTGCATGTCTTGACAAGGTTTTCTATCTCCTCATCTAGCTTTGGCCACCACAAGTAACTCCTTGCCAAGGCTTTCATATGCGAAACTCCAGGATGACACTGATATAGTTGCCCTAGGATAGACTGTCGTGCTGGCTGTGGAATAATCACTCGAGCTCCCCACAACACGCAACCATCCTGCACACTCAGCTCTGTTTTCCTGACACTGTAAGGTGTGAAATCAGTCCCTTCCGGATGTTGTGGCCAACCCCTCATTACATATTCTCGGACTCTAGACAGTACTGGCACGGTGGCATAGTGGTTAGCACTGTTGCCTCACAGCTCCAGGGACCCAGGTTCGAATCTGGCCTCGGGTGACTGTTTGTGTGGAGTTTGCACATTCTCCCCGTGTTTGCGTGGGTTTCCTCTGGGTGCTCTGGTTTCCTCCCACAGTCCAAAGATGTGCAGGTTAGGTTGATTGGCTATGATAAAATTGACCCTTAGTGTTAGGGGGATTAAATACGTGGGGTTACGGGGATAGGGTGGGATATGTGTTGGTGTAGGGGTTACGGGGATCGGGGGTGGGATATGTGTCGGTGCAGGCTCGATGGGCCGAAATGGCCTCTATCTGCACTGTGAGGTTTCTGTGATTTACCTGTGCATGTCCTTACTTTTTCTCCAGTCACAATTGCCATATCCGTGTCCTCCAACATCAAAACTCTGTCCTCTGGAGCTGCACGGATAGGTGTACCTGGTAGTGGAAGACAGCATCTGCGTTCCCATGGTACTTGCCGGCCTTGTAAATGATGACATACTCATACGCCCTTAATGTCGCTGCCCACCTCTGGATCCGGGGTGACACCATCTGTGGTACTGCCTTCATTTCATTAAAAAGAGACAGAAGAGGTTTATGATCGGTGCATATGGTGAATTTCCTGCCATATACGTACTTGTGAAACCTCTGTAACCCAAACATTACTGCTAATCCCTCTTTATCTAACTGGGAATAGTTTTTTTCCGCTGGGGTCAGAGTTCGAGACATAAACCCTTTTGGCCATTCTGTTCCATCTTCCAAGCTGTGTGAAAGAACTGCCCCCACCCCGTAAGGTGAAGCATCACAAGAGAGAATGATGTCTTTCTCTGCATTGCAGTGAACCAACACATCCGAGGACAGTATCAGTTTCTTGGACTGTTCAAATGAAACCCTCTGTTCCTCTTCCCACAGCCACTGTGTCTCCTTGCACAGAAGTTTGTGAAGAGGTGCTAACACTGTTGCCAAGTTTGGTAAAAACCTGTTATAATAGTTTAGCAGTCCCAGGTAAGCTTTTAACTCAGTCACATTTGTAGGAGCTGGGGCCTCCTGCAGTGCTTGTACCTTCTCCTTGATTGGATGGAGCCCGGTGGCATCCACTCTATGTCCCAGGAACACGGCCTCATTCCCCAGGAAAGTGCACTTACTCCTCTTGAGCCGTAACCCAGCCTTATCCAATCTTTGTAGTACCTCTCTCAGAGTGCTCAGATGCTCCTGGTCGGTTCTTCCCATCACCAGAATGTCATCCAGATAGATTGAAACATGTGGAATCCCTTGCAGTACCCCCTCGATAGTCCTCTGGAAGATAGCTGGACTAGATGAGACACCGAATGGCAAACGGTTATAGGTAAACAAACCCTTGTGTGTATTTATGGTTACATACTTCTTGGATTCCTCATCTAGTGTAATCTGCAAGTATGCATGACTCATATCCAGCTTCGTGAATTTCTTCCCTCCAGCCAGGTTTGCAAAAAGATCCTCAGTTTTAGGAATAGGATACTGTTCAAGTTTAGACACCCTATTTACTGTCAATTTATAATCTCTACAGATTCTTACTGAATTGTCTGGTTTTAAAACAGGTACAATGGGAGCTGCCCATTCTGAACATTTTATGGGTTCCAGAATGTTCTCTCTCAAAAGACGGTCAAGCTCAGCCTCTACCTTTGGTTTCATGGCATACGGCACAGGTCGTTGTTTAAAAAACCTTGGCAGTGCCTCCTTGTCCACATAAATCTTAGCTGGGGGGCCATTAAATGTTCCAAGTTCTTCCTTGAACACGTTCTCATGTTCAATCAACACGTCTTGCAAAGACAATTGTTTGCCTCCCTCTAGTTGATTTATTGCTCCCCAATCTAATTTAAGTTCTCGTATCCAGCCCCGATCTAACAAGTTTGGTCCAGAACCCGATACTACAACTACAGGTAGCTGTTCCACGGTGTCTCTGTGTTTCACAGTTACAGTAGCTGTACCCAATGTCGCCACTCATTCGCCGGTATAGGTTTTAAGCTGCATAGAGCAAGACTTTAACTCTGGAACTTTTGCACGGTTCCACAATTTTGAGTACTCCTCCCTGTTCATTATGGTAACAGCACATCCGGTACCCACCTCAAAGTTCACCTTAGAGTCATTTACTATCAGTTGCAAAGTGATAGGATCCACTTTAGGAATGTTCTCTACCATACTATGCAATATGAACATGTCATCTTCTTTCTCAGCTTCTCCGCTGATGTGATGTGCTCCCTGTTTTTTCACTTCTCTTACTAGGTTTTGCTTTTCTCCCCCTTTAGGTTTGTATACCTCCAGGGTAGCTTCTGCTTGGCATGCACATTTTATATGTCCTTTTTTCCCACACTTGTTGCACTTTTCCTCCAGAAACCTGCATTCCCTCGCCAGGTGATCTCCATTGCATCTATAACATGCCTTTACATGCTCACGTTGTGGTTTCCGACTCATATTTAACTTGTGCACAACCGGACCTGCAACTTGTTTTGTAGTAGCCCAGTCTGAACCTTGTATTTCTTTTACATCACGGTTAGCTGTCTCTATGGCTTGAGCAAGTTCCAACGCTTTTTCATACGTAAGCCCAGTCTCGGACAATAACCTCCTCTGCATTCGAGCATCCATTATCCCACAAACAAGCCTATCTCTCAGCATGTCTTTCAGGTTGTTCCCGTAATTGCAATCGTGTGCCAATTTTTGCAACACCGCTATATAATCCAATACAGTTTCTCCCGGTTTCCTGTTCCGTGAATTAAATTTGAAACGCTGTACAATCTCACTCGGTCTGGGATTGAAATGATCCTTCAGCAAGTCCACTAAGTTAGCAAATGGAATGTCTCCAGGATTTTCAGGACTGCATAAGTTTCTCATTAAACTATACGTTTGACTTCCCACGGAAGTGAGCAAAATAGCTCTCCTTTTTCCAACATCAACTATCTCATTTGCTACAAAGAAATGCTCCAGCAACTCACAGTATTCATTCCAGGTCTGCGTCTGAATATC
The DNA here is from genome assembly GCF_052327205.1 of Somniosus microcephalus. Classification (NCBI taxonomy): domain Eukaryota; kingdom Metazoa; phylum Chordata; class Chondrichthyes; order Squaliformes; family Somniosidae; genus Somniosus; species Somniosus microcephalus. The sequence continues at coordinate 403,992,112 of NC_140987.1, read as the reverse complement.
AAAAGCAGAGAGCTGTCCTACCATAGCAGCCATGACTCCTTGATTCAGTGCTTTTCTTTTCTTTTTCCTTCTTCAAGATGAGATCTGTTCAGCCTCGTCGCTAAATGTGATATCCGAGTGGTAAGGTCAGATACGGAGATAATCCAGACTTCAGGAACCAAAACTTTAACTGTTTAATTATACATAGATACATAGATACATAGAAGATAGGAGCAGGAGTAGGCCATTCGGCCCTTCGTGCCTGCTCCGCCATTCGATGAGATCATGGCTGATCCTTTAATTCAGTATCCCGTCCCCGCCTTCTCTCCGTAACCCTTAACCCCTTTTGCCCGTAGAAATATATCTAATTCCCTCTTAAATATATTTAATGAGCTGGCGTACACTGCCCTCTGTGGCAATGAGTTCCACAGGTTCACCACTCTCTGAGTGAAGAAATTCCCCCTCATCTCTGTCCTAAATGGTTTAGCCCTTATCCTTAAATTATGTCCTCTAGTTCTGTTCTCACCCGCCAAGGGAAACATTCCTTCTGCATCCAGTCTGTCTAGACCTGTCAGAATTTTATACACTTCTATGAGGTCCCCTCTCAATCTTCTAAACTCCAGTGTGTACATCCCTAAACTACATAGTCTCTCCTCATAGGTCATTCCCGCCATTCCTGGTATCAGCCTGGTGAATCGCCGCTGCACCCCCTCCATGGCAAGAACATCCTTCCTCAGATGAGGCGACCAAAACTGTACACAGTACTCGAGGTGTGGTCTCACCAGTGCCCTGTACAGCTGCAGCAAGGTATCCCTGTTCCTGTATTCTAACCCTTTTGCTATGAAGGCCAGCATACCGTTTGCCTTCTTGACCGCCTGTTGCACCTGCATGCTCGCCTTCAGTGACTGGTGTACAAGAACACCCAGGTCTCTCTGTACTTCCCCCTCTCCCAATCTATTGCCATTTAAATAATAATTTGCCCTCCCGTTCCTGCACCCAAGGTGGATAACTTCGCACTTGTCCACATTATAGTGCATCTGCCATTTATCCGCCCAATCGCCCAGTCTGTCCAAATCGCTCTGGAGCTTCCTGGTCTCTTCCTCTGAGCCCACCCCCCCTCCTAGTTTAGTGTCGTCTGCAAATTTGGAAATGCTGCATCCGACTCCCTGATCCAGGTCATTAATGTAAATTGTGAACAGCTGGGGGCCCAGGACAGATCCCTGTGGTACCCCACTTGTTACTGCCTGCCATTCAGAAAATGAGCCGTTTATTCCAACTCTCTGTTTTCTATCTGACAGCCAGTTCCCTATCCACGCCAAAACTTTCCCCTTTATCCCATGAGCCTCAATTTTCCATGCTAATCTTTTATGTGGGACCTTATCGAAGGCCTTTTGGAAGTCCAGGTACACCACATCTACTGGCTCTCCCCCATCTATTCTACCAGTTACTCCCTCAAAAAATTCCAATAGATTAGTCAAGCACGATTTACCCTTTGTAAATCCATGTTGACTCTGTCCTATCCTGTCCCCATTTGCTAAGTGCTCCGCTATTTCATCCTTAATGATGGACTCCAGCATTTTGCCCACAACTGATGTAAGGCTTACAGGTCTGTAATTACCTGCTTTTTCCCTACCCCCCTTTTTGAATAGTGGGGTAACGTTAGCTACCCTCCAATCCATCGGCACTGTTCCCGAGTCTAATGAATTCTGAAAAATCATCCTTAGTGCATCCGCTATCTCTAGGGCCACCTCCTTCAGTACCCTAGGATGCATGTTATCAGGCCCTGGGGATTTGTCCACCTTCAATCCCTTTAGCTTCCTTAACACCATATCCTTAGAGATATTGATTTGCGTCAGTTCCTCCTTTGCCAATGTCCCTATTTTTCCCGATATCCCAGGGAGGTTTTTTGTGTCTTCCTTCGTAAAGACTGACCCAAAGTATGCATTTAGTTGATCTGCCATTTCCGTATTTCCCATTATATATTCCCCCGTATCTGACTGCAATGGACCAACTTTGGTTTTCACCAGTCTTTTCCTTTTGATATACTTATAAAAGCTTTTGGAGTTAGTTTTTATATTTTCCGCCAGCTTGTTTTCGTAAGCTATTTTGCCCCTCTTGATTATGCCCTTTGCCCTCCTTTGCTCTATCTTAAACTGTTCCCAATCTTCCGCTCTGGCGCTTTTTTTGGCTATTTTATACGCCCTATCTTTGGATTTTATGCTGTCTCTAATTTCCCCTGTTATCCACGGTTGAGTCACCTTTTTAGATTTCCTTTTATGCCAGATTGGTATAAACAATTTTTGCAATTTTGTCATTCTATCTTTAAATGTTTGCCATTGTTTATCTACCTCCAGTCCTCCCAGGAACGTTGTCCAATCAGACCTACTCAGTTCCCGTCTCATGGCATCATAATTCCCCTTGTTTAAATTCAGGACCTTAGTCTCTGAGTCAATTTCTTCGCTCTCCATTTCGAGTGAGAAATCGATCATGTTATGATCGCTCTGACCCAAGGGTCCCCGTACAACAAGATTACTGATTAGTCCCTTCTCATTGCACAGTACCCAGTCTAATATAGCCTGTTCCCGAGTTGGTTCCTCGACATATTGATCCAGATAACCATCCCTCAAACACTCAAGGAATTCCTCCTCCTCATTATTTTTACTGATTAGGCTAGTCCAATCTATATGTAAGTTAAAGTCACCTATGATGACAGCTGTGCTCTTATTGCACGCTTCTCTAATTTCCCTCGTGATGCCCTCCCTAACCTCTATTTTACTATTTGGAGGCCTATATACCACTCCTATTAATGTTTTTCGCCCCTCGCTATTTCTTAGCTCCACCCATATAGATTCTGTATTAACTGAGTTAATATCCTTCCTTTCAATTGCATTTATCCCCTCTTTTACTAGCAATGCTACCCCTCCTCCCTTTCTTTTTTGTCGATCCTTCCTAAATACTGAATACCCCTGTATGTTAAGCTCCCAGCCCTGCTCACCCTGCAACCATGTTTCCGTAATCCCAATTAGGTCATAATTATTAACCTCTATTTCCACAGCTAATTCATCTACCTTGTTCCTGATGCTTCTCGCATTAAGGTATAAAACCCTCAGGCTTTTTTTATGCTCACATTTTTTATGAATTAGTTTGGCCCTTTGTTTTTTGTTCCTCACCCTTTTATCATTTATTTCTGTCTGCCTTTCACTTTCCTCTATTTCACTACATAGGTTTCTAGCCCCCTGCCATACTAGTTTAAATGCTCCCGAACTGCTTTATCAAAAATTACCCCGAGAACATCAGTTCCATCTCTGCACAGGTGTAGACCGTCCCTTTTGTATAGGTCACACCTACCACAAAACTGGTTCCAATGCCTCAAAAATTTAAAACCCTCCCTCTTACACCACTGCTCAAGCCACGTATTTAGCCTAACTATCCTGTTCTCTGTACTCTTACTAGCACGTGGCACTGGTAGTAATCCAGAGATTACTACCTTCGAGGTCCTACTTTTTAGCTTGGCTCCTAACTCCCGAAATTCTACTTGTAGGACCTCTTCCCTTTTTTTAGCTACGTCGTTGGTACCAACATGTATCACGACAACTGGCTGTTCCCCCTCCCCCTCCAGAATGTTCTGCACCCGCGCCGAGACATCCTTGACCCTTGCACCAGGGAGGCAACATACCATCCTGGATTTAGCTACGATTTAGCAGAGAACATAGCTCTTACAGGCTGTCAGCAAGATACACTCTATTTCTTACTATGCGATCACCAAGATGGAGGATCCCTCTGAGTCATACCCAGAATGCAATGCCACTACCTTAATAAGTTGTGTGCCAGGACATTACCTTAATCTGGTAAATATGATCCCTTAATCTTTGGCTCCATCTGGTGGATAACTTAAGCATTACATCCCAGATTACTATAAAGGGTAAGGTGGGATGTGGAGGAGCAGGCTTACAATGCAGAGTGCTGGTGATGAGAAGAGAAGGGAAGCAGATTGAAGACAAGTGTGATGGGATACTCACTTTTGATGTTCGCACAAGATCATTAAACCGTTTCCTGCACTGGATCCAGGAGCGTGAACATATGGACCTTGCACTGACCTCCTCAGCAATGTGCAGCCAGGCTGCCTTGGTCTACTGAGGAGGCTTCCTCCTGCCATCCGGAGGGAAGAGAATCTTCCTGCGCCCTCTGACAGCATCCACAAGAGCATGGAGGGACTCATCATTAAATCGAGGCGCTGCCTTGCCTCTGGAAGAAGTCATTGTGTATAGAACAATATCAATGAGTCCAGGAATCCACAAGTGAAAGGCTTAGGCTGAATGGCAGCTTTAAAAGCAGCTGCTATGATGACGTCATCAGAGGCAGCCAGCCGACCTGATCGCACTCATTGGACCGGCCAGGCGCCCCATTGAAATTAACAAGCTCATTGAATCAGCAGCTGATCCCGCCGGAAGTGGCTCCAGAACCCACCCACCACGCAACCCGACTCCAACCCGCCTCAGGAATTAAAATCGAGCCCAGAGAGAATGGTGGGGGAGAGAGAGAGAGAGACTGCTGGGGAAAGAGAGAGAGACTGGTGGGGGAGAAAGCGAGACGGGGGACGAGAGAGACTGGTGGGGGAGAAAGAGAGATGGGGGACGAGAGACTGGGGGGGGAAGAGAGAGACTGGGGGGGGAAGAGAGAGATGGGGAGAGAGAGACGGGGGAGAGAGAGATGGGAGAGAGAGAGGGACGGAAAGGGAGAGACAGAGAGAGAGGGACGGGGAGATGGAGCGGGAGAGAGAGGAGACGAAGCGGGAGGGAGGGGAGACGGAGTGAGAGGGAGAGAGAGGGACAGAGGGGGACGGAGAGAGAGGGAGACGGAGAGAGGGAGGGAGAGAGAGAGGGGACAGAGAGAGTGGGGAGGGACCAGACGCGTGTCGTCTGTTCCCGGGGACTGAGCGGCGGCCGCACTTTGAAACAACACAGGTGGAGGCACAGCACATGTACAATGGCTGCTGGAAGGAGGCTATAGCAAACACATTTTAGGCCCCTGGTGAAACATAAATGAGAATTTTTTTTTTTTTAGTTCAGAAGATTGTTTAAAGCCAGAAAAAAAATGGGAAAGTGATGTTGAATGTCCCACAGTAAGTTCCAATTAAATTTTGCCAGGTGTTGTCCCCTTTTTTAAAGAGTCTATCGGGATTATTTAAATCATGTTATGAGAGAGGGGAAAAAGTTTGTGCCCCTGTTTGTACCTCAGAGTCTGTGAGAGACAGGAAACAGCAGAAGAAATAGAGGAAACAACTTCTCCAAAACTAATCCCATCTCATCGCCAAGGCTTGGGATAGATAACCTCACCACCTTCTTCGGAAGTTGAATCACTTTATTCACTTTCTTATTTGAGCTCAATTTTCCCTTCATCTAAACAAGTTTCAACCAGGTCTTGAAGTCCAAACGCTTTTAAAGAGGTTCTGAAATGCTTAAAACATTTTAAAATTGAAATTTCTCAATATTTGATTCTGAATGATTAACTGAAGTAAGTAGCTTTACACAAACATGCAACCATGCTGTTGAGGAGGGGGAGGGTGGGGAGGATTTGTAAAAAATATCATTAAGACGTTTAGGAAGAGAACTAAAAAAGGGGAAAAGCACAAACCATTTTATTTTGTCTGTCATTCTATAGTCCTAACAAGTCCCAGAATAATGTAAATATAGATTTCCTCTTAAACATTTAGTGGAGTGTTAATTGAAACAAGAGTTATGTAATGATGTATAAAAATTGCAGGAAGCTACTTTAGAAGAAACTACTCCAATTAAACTGATAATGTACAATTTTGATTTGGTATAAATGTTTGAAATAGGAGATTAAAAATTGAGAGTACAATGAAGTTTGTTTCCCACTATTTAATTGGGAAGTACCTAAAATAATTCAACACTTTACTTGATAAGAGCAGGGATTAATATTGTGGAGAATGTTTGAGAGAAAAACATTAGAAGCGAAAATCGTAAATTAACACCTTTACGTCAACAAATTAGTAAATATTTACAAGTCAGTCTGATTGGTTCTCCTGTCCAGGAAGAAATATGAATGTTTACTTCTGTTAAATCATAGCTTTTCCTGCTTTTTGTTTTTAATACGGTGATGCAAATTGTGTATGTGTTTTTCTACACTTGTGAATAAATGCTGCATTTCTGACATGTTACATGGTGGGTGTGCTGGTTCAAGAAGACAATGTTTATTAATGGAAGTGATTGAAGTTGGAAATACGGATACCCGTTTTTGCTCAATTCTTTTTAATACTGTGAACTAAAGAACTACAGCACTTTATATTTGTTGGTTGTCTGGTTGCATTGTGATTAATATTCTAATGACTTATGTGGACGTACAGCACATCAGCGCCATAGGAAAGTCGCTGCTCCTGCTGCTTGTGCAGCCGCTGCTGTAGTGACATGAGGGATGGGCTAATACGTTGAAAACTTTAAAATTAATACTAATTGCATGAATAGATATGCCTCTTTCAGCTCACCTTGGGCTTTCGGATTGTTTGTCGATGCATGACAGTGTAACTGAGTGACGTTTCTAAAGTGTTAATGCATTATTATGCAGTTCTTTTATATCCCAGTCATTTCTGACATTAAATTTTTTATTAAATAGAGTTTGTACATGACGAACGAAAAGCTTTTAATTAATTCTACCATAAACAAACTTGCAGAATGGGCATGTAAATGACAAATGAATTTCAATATAGATAAGTGTGAGGTGATGCATTTTGGTAGGAAGAATAAGGAGGCGACTTACTCCTTGGAAAATAAGGCCTAGAAATTGGGTTGGGGCGCCAAAGTGGCGCAAAAGTCGGCTAAGCCAAGGATTTAGCGCAGCGATCGGTGTGATACCGATCACCAGAAATTCAGTTTCAGTGCCCCTCGAGTGAGACGGGGCGAGGCTCGAGGTGCTCTGCGTCCCTCTTAGGGCGCTGAAACTGATTATCGCAGCGCAACGTGCCGCAGCGCCACATGCTGCGGCACGGCATGCTGCGGTACTGCAGGCCTTCCTCCCACTGTTAAGGGGGAGGTGCCTGCAACAGCGCAATCCCCGATCGCGAGTGCCGGCAAATGAGCCCGGCACCAAGGAGAAGTGCCGGGCTCTCGGGAAACAGCCGGCAATGCCGCGGGGGTGGGCGGTTAGGAGGCCGGGGACGGAGGTGCAGGCAGGCGGCCGCCGAAAAAGCGGCCGCCCCGCACCTCCACCTTAACTTGCGCCGCTGCCGGCACAGTAAGGCCCCGTGAACTGGGCGCGGGTAGCGAGCGGCGCAACTGCGGCGTTCGCTACCAAATATCGCGAACGGGGCACGAATGGGGCGCTGCGCACACCAATGACATCATCGGTGGCGGCGCAGCGCAAATGCCTAACGCCACCATTAGCGCCCCTACTGAATATCGCCGGAGACGCAGCCAGTGGCGCTACAGCCACTGACTGCCTCTTTAGGCACTAACAGGTGGCGCTACTCACCCAATTTCTCCCCCTAAGAGTTTAAATGGGGTAGAAGTGCAAAGGGGTCTAGGGGTATAGATTCACAAGTCATTAAAAGCAGCAACGCATGTTAAAAAAGCTATAAAAGTGAAAATAAAGCACTGGGGCTCATTTCGAAAAGAACAGAATTCAAAGGCAGAGAAGTTATGTTAAACTTGTATAGAGCCATGTCTGATTGTCTCATGATTTGAGATGGTGGGGTAGCAATATGGCATTGCTATATATATCATTTTAAGTGGTTGCTGTTGCTGTCGTTGTTGTAAAAGTTGTTTTTTAAAAATTTGCTCACGGATGAAAAGGTCGCGCTCAAAGGAGTTCGTGGCCCGCTCAGTACAAAAAAAATTAGAGGGAACATTGATTGAGAATCGACTGGAAAGCCAACATGCCCCTCCAGTGCGTTGTTTAATAATTGAGCCTCCTACAACTGTATTAACGGTCGACAGTAAATAGAGAAAGATCAGGGGGTAAAAATTCGGTTGCTTTGCGCTTCCCGTTAGTGCCCTAAGAGGGCATTAACAGGGCTCAAAGCAACTAGCGCCCGGGCACGGCGCCACACACGCCTCCCGCGAAATTCAGCGGCAAGTTAGCGCCCCGCTCGCGCCCTGGCCACGGTCTTCGGGAGCGCCCCCTGACTTACCGCCGGACGCTATGCCCGCAGGGTCAGGGGGGCCTACCTGCGGCTGGGGAGGTGCTATTTAAAAGCAAGGTGCGGCACGGCCATTTTTGTTGCTGGCTGCCTGCCAGCACCTGTCTGCTCCCGTCCCTGGCCTCCTGAACTGCCCCCGCGGAGTGCTGGCAGCACTTCAAGAGCCCGGCTCTTCTCTTGAGTGTCGGGTTCTTTTGCTGGCACTCCCGATCCCCGGGGGCCCAGCTGGGCCCCGGGTTGCGCTGTGCAAGGCCCCTCCCGTTTAAGAAGGCGAGGAAGGCCTGGAATATTGCGGCGTGACATTCCCTCGCAGCGCCCCAAGAGGGATGCGGGGCACTTCCAGCAGCGCTCCGCTTCCCTCTTGGGGCGCTACCACTCAATTTCCGGTGCGGGGGCGCTAATTTTTCCGGGGCGCTAAAAGCCCGGCGAAGTTAGCGGCCCAAATTTTTAGCCCCAGGACTTTATACTAAAATGATTAAGCAGGTGAGCGATCATCAGGTAGTGCATGAGTAAAAGGATGCTCTGCATCCTGGTAAAACAGAGACAAACTGTTCCGATCAAAGAGTCTTTAGATAGAGATTTGTTTTAATAAAATATTAACAGGAAACAATGTGTGTATCTGTACAATAGATGTATGAAAGCAGTGTCTTGTAGCTCTCAGGTAGGGCTTCTGCCTGTCTTCCTCTAGTTCACTGTGATTACATAAGTAGTTAATTCACTGTATTGTGGGTGTAACTGAAACTTGAGTCCTGGGTTAGGGTTTTAGCAATAATTTTAAATACTGGAAATAAAATTTAAAAAGCATAATTTTCCATCCATATTGATAGTTTTATTATTCTTTGTTGCTTATTTTAAATTGAATTCTATCTCTATCAAACTCCCAAAACTCAGATGAAACAGTTTTAGAAATAGAATATTGTTATGGCTGATCGATTTATAGAAATTATAAACTACTTGTGTAAACCCAACATGGCTAGAATGTCGTAAGTATTTAACTGTCAGCCTTGGCTCAGTGGTGGCACTCCTGTCTCTCAGGCAGGTGGTTGTGGTTTCAAACCCCACTCTTCCTTACAGAGAATTGAGCCCATAATCTAGACTGACACCTCAGTGTACTACTGAGGAGAGTGCTCTGTTGTTAAACAAAGAGCAGCCATAAAATATTCCATTTCACTATTTGAAGAAGAGCAAGGGAGTTTGGGCAACATTTATCTTTCAACCCCTATCATTAAAACAAATTACCTGGTCATTTATCTCATTGCTGTTTTGGGGATTTTGCTGTGAATAAATTGGCTGCCATATTTCCCTACAATACAAAAGTTACTACACTTGAAAATTACTTCATTAGCTGTGGTGCTTTGGGACGTGCTAAGATTGTGAAAGGTGTTATATATAAATGCAATCTCGCTCTTTATTTGATACCACCTGGCAATCTATTTTATGTAAATTACTCACCAACAGGGTACTGAATTTGGATGATCAGCCATGATCTCATTGAATGGCGGAGCAGGCTCGAGGGGCTGAATGGCCTACTCCTGCTCCTATCTTCTATGTTTCTGTGTAACTCCTCTATCTCAGTACCAGTAACTCCCAGTGTCCCTCCTCGTGAGTCCAGCTGGCCTGGTGTCTCTGGATGATACTCTTGCTGCTGAAAACACTACCGGAAGGGAAATGTGGGACTGATATCTACCAGTCAGTCTAAACTTTCTGTCAGGTGTAGGGTCACAAATTGTCCTCGAGGGGCTGCATAAGATCTGTGGGAAGAAGGAAACAATGGATGGAAAAGAAGGGAAATAAAAACTTGAATTACCACCTTTGACATCCAAAACCAGACAATGGTCAGGATGGGAGTGGGCAGAGTCATGGGTATGGGATCATGGTGTCAGTTCTTTGTTGCTGATAAATTAATTGAAAACTGTAATAACGAATGCTTCCACAACACAAGACACAGAAGTTAAAGGGGAAAAGTGAACTTCTATTTTAAAAATCAAACTTTTTGCATCTAATTTAGATTTTAGAAATTTGAAGAATGCCTATTCAAAAAGTGAATGCTCAGTTTTAAATTGAGTAGATGCTGAGGCTTATTAAAAACAAGGTCTATTTTATTAAAGGATGGCGGTAACCCGATCAGGCTGAGGCCCATCTTAACATTAACTTGCTCAGCTGATCTTGAGAAACTCTGAGAAAGAATACTTTGTAAACAACTTACCACTTTTATGCTTTTTACCCTGTACCATGTGACAACTATCCTAAGAAGAGTGGAGTGATAGCTGATAATGCAGCAATGACAAAACAAGATGGGAGTTATTTCATGTGTGCTTGTCTCAGTATGACTGGGAAAAAGGTGGTGTTGAATTTTAACAAGTACCGTTATCTCTCTGTATTTCATGGCACGTACAAACCTTATAATATTGCAATACCTTTGCCTGAAAATCATCCAATAACTCATCCTACAGCACAATCAGAAATATGTAATAAGAATAGAGCTATAATGACATTGGACAAGACTCTGTCCACAGGTAGTGGCCTTGCCATTAAAATGGATGCACCGGGCTGCAGCCAGTGGGGCTGACTTAGTAGGCCTTCTTAAATCTGTATGTGTATAATATTCAAGGAAAATTTGGAACAGTGGCAACAGGCACTTCTTAAGAATTGCACTAAGTTCTTTGCGCATATTTTGTGAGCTCGAAGGCACTGATATTTTGCACAAGTGGAATTGGTTCTGTGCTACACCTACATATGAACAATGATGGACAGGTAAAAACCCTCAGGTCCATTGAGCCTGTCCCACACAATTGCGATGCCTTGTGTATCACAATATATACACTCCATTGCACCCGGGAGAGGCAAAAAAAGATGAAAGAACCCATGCCAATTTGAGGAAAAAATTCTGGGAAATTCCTCTCTGACCCATCTAGGCGATCAAAACAAGTCCAGGAGATCATTCAGCCCCTGAATTCCCTGCAGTACCTACCTTCTGTAAGAGGTGATCGCCGCCCCAGCCAGAAACAGGTCCAGCTCTCTTTACCACCTCCTTAAAGAGATAATACCTGCTGGATTCAAAGTGAGGAGAATGCAGCACTGTCAACTCTGCTAATGCATGCTCTTCATAAGGAGGACCATTTTGTGATGGGCAAAATGTGCAGGTGCTTTGATCTACAGCTTGGTGCAGCTAATGAGATCTATATTCAGCACCTTCCTTTACTGCAGATGCTCTGTTAGATGCATGTCATCTGCTACAGTCTGACGACCTCAATGACTGGCACTGCTCTTTCTGTTACTATGAAGGTCACAACCACCTTGTCCTTCTATGCCACAGGTTCTTTCCAGGTGACTGCAGGGGACATCTGCCATATCACCCAGTGTGCCAATCAGATGTGCCTTAAGCAAGCCACATTTGTCTGTGCAAATCAATTCATCTCTTTCTCAGTAGAAAGGAGAGAGCAGTAGGAAAGGGCCCAGAATTTCTATCCCACAGAATTCACGGTGTCATAGGTGGCACCTGTGACCATCTGTGTTATATTCGTGTATCTTAATGTTGTGTCCTTCAATAATCAGACTGCAGGGAACGATTCAACAGGTGTTTACTCAACGTGGTTCAAACTGCAACTGAAACAACAGATTACTACTCAACGTTATATACTGCCGGTACTACAGTATACATGAGCTGTAGAAAGTAGTTCCCCCCTTAAAGGTACATACATTACAATTCCTCCCCTTTTAGATTAACAGTACCATAACACTCATTTAACAATTAAATATCAAACTAATTAAAATGAACACTTTTAACATGCAACATTAGCTGAAAATAGTCTATTTATAAATTCAGTCTTTGGGGAGGCTTCCTGGTCCTTTCTGGATAGTGCCTTTCCCGAGTGTCTTGCTCTTGGTGCGGAGGCGATTCTGCCCCCCTGTCGTCGGTTGGTTCATCAGCTTCCGATGCTACTGTTTCTGGGGTAGATGCTACCTGTACGTCGTGTTCATCACCAGGTACGTATGGGCGAGGCATGGGGTTGACTCGTTCCTGTGACTCTAGGATCTGGTCAGCATGGCATCTCACGATGCTCTCCCCAACGTCCACTGTTTACATTAGTGGCCCCTGCCATGTGCATATCGTTCCTGGTTGCCATTTCTCTGTTCGGTAGTCGCGGGCCAAGACTGGTTGCCCTACATTGAAGCTCCTTGTCGGCTTCTCATGGATGTGCTGGAATTGCTTACTCTCAACATCTCTTCGTACATTTGGTCTGAGCAAATCCAGACGAGATCTCAACCTTCGGTTAAAGAACATCATGGCCGGGGCCTGGTTGGTAACTGCATGTGTCGGATTTCTGTAGGCTAACAGGAAATTGTCCACCTTATGCTGCAGTGGAATGTCGTCATCGCACATGGCCTTTACTGCTTTTTTAAAGGTTTGTACGAACCTCTCAGTCAATCCATTTGTGGCTGGATGATACGGGGCGGATGTGTAATGCCTTACCCCATTCCTTTTCATAAATCTTCGAAACTCTTCGGACACAAACTGTGGTCTGTTATCAGAGCAAATCTGCTCTGGCAAGCCGTTCCAGGCAAAAATGGTCCGTAGGACTGCAATAGTTTTCTCCGTGGTGGTGGAGGACATTTTGATCACCTCAGGCCATTTCGAGTGTGCATCCACGGCTATTAAAAACATTGAGTCCATGAATGGACCAGCAAAATCAATATGCACCCGTTGCCATGGAGATGAGGGCCACTCCCATGGGTGTAGAGGGGCATGTGGTGGTGCATTTTGGACCTTTTGGCATCCTGAGCAGCTCTTTGTCGGGTCCTCGATTTGCTGATCGATCCCCGGCCACCACACATAAGCCCTAGCAAGGCTTTTCATTTTCACCCCTCCCAGATGACCTTCGCGAAGCTCATTGAGCACTCTCTCCCTTAACTTGGGTGGAATTACCACTCGGGATCCACACATCAAGGTCCCCTGGCATACTGACAGCTGTTCTCTTCTGGATGAGAATGCTGGCAACAGTGAGTCGCCATGTGCTGGCCATCCCTTCACCGTCAAATCATATACCCGAGACAGGGTCGGGTCATTTTGGGTCTCCTTCTCTATACCAGCGTTAGTTACTGGCAAGCATTCAATTATAGTCGAACGAAATATTTCGACAGGATCCACTGCTGGTGCTTCCTCCGCAGTAGGCAGTGGCAGGCGTGATAGCCCATCAGCGTTTCCATGCTGTTTCATGCCCTCATACTCGATTTCATATTGGTGCGCCCCTAGAAAAAGGGACCATCTTTGTAGCCGTTGCGCATTCATCACCGGCACGCCCTTCTTTGGATTAAAGATGGAGAAAAGTGGTTGGTGGTCAGTCAGCAAGGTGAACTTCTGCCCGTGCAGATAGTGATTGAACTTTTTTACTCCCCATACTAGGCTGAGGGCCTCCCTGTCAATCTGGGCGTAGTTACGCTCAGCTGAGGTTAGTGACCGAGACGCAAAGGCTACTGGCCTCTCCGAGCCGTCCGGGAATTTGTGCGACAGCACCGCTCCAATGCCATAGGGTGATGCATCACACACCAACCGAATTGGTAGTGCTGGGTTGAAATGAGCCAACACCTCTTTTGATGTGATCAATGCTTTGCTCTTCTGGAAAGCTCGTTTACATTCGTCACTCCACTTCCATGGTACCCCCGTTTGCAGTAGGGTGTTCAGTGGGTGTAGTACGGTTGACAAATTCGGCAAGAACTTATGGCAGTAGTTCACCAGCCCGAGGAACGACCTCAGTTGTGACACATTTTCCGGTGCTGGAGCCTTGACTACTGCCTCAATCTTTTCAGGGGACTTATGTAACCCCTCTTTATCAATAACATGGCCACAATACGAGATCTGCTTCTGGAAAAACTCGCATTTGTGGCGATTAGCTCAGAGCCCATATTCCTTCAATCTAGTGAGCACCTGCTCCAGGTTGGCGAGGTGATCACTGTCATTTTCGCCCGTGACCAGGATGTCGTCCAAATAACACTGGGTCCCTGGAATCCCTTGCAGGACTTGTTCCATTGCCCTTTGCCAAATAGCCGGAGCTGATGCTACACCGAACACCAGCCGGTTGTATTGGTAGAGACCTTTATGAGTGTTGATCGTGAGGTACTGTTTTGAGGCTTCTTCTACCTCCATTTGCAGGTACGCCTGGGCCAGATCAATCTTAGTGAAGCGTTTCCCTCCAGATAGCGAGGCAAAAATATCTTCAATCCACGGAAGCGGATATTGTACCGTGTGAAGGATTGGGTTAACTGTCACCTTAAAGTCCCCACGGATGCGAACCTTCTTTGGTTCCCCAGGTGTATTACTCAACGACCTCTTCATTACAGGAACGATGGGTATAGCCCACTCGCTCCAGTCCACTTTGGACAGTACTCCTGAACGTTCCAAACCTTCCAGCTCTGCTTCGACGGCTGGGTGGATCGCATAAGGTACCGGTCTGGCCTTAAAAAACTTTGGGCTTGCATTTTCCTCTATTTTGATCGTCGCTGTTATGCCTTTTAGTGTTCCGAGTCCCTGCTGGAACACTTCTTGTGCGTCAGTTAGCATTTTTGACACTCGTCCAGGTGTGACGTCGTCATCCTTTTTGGCATCTACAGTCAGTGCTTGTATGGAATGCCAATCTAACTGTATCTTCCGGATCCATTCACGTCCTAGTAGTGGTGGTCCTCTATCTGGCAATACATATAGGTCCATTTTTGGTGTTTCCTTGCCGTTATATATAACGTTCACCCTTATTTTTCCTTTGAGGTAGACTTTTTGCCCCGTGTGCGTCTTCAAGACAATCTTTGTATCTCTCAAGGGTATATGTGAGAATAGCCGTTTGTAGTCCCTTCGGTTTATGACTGTTAGGGCTGATCCTGTGTCCAATTCCATTTTCACCTGGACTCCTGCCATCTTGAGTGTGACCCAGATAGTTTGGTGATCCTCCATTTTGATCACATTATGTAGTTTCAGACAACCCAGCTCCTTGCTTCCGGAGTCTGTATCACTTTTCTGTTCGTCTGAACTACTCTCCGTCGCCTTATGTACCTTCTTGTACTTCTCCTGTGGAGATTTCTTGCTGCTGGTTTTCTTTCCCGACCTGCAGACTCTTGCTATGTGTCCTACTTTTCCACACTGTCTGCACACTTTGTCCTTGAACCAGCAATCATTATGGTCGTGTGTTATTCTGCCGCAGCGATAGCACTTCACTGTTCCTTATGACATTTCATTTGTGCCATATTCTTGCGGTCTCCATTGTATCTCTGCAGTGCCCCGTGCTGCTGCTTCGTGTGATACTACAATGCTGAAAGCCTTGTCCAGCATAAGATCCTTTTCTGATAGAAGCCGTTTCTGGGTTCCTTCACTTTGAAGCCCACACACAAACTTGTCCCTTAAAGTATCTGCTAGTCCCGTTCCAAACTGGCAGTGTTTCGATAGCTTGCACAGTTCCGTTAAATACTCAGCATTACTTTCATCTTTATGCTGGTTCCTTTTGTGAAACTTAAATCTTTCTGCTATCAGCAGCGGTGTGGGATTTAAGTGGTCCTGTAGGATTGACACTATGTTTTCAAAATCCTTTTCTACTGGCTTATCTGGGGTTACTAGGTTTCGTAGTAAGCCACATGTTTTTGCACCCATTGAATTCAACAATACCAGTGCTTTCTTGTCATCTGGCACTTCATTCGCCTTGCAGTATACTTCTATGCGTTCGACATATGTCGTCCAATCTTCGACTTCATTGTCGAACGCTGTGATACTGCCACTCTTCGGCATTTTTGGGTGTGGTTAGACTGGCTTAAAATGGCGTCTCCCGCGCTTTCCTTTCTTCCCCGCTGCGGCTTAAAATGGCGTCTCCCGCGCTGCTGCCAACGCCGCTCTCGGCGGCCCTCGTGGCAAATGGCGATGCCCTGTGGGTTTCGTGCGCTGCTCCTGCGCTGCTGCCAATGCCGCTCTCTGTGGTCCTCGTGGTAATGGCAGTGCCTCGAGTTTTCCTGCGTGCCTCTCTCCCCCATTGACGCTGCTCGGCCCTTGAACACCGGCTGCGCTCTGCTCTCTCTCGTCTCTCTCCCCATTGACGCCGCTTGGTCCCTGAACACCGGCTGTGCCCTGTGCGCTCTGCCCTCTCTCTCTCTTCCGTCGACGCTGCTCGGCCTTTTTCTGTGCCGCTCGGTCGGCTATAGCCGCCGCTGTCCGGGAAGGGTCTGTGCAGTACCTGTTGCCAGCCCGTTTCGCTGGACCACCGTGACTGGAAAGCCAAGCCTGGCTCTCGACAGCCTCCCCTGTGATGCTCAAATCTCCGCTGGATGACTGGGCGGTTGCCCGTGGTCGATGCCCGTGCTTCTGGACTCGACCTCCTTCCACTGTTCTCCAGGAGCGAATCCCTGGGAGGTGATGCAGAGTTGCAGGTAGGTTTCGAATCTACATCGTCGCCAATGTTATATCCGTGTATCTTAATGTTGTGTCCTTCAATAATCAGACTGCAAGGAACGATTCAACAGGTGTTTACTCAGCGTGGTTCAAACTGCAACTGAAACAACAGATTACTACTCAACGTTATATACAGGTGTGGTCACTGCCGGTACTGTAGTACACATGAGCTGTAGAAAGTAGTTCCCCCCTTAAAGGTACATACATTACAATCTGCACCACAACCTGAATGCCTGCTTGAATTAGAAGAGATTCCAGAGTGTCTAGATCACAAAAATGTAATCCTACATGTCAATGCATGCTATGCAGGGGTACCCATGATTCCTTTATCCTATCAGGATCTGCACTCCCTGCATTGTTTGAGGCGGATGACAGAGTGTACATTTGGCTCTTGGGTGACTAGGGTTAGCCATGCTCCCATGGTTCTTGTCGCCATTTCATAACTCCCCACACAGCAGCAGTGAGATTATAAAGTCAAGCCCATGCCACCACCTGGGTTAAAGTGGAACAATCAAGTTGCTCTATACGTCAGCAACAGTGGCCATGATTGTCACCATCACCGGTAAATTAATAAATTAAAGAAGAAATAGGCAGCAATTAATCAATAAATTTATGGAGCAGTAGGCACCACAACTTAATAAATTAACGGAGCAATAGGGACCAGTGAATGAATAAATTAAAAGAGCAGCGGGCACCAGTGATTTAATGAAGCAGTAGGAATATAAACAAATTAACAAAACAATAAAGTAACAGACATGCTAACAAATCAGAAAATTAATGAAGCACCAGACACCAGTGAATTAATAAATTCATAGATCAGCAGGCACTGTAATACAACTCAACAGCAGGCACTAGTAATTAATAATCCTTTTCTTTGCTGTTGCTGCCTCACAACTGTAATGTATATACCTTTATAAGGGGGGAACTACTTTTTACAGCTCATGTATACTGTAGTACCGGCAGTGACCACACCTGTATATAGCACTGAGTAGTAATCTGTACAGTTCAGTTCCAGAGTGAGCCACGTTGAGTAAACACCTGTTGTACCGTTCTCCTGCAGTCTGTGTCTTACTACTGACGGACACAACATTGGCGACGAGGCAAATTCGATCCTACCTGCAACTCTGCATCACCTCCCAGGGATTCGTTCCTGGAGACCAGTAGATTGGAGGTCAAGGCCAGAGACACGGGCGTCGACCACGAGCAACTGCCCAGTCATCCAGCAGAGACTCGAGAATTGCGGGGGAGGTTGTTGAGAGCCAGGCTTGGCTTTCCAGTCGCGGTGGTCCAGCGAAACGGGCTGGCAACAGGTAGTGCGCAGACCCTTCCCGGACAGCGGTGGGCTAGAGCCTGACCGAGCGGCACAGCAAAGGGCCAAGCAGCATCGACGGGAGAGAGAGAGAGGGCAGAGCGCATAGGGTGCAGCCGGTGTTCAGGGGCCGAGCAGCGTCGAGGAGAGGGAGAGAGACACGCAGAAACCCGAGAGGCGCCGCCATTGCCACGAGGACCGCCGAGAGCGGCGTTGGCAGCAGCACAGGAGAAGCGCGTGAAACCTACAGGGCACCGCCATTGCCACGAGGACCGCCGAGAGCGGCGTTGGCAGCAGCGGGGGAGGAAGGAAAGCGCGGGAGATGCCATTTTAAGCTATTTTAAACCACACCCAAAATGCCGAAGAGTGGCAGTATCACCACATTTGACAATGAAGTCGAAGATTGGACTACATATGTCGAACGAATAGAGGTATACTGCAAGGCAAATGAGGTGTCAGTTGACAAGAAAGCGCCGGTATTGTTAAATTTAATGGGTGCAAAGACGTATGGCTTATTACGAAATCTAGTAACCCCAACGAAGCCAGTGGAAAAGAGTTTTGGAGACATAGTGACGATACTACAGGAACATTTAAACCCCACACCGCTGCTGATAGCAGAAAGATTCAAGTTTCACAAATGGAACCAGCATAAGGATGAAAGCAATGCTGAATATTTAACAGAACTGCGCAAACTATCGAAACACTGCCAGTTTGGAACGGGACTGGCAGATACCTTAAGGGACAAGTTTGTGTGTGGGCTTCAAAGTGAAGGAACCCAGAAACGGCTTTTATCAGAAAAGGACCATACGCTGGACAAGGCTTTCAGCATTGCGGTATCATATGAAGCAGCAGCACGGGGCGCTGCAGAGATACAACAGAGACCGCAAGAATATAGCACAAACGAAATGTCATACAGAACAGAGAAGTGCTATCGCTGCGACAGAACAACACACGACCACAATGATTGCTGGTTCAAAGACAAAGTGTGCAGACAGTGTGGAAAAGTAGGACACATAGCACGAGTCTGCAGGTCGGGAAAGAAAACCAGCAATAAGAAATCTCCAAAAGAAAAGTACAAGAAGGTACATAAGGTGATGGAGAATAGTTGAGATGAACAAAAGAGTGATACCGACTCCAAAAACAGAGAGCTGAGTTGTCTGAAGCTACATAATGTGATCAAAACGGAGGATCACCGAACCATTTGGGTCACTCTCAAGATAGCAGGAGTCCAGGTGAAAATGGAATTGGACACAGGATCAGCCCTAACAGTCATAAACCAATGGGACTATGAGTGGCTATTCTCACACATACCCTTGAGAGACACAAAAATTATTTTGAAGACGTACATGGGGCAAAAAGTCTACCCCAAAGGAAAAATAAGGGTGACCGTTATATATAACGGTAAGGAAACACCAAAACTAGACCTGTATGTATTGCAAGATGGAGGACCACCATTACTGGGATGTGAATGGATCCGGAAAATACAGCTGGATTGGCATTCCATACAAGCACTGACTGTGGCTGCCAAAAAGGATGACGACGTCACACCTGGGCGACTGTCAAAGATCCTAACCGACACGCAAGAAGTGTTCCAGCAAGGACTCAGAACACTAAAAGGCATGACAGCAACAATTAAAATCGAAGAAAACGCAAGGCCAAAATTGTTAAAGGCCAGACCTTATGCGATCCGCCCAGCTGTCGAAGCAGAGCTGGAGAGTTTGGAACGTTCAGGAGTACTGTCCAAGGTAGACTGGAGCGAGTGGGCTACACCCATCATCCCTGTGATGAAAAAGTCGTTGAGCAGCACGCCTGGGGAACCAAGGAAGGTTCGCATCTGTGGGGACTTTAAGGTAACAGTGAACCCAGTCCTTCACACCGTGCAATATCCACTTCCGCGGATTGAAGATATTTTCGCCTCGCTATCTGGAGGGAAACGCTTCACTAAGATTCATCTGGCCCAGGCACATCTGCAAATGGAGGTAGAAGAAGCATCAAAAAAATATCTCACAATCAACACCCATAAAGGTCTCTACCAATACAACCGGCTGGTATTTGGGGTAGCATCAGCTCCGGCTATTTGGCAAAGGGCAATGGAACAAGTCCTGCAAGGGATCCCAGGGACCCAGTGTTATTTGGACGACATCCTGGTTACGGGCGAAAATGACAGTGATCACCTCGCCAACCTGGAGCAGGTGCTTACTAGAATGAAGGAATATGGGCTCCGAGCTAACCGCCCCAAATGCGAGTTTTTTAAAAAACAGATCTCGTATTGTGGCCACGTTATCGATAAAGAGGGGTTACATAAGTCCCCAGAAAAGATTGAGGCAGTAGTCAAGGCTCCAGCACCGGAAAACGTGTCACAACTGAGGTCGTTCCTCGGGCTGGTAAACTACTACCATAAGTTCTTGCCAAATTTGTCTACAATACTACACCCACTGAACACCCTACTGCAAACTGGAGTGCCATGGAAGTGGAGTGACGAATGTAAACGAGCTTTCCAGAAGAGCAAAACACTAATCACATCGAAAGAGGTATTGGCCCATTTCAACTCAGCACTACCAATTCGGTTGGCGTGTGATGCGTCACCCTACGGCATTGGAGCGGTGCTGTCGCACAAATTCTCGGACGGCTCAGAGAGGCCAATAGCCTTTGCGTCACGATCACTAACCTCAGCCGAGTGTAACTACGCCCAGATTGACAGGGAGGCCCTCAGCCTAGTGTGGGGAGTGAAAAAGTTCAGTTACTATCTGCACGGGCAGAAATTCACCTTGCTGACTGACCACCAGCCTCTTGTCTCCATTTTTAATCCGAAGAAGGGCGTTCCGGTGATGACTGCGCAACGACTACAAAGATGGTCACTCTTTCTAGGGGCGCACCACTATGAGATTGAATATAAGGGCACGAAACAGCGTGGAAATGCTGATGGGCTATCACGCCTGCCACTGCCTACTGCGGAGGAAGCAGCAGCAGTGGATCCTGTCGAAATATTTCATTCGACTATAGTTGAATACCTGCCGGTAACTAACGCTCGTATAGAAATGGAGACCCGAAATGACCCGACACTGTCTCGGGTATATGATTTGACGGTGAAGGGATGGCCAGCACATGGCGACTCACTGTTGCCAGCATTCTCAACAAGAAGAGAACAGCTGTCAGTGTGCCGGGGGACCTTGATGTGTGGATCCCGAGTGGTAATTCTACCCAAGTTAAGGGATAGAGTGCTCAATGAGCTTCATGAGGGTCATCTGGGAGGGGTAAAAATGAAAAGTCTTGCCAGGGCTTATGTGTGGTGGCCGGGAATCGATAAACAAATCGAGGACCTGACCAAGAGCTGCTCAGGATGCCAGAAAGTCCAAAATGCACCACCACATGCCCCTCCACACCCATGGGAGTGGCCCTCATCTCCATGGCAACGGGTGCATATTGATTTTGCTGGTCCATTCATGGACTCAATGTTTTTAATAGCCGTGGATGCGCACTCGAAATGGCCTGAGGCCATCAAAATGTCCTCCACCACCACGGAGAAAACTATTGCTGTCCTACGGACCATTTTTGCCAGGAACAGCTTGCCAGAACAGATTTGCTCCAATAACGGACCACAGTTTGTGTCCGAAGAGTTCCAGAGGTTTATGCAGAAGAATGGGGTAAGGCATTACACATCCGCCCCGTATCATCCAGCCACAAATGGATTGGCTGAGAGGTTCGTACAAACCTTTAAGAAGGCAATAAAGGCTATGTACAATGACAACATTCCGCTGCAGCATAAGGTGGACAATTTCCTGTTCACCTACCGGAATGCGACACATGCAGTCACCAACCAGGCCCCGGCCATGATGTTCTTTAACTGAAGGTTAAAATCTCACCTGGATTTGCTCAGACCAAATGTACGAAGAGATGTTGAGAGTAAGCAATTCCAGCACATCCATGAGAAGCCAACAAGGAGCTTCAATGTAGGGCAACCAGTCTTGGCCCGCGACTACCGAACAGAAAAATGGCAGCCAAGAACGATATGCACACGGCAGGGCCCACTAATGTACACAGTGGACATTGGGGAGAACATCATGAGACGCCATGCTGACCAGATCCTAGAGTCACAGGAACAAGTCGACCCCATGCCTCGCCCATACGTACCTGGTGAGGAACCCGACGTACAGGTCGCATCTACCCCAGAAACAATAGCATCGGAAGCTGATGACCCAACCAACGACAGGGTGCCAGAATCGCCTCCGCACCAAGAGCGAGACACTCAGGAAAGGCACTATCCAGAAAGGATCAGAAAGCCTCCCCAAAGACTGAAAATATAAATGGACTATTTTCAGCTAACGTTGTATGTTAAAAGTGTTAATTGTAATTAGTTTGATATTTAATTGTTAAATGAGTGTTATGGTACTGTTAATCTAAAAGGGGAGGAATTGTAATGTATATACCTTTAAGGGGGAACTACTTTTTACAGCTCATGTATACTGTAGTACCGGCAGTGACCACACCTGTATATAGCACTGAGTAGTAATCTGTACAGTTCAGTTCCAGAGTGAGCCACGTTGAGTAAACACCTGTTGTACCGTTCTCCTGCAGTCTGTGTCTTACTACTGATGGACACAACAACAACCTAGTGGCCATTAACTGATTTTTGCTGTTTTCACCATCAGCTTAAATTTCAGAGCGTTTTAAGTGCTTTTAACGTATTTGTCAACTCTAAAGGTAAAGTCAAGAAAACCAAATGAACATAAAAAATAGGAGCAGGGGTCAGCCATTCGGCCCCTTGAGCCTGCTCCGCCATTCAATAAGATCATGGCTGATCTTCTACCTCAACTCCACTTTCCTACACTATCCCCATATCCCTTGATTCCCTTAATATCCAAAAATCTATCGATCTCTGTCTTGAATATACTCATCTACTGAGCCTCCACAGCTCTCTAGGGTAAAGAATTCCAAAGATTCACCACCCTCTGAATGAAGAGATTTCACCTCATCTCAGTCCCAATTGGTCAACCCGTTATTCTGAGACTGCTCCCTGGTTCTAGACTCCCCAGCCAGGGGAAACATCCTCCCTGCGTCTACCCTGTCAAGCCCTGTAAGAATTTTTTATGTTTCAATGAGATCATTTCTCATTCTTCTAAACCCTAGAGAATGTAGGCCTAGTCTACTTAATCTCTCCTCATAGGGCAATCCCCCCATCCCAGGAACCAGTCTGGTGAACCTTCGTTGCATGCCCTCTATGGCAAGTATATCTTTCCTTAGGTAAGGAGACCAAAACTGTACACAATACTCCAGGTGTGGTCTCACCAGGGCCCTATATAATTGCAGTAAGACGTCTTTACTCTTATACTCAAATCCTCTTGTAATAAAGGCCAACATACCATTTGCTTTCCTAATTGCTTGCTGTACCTGCATGTTAACTTTCAGTGATTCATGTACAAGGACACCCAGGACCCTCTGAACACCAACATTTCCCGATCTGTCACCATTTTCTTGCCCACTCACTTAGCCTGTCTATATCCCCTTGAAGCCTTTTTGCATCCTCCTCACAACTTACATTCCCATCCAACTTTGTATCATCAGCAAACTTGGATATATTACATTTGGTCCCCTCATCCAAATCATTGATATAGATTGTGAATAGGTGAGGCCCAAACACTGATCCTTGCAGTACCCCACTAGTTACAGCCTGCCAACCCGAAAATGACCCACTTATTCCTACTCTCTGTTTTCTGTCCGTTAACCAATCCTTAATCCATGCTAATATATTATCCCCAATCCCATGAGTCCTAATTTTGTTTAATAACCTCTTGTGTGTCACTTTATTGAATGCCTTCTGTAAATCCAAATACACCACATCCACTAGTTGCCCCTTATCTATTCTGCTAGTTACAACCTCAAAAAACTCTATGGCAAGTATATTGTCAAACACGATTTCCCTTTCATAAATCTGCATTGACTCTGTGCCCTGTTACCACGTCCTTAATAATAGATTCTAGCATTTTCCCTACTACTGATGTCAGGCTAACTGGCCTGTATTTCCCCGTTTTCTCTCTCCCTCCTTTCTTAAATAGTGGGGTTACGTTTGCTACCTTCCAATCCATAGGAACTGTTCTAAAATCTGTGGAATTTTGGAAGATGACAACCAATGCATCCACTATCTCTATAGCCAGCTCGTTCAAAACCCTAGGATGCAGGGGATTTATCAGCTTCCAGTCCCATTAATTTCTCCAGTACTATTTTTTCACTAATACTAATTTTTTTCAGTTCCTCATTCTCACTAGACTCTTGGTTCTCCACTATTTCCGGGAAGTTTTTTGCGTCTTCTTCCATGAAGACAGACACAAAGGGCTGAATTCTGCCGGCGCTGAGTGCGGGTTTGGAGGCGGCTCCCTGTTAAAATTGAAATGATTGACAGTGGGTTGGGAACTCGCTGCAAACCCGCCTCCATGTAAGTCTCCAAAGTGTCAGGTCTGCGATTTCAGAACAGACCTTACACCATGCAGTGGGAAGGCATTTAAGATACTTAACTGCTTGTTAAGTACTATTTTGCCAGCCTTTTTCTATTTTACCACATTTTTAATGGGGTTCATGTTGTTTGGAGATCATGTCAGGTAAGTCGGTCGGGTTCTCTATGACTCCCCATTGCTGTGAATAGGTGACAGCGGCAAAAGTGGTATGAAAGCTACCATTTCACAGCTGGTCACTTTCCAATGTCAGAAGCTTGAGCCTTCAGGACTTGGAAGACACTTTTGAGCTGTATGCAGTTTGGAAGTGTTTGGAGTAAACTCTCTATCCACTGTCACCTCCTTGGAGCAAGCTCTCTCACCATTGACAGATCGCTTCTGTCATCTCAACTTCAGCTGCCATCTATTCCAGCAACATCGGTGCCCTTGAAAAAATCTCACCTTGGTCCTCTGAATCTCTCCACGATCAGCCCCAACACCAACATTACCAGGCACACCAACATTACCAACAACAATACCAACCTTCTCCGCAATCACCTGATGCTGCACAGGACACAGGGCATCAGCACCCGACAACATTGCTGCCTGGGAGGCCAGCGATGGCATCACCATGGCCAGATTTACTTCAGTTGACGCTGTACACCCCGGCTGCCACATGATGCGCCAGGTTAACACCACCCCACACCAGCACCATAAAGCATTCCTACAATGACCAAGTCATTCCTTTCACACTCATCACCATTGCGGGGAATACCGTTATGTCTCACCATTCACTGCAACTCACTAAGACACTTCCAAAGGTGAGCACAGATCTATACAATAAGGCAAAGTGTTGAAAATAAAGATTTCAATGTTTGACAACACATTAGTAGAAAATTTACATGAACATTGTATAAAACACCCAAGTGCCTACCCTTGTGTGTTGGTTGTTGGTATGATTGCACTCGGATGAGGGTGAGTGTGAGGGTTGGCTAGTGAGATGGGGAAGTGATAATGTAGAGAGAGAGGGATGGGTGGAGGTGCATTGTAAGTTGGTGTGAGGAAGGATGTGCAGGAGTAGGGTAGTGAAGGCAGAGTGATGGGGATGTGATGAGTGGCACAGCAGGATGAGGTTGAGTGTGGCTTTGCAGTAACGTTTTGTGATCTACTGAGATCATTGAAATGTTTGCACCACTGCAGCCAGGTACTCCTGATGACATCCCTGCTTTTGCCCTCCTGTGCAATGTGCAACCAGGCTGCATTGATGTCCTGGGAAGGTCTCTTCTGCCCTTGGAAGGGAAGACAACCTCCCTGCGTGCTGCGACTCCCTCCATAAGCATATGGAGAGAGTCATGCGAGAGCCTGGGTGCAGCCATGCACCTTTGTGCAGTGCTCGTCAGTGTTTGCAGCACCTCAATGCTGCAGAACACTGCTAGCACAACTGTCAAAATGAATACGGCCATGGTCCCTTTAAGGAAACTGGCTGATGATGCGTCATCAAAAGACGTCATCAGACCCGCTTCCTTTTAATTGGCCGGTAGCCTCGTAGGGTGGGCTTAACAAGTCCTATTAACGGAAAATCCTTTTCACAGAGTGGCTGCAACCGAAAGTGGGACCGGAACCTGCCAACTGCCGCAATCCCGCCTCCGCTGGCGAAATCGCGGCCGAAGTATTTGTTTAATTTCTCTGCCGTTTCTTTATTCCCCATTATAATTTCTCCTGTGAAGCCTGTAAGGGGCCCAAATTTACTTACGCTAATCTTTTCCTTTTTACATATCTATACAAGCTTTTACAATCTATTTTTATGTCTCTTGCTAGTTTACTCTCATAATCTATTTTCCCTTTCTTTATCAATTTCTTGGTCCTCCTTTGCTGAATTCTAAAATCCTCCCAATCCTCAGGCTTACTATTCTTTTTGTCAACATTATAAGCCTCTTCCTTTGATCTAATACCAACTTTAACTTCTCTTGTTAGCCACGGTTGGACCACTTTCCCTGTGGGATTTTGATGCCTTAAAGGAATGTATATCTGTTGTAAATTATGTATTAATTCTTTAAATGCTAGCCATTGTTTCTCTACCATCATACCTTTTAATGTAGTTTCCCAATCTACCTTAGCCAACTCGCCCCTCAAGTCTAATCAACGCAAACTATGTAAGAAAGAAGAAAGAAAGACTTGCATTTATATAGTGCCTTTCACGACCACCGGACGTCTCAATGCGCTTTACAGTCAATGAAGTGGAGTCACGGTTGTAATGTGGGAAATGCGGCAGCCAATTTGCACACAGCAAGGTCCCACAAACAGCAATGTGATAATGACCAGATAATCTGTTTTTGTTATTGTGATGAAATATTCCATTCATCACTCATTGGTATTCACTGCCTGTGACTGTGGTTGGTTTCAGTTTCATTTCCCTTACCTCAGTTCCGTTTCCTCACCATTGTATTGTACTGTGTGTAGGGCTCCGCCCATACCTGGCCCCTATGTAAGCTGGCCCAGCCTGCATCACATCCAGTACGGCAGACCTCTGGATGGAAGATACCTCTCCTCTGTGTGTTACCTTCTAAGTCAATAAAAGCCTTGTTTTGTTTCGCTAACATCGAGTCTCGGATTTATTGAGGCACATCAATTTTATTGACTTAAGTTTCGACACAATGGATCAACTCTTGAAACCCGAACGTTTGGATTTGGACCAGCATGCTTCGGATGCATCGGCATGCTTCGGACACTGGTTTATGTGTATGGAATTCTTCCTGGACAATTCCGCAGCCGTCAAAGACGCTATGGACGCTGCGAGTATGAAACTCGGAATTCTGCGGAATTGGGTAAGCCACCGGGTTTACCCCCTCATCCAAGACGCCGACACGTACCCGGCCGCCTGCGACATCTTAAAGGCGCATTATCAGCAGGCTACGAATGAGGTGTATGCTAGGCATCTGCTTGCTACTCGCGCACAGCGACCTGGGGAATCGGTGGAGGAGTTCCTAGGCACCCTGAAAACGCTTGGCAAACACTGCAAGTGCCAAGATGTAAAAGCCGCAGTGTACACTGACGAGCTTGTTCGCGATGCCTTTATCACAGGCCTCAGCTCCACTTACATCCGGCAGAGACTGCTGGAAAAAACGGGATTGGACCTGAAACAGGCTGCGGACACAGCGCGATCCCTGGATGTGGCCCAGAGAAACTCGGACGCCTACTCTTCAGCCTGCGCCGTCCACGCCGCCACGTGTGCACCAAGGGCGCCGCCATCTTGGAAGGCATCTTCCCCGCCCGGCAGCCCGACACCGTCGGGCCCCGCTCTCCCCCCAGAAGCCCTACGACAGCCGCGACGCGTCGGGGACCCAACTGCTGCTTCTGCAGGTAGCCGAAGCACACCAGAAGCCTGTGCCCGGCGAAAGGCACCACTTGCTTTAAGTGTGGTAAGAAGGGGCACTTCGGGAAGGTGTGCAGAGGGAACCCCGCCGGAAAGCCCGCCACCGCCGCGTGTGCGCCGTGGGAGTGGCCATCTTGGACGCCATCTTGCCCGACCTCGTGGGGTCCGCCATCTTGTGAGCAGACAGTGTGGACGCCATCTTGTCTCGATCAGGGCCCTACAGTGGCATCGGTCACAGTGGACCAGACCAGGCCGCACCCGCTATCCAAATCAATGGTGGACATCGAGGTAAACGGGTGCGGGGTTAAATGTTTAATTGACAGTGGAAGCACGGAGAGCTTTATCCACCCTGAACTGGCACAACAACTCTCCCTAAAGGTGGTCCCTACTCGGGGTACCATCTCTATGGCTGATAAAACCCAGACATCGACCATTATGGGTTACTGCACGGTACAATTGTCTGTTAACGGAACTGTATACGATAATTTTAAAGTACTAATCATGAAGAATCTATGTGCGAGCGTGATCTTGGGCCTGGATTTCCAGTGCTACCACCAAAGCATCACGCTCAATTACGGTGGGTCCCAGCCGCCCCTCACAGTGTGCGGTCTGGCTACCCTGAAGGTAAAGCCGCCTTCACTATTCACGAACCTTACCCCTAACTGCCGGCCAATAGCGACCAAAAGCAGGAGGTACAGCTGGGAGGACAGGCGGTTTATCGCGACCGAGGTAGACAGGCTCCTGAAAGAGCGCATTATTGAACGCAGCAACAGCCCGTGGCGCGCCCAAGTGGTAGTGGTAAGGGGTAGCGAGAAGAAACGGATGGTGATCGACTATAGCCAAACGATCAACTAGACGCCTACCTGCTACCCCGCATATCAGAAATGGTGAACCAAATCGCCCAATACCGGGTGTTCTCCACCATCGACCTCAAGTCAGCGTACCACCAGCTCCCTATCAGACCAGAGGACCGCCCGTACACCACCTTCGAGGCGAACGGACGCCTCTACCAATTCCTCAGAGTCCCCTTTGGGGTGACGAATGGGGTCTCGGTCCTCCAGAGGGAGATGGACCGCATGGTCGATGACCACCACTTGTAGGCAACCTTCCCCTACCTCGACAACGTCACCATCTGCGGTCACAACCAGCAGGATCACGACTCGAACCTCGAGAGGTTCCTGAAAACCGCACAAAAACTCAACCTCACCTACAACGAGGACAAATGCGTTTACAACACCACGCGCCTCTGCATACTAGGCAGCGTGGTGGAGAATGGGGAAATCGGACCAGACCCCGACCGATTGCGCCCCCTACGGGAGCTGCCCCTGCCCAACACTCCCAAAGCCCTGAAAAGGTGCCTGGGGTTATTTTCTTATTATTCCCAATGGGTCCCCAACTACTCCGACAAAGCCCGCCCCCTCTTGAAAGCATCCTCTTTTCCGCTCCCTGCTGAGGCCCACGCTGCCTTCAAAAGCATTAAGCGGGATATTGAGCGGGCCACGCTACAGGCAGTGGACGAGAACACTCCCTTTCAAGTGGAAAGTGATGCGTCTGACTTTGCCTTGGCGACCACCCTCAACCAGGCGGGGCGGCCCGTAGCTTTCTTCTCGAGGACCCTCCAAGGGCCCGAGATCAGACACTCCTCCGTGGAAAAGGGGGCCCAAGCCATCGTGGAGGCAGTGCGCCACTGGCACCACTACCTAGCCGGCAAACGCTTCACCCTACTTACCGACCAGCGGTCGGTAGCGTTTATGTTCAATAATAAACAGAGGGGGAAGATTAAAAATGATAAGGTTCTTAGGTGGCGGATCGAGCTCTCCACCTTCGATTATGACATCATTTACCGGCCAGGGGCCCTTAACGAATCCCCCGATGCCCTCTCACGAGGGATGTGTGCCAGCGCCACCGGGGATCGGCTACAGACCCTCCACAACGACCTCTGCCACCCAGGGGTCACGCGGCTGTTCCACTTCATAAAGTCCCGCAACTTACCCTACTCGATTGAGGAAGTTCGGTCTCTGACCAGGAACTGCCGCACTTGCGCTGAGTGCAAGCCTCGGTTCTACCGCCCAGATAGAGCCCACTTAATCAAAGCTACACGGCCCTTTGAGCGGCTCAGCTTAGATTTCAAGGGCCCCCTCCCGTCCGTCGACCGCAATGTTTACTTCCTGAACATTGTGGACGAATACTCCCGTTTCTCATTCGCCCTCCCCTGCCCAGACATGACCAGCGCCACGGTCATTAAATGCCTCAACAGCCTGTTCTGCCTGTTCGGTATGCCGAGCTACATCCATACGGATAGGGGGGCGTCCTTCATGAGTGAAGAGCTACGCCAGTACATGCTGTCCAGGGGGATCGCCACAAGCCGTACCACCAGCTACAACCCCCGGGGTAACGGTCAAGTGGAGCGAGAGAACGGGACAGTATGGAAAGCAGTCACTCTAGCTCTAAGGACCAAGGGCCTCCCTATCTCCCGCTGGCAGGAAGTCCTCCCAGATGTGCTCCATTCGATACGGTCGCTATTGTGTACTGCCACTAATGCCACGCCTCATGAGCGAATGTTTGTCTTTCCCCGGAAATCCACCTCAGGTGTATCCATGCCGTCATGGCTCTCCACCCTGGGTCCGGTATTCGTGCGAAGGCATGTGAGGGGCCACAAGACGGACCCTCTCGTGGAGTCAGTGCACCTACTCCACGCCAACCCCCAATACGCGTATGTCCGGCTCGCCGACGGAAGGGAGGTCACCGTGTCCATAAAAGACGTCGCCCCAGCCGGTAACGACAACAACCACGACAACAGCAGCAACAACGATCACAGCAACTCTTACCCACCCACTACTCTTTCATCACCCCCGGAAGAACATCGACCAACGGTACCCCCACCAACTACCCCTTCAACAACCCTGGCGGCACACCCGGCAGAGACCCAGGAGGCCACCGGGGACACCCAGCCGACACCCGCGGCACCACAACAGCCACATCGGTCGCAGAGGACTATCAAACCCCCGAACAGACTAAATCTATAGAAGGGGTGAATGTGATGAAATATTCCATTCATCACTCATTGGTATTCTCTGCCTGTGACTGTGGTTGGTTTCAGTTTCATTTCCCTTACCTCAGTTCCGTTTCCTCACCATTGTATTGTACTGTGTGTAGGGCTCCGCCCATACCTGGCCCCTATGTAAGCTGGCCCAGCCTGCATCACATCCAGTACGGCAGACCTCTGGATGGAAGATACCTCTCCTCTGTGTGTTACCTTCTAAGTCAATAAAAGCCTTGTTTTGTTTCGCTAACATCGAGTCTCGGATTTATTGAGGCACATCAGTTATGTTGGTTGAGGGATAAATATTGGCCAGTACACCGGGGATAACTCCCCTGCTCTTTTTCAAAATAGTGCCATGGGATCTTTTACGTCCACCTGAGAGAGCAGACGGGGCCTCGGTTTAACGTCCAATTCAAAAGAAGGCACCTCCGACAGGGCAGCACTCCCTCAGCACTGCACTGGGAGTGTCAGCCTAGCTTTATGTGTTCAAGTCCCTGGAGGCGTGTGTGCTACCAACTGAGCCACAGCTGACACAAGGTAGGTTTATGTAGATTTAAGACCCTAGTTTCGGATTTAACTAAATCACTTTCAAACTCAATATAAAATTCTATCATATTATGGTCACTCTTCCCTAAAGGCCCCTTTACTACAAGATTATTAATTAACCCTTTCTCATTGCACAATACTAGATCTAAAATAGCTGTTCCCTAGTTGGTTCCTCAACATACTGATCTAGAAAACTATCTTGTATACATTCCATGAATTTGTCTTCCACACTCTTACTGCAAATTTGGTTTGCCTAGTCTATATGTAGATTAAAGTCCCCCATCATTGCTGTATTACCCTTGTTACATGCGCCTCTAATTTCCTGATTTATACTCTGCCCTACATTACAACAATGTTTGGGGGTCTATAAACAACTCCCACCAATGTTTTCTGCCCCTTGCTGTTTCTTAGCTCCACCCAAACTGATTCTACTTCTTGATTTTCTGAGCTAAGATCCTTTCTCTCTGCTGTCTTTATCCCATCCTTTATTATCAGGGCTACCCCTCCTCCTTTTCCATTTTGCCTATCTCTTCTAAAAGTTAAGTATCCTGGAATATTTAGTTCCCAATCTTGGCCACTTGCAATCACATCTCCGTAATGGCTATTAGATCAAACCTATTAATTTCTGTTGGTGCTATTAATTCATCTATTTTGTTGCGAATGCTTTGCGCATTCAGATATAGTGCCACTAGCTTTGACTTATTTCTATTTTCCCTGTTGTCACCTTAGTCACTGATACCTTATAATCTTTGTTACTCTCTCTGATCCTTCCTGACCCACTCTGCTTATTTTTTACCTAAAACTCTACTCTGTTCTAGAGCCTTGACATATCTTGCTGCTTTTAAATTTACTCTTTCCTGAATCCTCCCACCACCCCCCCCCACTTCATTAATTTAAAGCCCTGTCTACTGCCCTAGTTATTCGGTTTGCCAGGACACTGGCCCCAGCCCGCTTTAAGTGAAGCCCATTCCAACGGAACAGCTCCCTCTTTCCCCAGTACTGGTGCCAGTGCCCCATGAACTGAAACCCCTTCCACACCACTCTTTGAGCCACACATTTAAACCTCTAATCTGTTTGCCCCGATGCCAATTTGAGCGTGGCTCAGGTAACAATCCAGAGATTATTACCTTTGAGGTTCTGCTTTTTAATTTGGCTCCTAGCTACTCCAACTCCCTCAGCAGAACCTCATTCCAAGTTCTACCTATGTCGTTGGTTCCTATGTGGACCACGACAACTGGATCCTTCCCCCCCTCCCACCACAAGTTTTTCTCCAGCCGCAAGGAGTTATGCTTAACCCTGGCACCGGACAGGCAACACAAGGAGTAAGCATTCCATTGTACTTGTACTTGTACTGGTTACATATGGCAAATAAAATTGAATTGAATTGAATTGAACCTTCCGAAGTCCCGGTCACGGCTGCAGGGAACAGTATCTATCCCCCTGACTATACTGTCACCTACCACTACCACGTTCCTTTTTAATCCCCCCACTTGAATGGCCTCCTGTACCATGGTGCTGTGATCAGTTTGCCCATCCTCCCTGCAGTCCTTGTTGTCATCCATACAGGCAACAAGTACCTCGTACCTGTTGGACAAGGTCAAGGGCTGAGGTTCCTCCATCACTACACCCTGGGTCCCCATACCTTCCTGACTCACTGTCACACCCTCCTGTCCCTGACCACTGACGAACTCTAAAGTACTGCTTAACCTAAGGGGTGTGACTGCCTCCTGGAACAAAGTGTCCAGGTAACTCTCCCTTTCCCTGATGCATCGCAATGTCTGCAGCTCGGACTCCAGCTCAACAACTCTGAGCCGAAGTTCTTCGAGCTGCAGGCACTTACCACAGATGTGGTTGCTCGGGATCTTATTGGTCTCCACCAACTCCCATATGCTGCAGTTATGACATACCACCTGCACTGCCATCTCTATCAACCTTATTTTATTTATATAATAATAATTAGTTACAATATTTATTCAACCGATTATTTTTACTGTTAATTTTTAGTTTTAATTAGTTAATTTAGTTTAAGTTATTAATTCAATAGAGTTATAGTAGTTAATATTCTCCCAATTCTGAATTTAATCCACTTACCTAACCAAGAGAGCAAAAGAGCTGTAATACGCACCAACCAATCACCTACCAGCTGTCCTGTGACATCACTCCTTGAAGTGCCACCCAGCTCCCTTTAAGCCGCCGCTCCTGCTCATGTCCGCACTATGTTCAGGGCCTTCCCCTCTCAGTTTCCTTTATGCCGCCGCCGCTCCTGCTCAGGTCCGCACTATGTTCAGGGCCTTCCCCTCTCAGTTCCCTTTCTGCTGCCTCTGCTCCCGCTCATGTCTTTAATATTTGATCTTAAAAGAAAGTTCTTTGTTTGCTGAGGCAGGAGTGAGCTACAAAGTTAATACAATGAGTTTGAGTAATTATAAAGGATTCCTTTTTAAGAATTCTGTGACAGCTTAACTCTGAGGAAGTAGGAGGGGTGCTGTAAGTAGAGAAGCTGAGGAGGTAGAGTTAGGGTTGGGGGGTCAGGAGTCATTGTGGGTCAGGAGTCATTGTGGGTCAGGGGTCATTGTGGGCCAGGGGTCAGGAGTCATTGTGGGCCAGGGATTGGAGATTGCAATGCAGAGGCCATGAGATGCAAGGTAATAGGTTTGAGGCCAGTATGATGCCACCGCGGAAAGATGGCGCCTGGTAGTCTGCTGCCCAAAATTGGGTGGTCAGAAAGCAAGCAGGGCAGGTGGGGAGCTGGTAGACTGTAACTCAAGATCCAAAATTGGGTAGCTGCAAATGGATTGGGTGGGTTGATTAGGTGGCCTGCCAATGGACAGGAGAGTCCTTGGTGATGCACTTTTCAGGTGAAAAACCTGAAAATTAGGATTGAAACACCTGATAAAGGGGAAAAAATAGCTGAAATGCTGCTTTAAGAAAATGATGTGGGATTTTTTTTTCTATATGTTTATGGGATGTGGGCATTGCTGGCAAGGCCAGCATTTATTGCCCATCCCTAATTGCCCTTGAGAAGGTGGTGGTGAGCCGCCTTCTTGAACCGCTGCAGTCCGTGTGGTGAAGGTACTCCCACAGTGCTGTTAGGTAGGGAGTTCCAGGATTTTGACCCAGCGATGATGAAGGATCAGCGATATACTTCTAAGTCAGGATGGTGTGTGACTTGGAGGGGAACTTGCAGGTGGTGGTGTTCCCATGCACCTGCTGCCCTTGTCCTTCTAGGTGGAAGAGGTCGCGGGTTTGGGAGGTGCTGCCGAAGAAGCCTTGGTGAGTTGCTGCAGTGCATCTTGTAGATGGTGCACACTGCAGCCACGGTACGTTGGTGGTGGAGGGAGTGAATGTTTAAGGTGGTAGATGGGGTGCCAATCAAGCGAGCTGCTTTGTCCTATATGCTGTCGAGCTTCTTGAGTGTTGTTGGAGCTGCACTCATCCAGGCAAGTGGAGAGTATTCCATCACACTCCTTACTTGTGCCTTGTAGATGGAGGAAAGGCTTTGGGGAGTTAGGAGGTGGGTCACTCGCCGCAGAATACCTGTCCTCTGACCTGCTCTTGTTGCCACAGTATTTATGTGGCTGGTCCAGTTAAGTTTCTGGTGATGGTAGTACCATTGAATGTCAAGGGGCGGTGGTTAGACTCTCACTTATTGGAGATGGTCATTGCCTGGCACTCCTGTGGCCCGAATACTACCTGCCACTTATCAGCCCAAGCCTGAACGTTGTCCAAGTCTTGTTGCATGCGGGCATGTATTGCTTCATTATCTGTGGAGTTGTGAATGGCCACATCTTCACCACTGGTGGGAGGCCTACAACAGCATGCCATGAAAAATTATGACAAAAGAAGTAACATTATGTGAACAGGAGGCACATGACTTATGCAAAAATTTTCATAATCGATAGAGGTAACAGATATAAAAGAGTGAGTTGGAGGCCAGATCCTAATGAAGGATTTGAATTATATATGTACAGAATGATGGATACCTGAGAATAAGTTACAGGCAGGAATCTAACTGAGGGATTTGGACAGTTTATGCGTCGGCGGGAAACCTGAGCGGCAGAGCGGGGTATAAAAGTCCCCAGAGACCAGGTAAGGCCTCACAGCGTCGGCGGGAAACCTGAGCGGCAGAGCGGGGTATAAAAGTCCCCAGAGGCCAGATAAGGCCTCACAGCGTCGGCGGGAAACCTGAGCGGCAGAGCGGGGTATAAAAGTCCCCAGAGACCAGGTAAGGCCTACCAGTCTCTGAACTCGGAGGGAAGGAGAGAGGTAAAAAGTAATCCAAGTGTGACGTCACCAGAAAGCGGGTAAGTGATTGGTTGGTGAGTATTTCTCCCTTTTAAGCTTAAATCTCTTTGGTTTATAGTTTCTAAGGTGTGATATCCACCATCTAGAATCGGGGCAGAGGATATTTAAGAATAATATTAATAAATTTAATTAATTACATAGAATGGGAGATCAGGCGATGTGTTGCTGCTGCAATATGTGGGAGCTGGTGAACACCATTGATGCTCACGGTGATCACATTTGCAGTAAGTGTTGGCTGCTCGAGGAACTCCGGCTCCGTGTTGAAGAGGTGGAGACCGAGCTTCAAACACTGAGACACATCAGGGAGGGGGAGAGTTACCTGGACTCTGTGTATCACGAGGTAGTCACACCAATTAGATTAATTAATTCAGATGTAGTCCGTGGCCAGGGTCAGGATGGTGTGACTAGAAGTGAGGCAGGTACGGGGATCCAGGAGGTAGTGTTGGAGGAGCCGCAGCCCTTGCACTTGTCCAACAGGTTCGAGGCTCTTACTCCCTGTGGGGACAGGAGCAGGGATTGCAGGGAGGATGAGCAACCTGGCCACAGCACCGTGGAGCAGGGGGCCATTCAAGTGGGGGGAGTTAAAAGAAATGTTGTAGTTGTTAAGTCTGTGGGTTGTATTATAAATAATCACAGACTCCACTGTTAACAAAATAAAACACGTCTTTACTATTCAGAGGCTCGGGCGATTCTGCCCTAGTTAACGTATCACAACCCTTATATACTGGTGTGGTCACTATCGGTATTACAGTATACATGAGCCAATAGATAGTGCCACCCTAAAGTAGTGCTCTTAAAGGCGAACGGTTACATTCTATAGTTCCCTTAAAGGTAAACGGTTACATACACAACACTCCTCCCTTCCTAGCTTATTACTTACAGAATCCCGTTAAACATACAATCTTCAACTTTATATAAACAGTTTGCAGATATACTCTCGATGGAGTCAACGTCATATAACAATTTACAGATATACTCTCAATGGAGTCAACGTCATATAACAGTTTACAAACATACTCTCAGTGGAATCAGT
Source organism: Somniosus microcephalus (assembly GCF_052327205.1). NCBI lineage: Eukaryota > Metazoa > Chordata > Chondrichthyes > Squaliformes > Somniosidae > Somniosus > Somniosus microcephalus. The sequence continues at coordinate 403,955,525 of NC_140987.1, read as the reverse complement.
TTACAGGTTCAGTCTCTGTGGGAACAGTTCATAAATTCAGTCTCTGGTATTAATTCGTTCCAGACAGCAACCTCCATAGCCTTTTTTTTTTTTTTTTTAACAGCTTGTACTTTCGTCCTGTTGAACCAGCAGTGCGGACTTATACAACCCACTGGCTGTCTTGATAATGTCCCTGGATTTTTTTTTTACAAATTTAGCACCTTTCGTAGTGTTCGGACTGAGGTAGTAGAAGTAATAATATTTTAAACAGTTATTATTTTCTGCTTCTTCTTTTTCTTTTCTGCCTTTTTGAAACTCTCCGAGCTCTTTTCCCGGCTGCCATCTGTAGCGCCACCAACTCTCTATGTTCCTTAGACCTTAAGTGCTTCCTCAGGATTTCAGCACTTTGGGAGTTCCCATCACAATTTGGGCAGACCACATCCTCATAACATTCGGTGTCACTCAACAGGTCAAAACCCTTCTTCAAGCAATCATATTCATCCTGCTCTTCCTCGGATGTCTGCCCTTCCTTCCCTCCTGGCCTCATTTGTGCGTTCAATCCTTTCCCTTCCTTCAGGGATTTCGTTATCAGGCTATTTAATCCTTCTACTGAAGTAGCTGTTTCCCCATTCTCCTGTTCCCCTGGACGTAATTCAGCGTACTCCTCCATTTCATCCATCATTTTCTCCAATGCTTTCATCTTCTCTTCCTCTTGTACTTTGGCTTCCAGTGCTTGGAGAAGTTGCGCCTCGATGCTCTCTAGCTCATGTTCAGGGCCCATTCCCAGTTGAAACTGTTCTTCAAGTCGGTCAACCTCGGTAATTGCCGCCTCATATTTGTCTTGGGCTTCCTTCCATATTTTTATGAGTTCTGCCATGTCTTTCACCTCTACATCCTCATCTATGTATGGAACTTCTACCGATGAGTCTGTCTTGGCCCTGAGCTCCTCAAGAATTTCCTGCAGCCTTTGGACTTCTTGCTCATGTTCAACCTTTAGTTGCTCATATACTTCCAACGAAACTAGCTTTTCGGAGGTTGCTGAGTTAACCCCCTCCAGAATTGTAGTCTGGGCCTGTTCATACTGTTTTTTCAACTTCTCGCACTCTGCTTGTAAGGAGTCGTAGAGAAGAACTGGAATAAAATCCTGGCTTCCTGAAGATTCCTCTTCATTTGTTTCTTTCGCAATTTCCTGTTGGAGTTCAGCCAAGGCTGCTATGCTATCTGCCTCTCGAAGTCTCACTGCCATCAACTCTTCTTTATTCTTGCAGTCCATCTCAGCCATTTCCCGTTTACTTTCATTTAACTGAGTGAGTAGTCCCTTATTTTGGGCTGAGAGATATTGCACCTTCTCATGTAGACCCTTGCACTCCTTCTCTGCTTGACATAGCTGATTACCGCTGATTTGGTTCTGCGTTTCAAGTTCCAACATCCTTTGCTTAGCTTCTTTCAGTTTCGCCCCTATAAGCTCCTCTTGCAACATGGCCACATTATTCTCATCAGGTAAAGAAGCGTTTCTCTTTTCCATGTCCAAGATTTGTTTCTGCATCTCCTTAAGAGCACCCTGTGATTCAACTTCTCTTAACTTTGCCTGCACTAGCTCCGTCTCTAATTGCAGAACAAAATCCTCAGTGCAGCGTGATTTGCCCTTCTGCTGTATCTCTAGATCATGCAAATATTCTAACCCCTGAACATCATCAGGGAGATGTGATCGGTAATTGGTCACGATGGCTCTATGGTCGCTCTCTGCTTGAGCCAGTAGGTTCTGTTGTCTTTCCAGACTCTCCCATTCGGTGTCATAGAACTTTTTCATTGTTTTCATCTCTTGTACGAGGCGGTAACTTAATTGTTCTAATTGTTGTTGTACTTTGAAATAGCGTTGAGTTCGAGCCCGGTGTTCCTCCGTAATGCATATGTCTGTAGCTTGAACAGACTCAGAATTCTCTGTCTTTATGCACGCCATCGATTTTCCAACCTTAGTCCGTGAGTTAATGTTAACCTTGTTTTTCATACATAAGCTGGACTTATCGTCTTCCGGCTCAGAGTCTGAGCTGCTTGTCTGCACCGAGTCCTCACTCGTCATTGCTTGTCGGTAGTGCCATTCCATGTCTATTTTCTTGATCCACTCCCGTCCTAGAAGTGGTGGTCCTCCCTCAGGTAGTACGTACAAATTCATTCTTGGGTGTACTTTACCCCTATCTCTCACCTTGACTCTTATTTTCCCCATGGGGTATACGCGATGCCCCGTGTATGTCTGTAATACGAACTTGGTATTTCTTAAGGGTATGTGAGAGAATAGTCGGTGGTAGTCCTTTTGGTTGATGACTGATACAGCTGATCCCGTGTCCAGCTCCATTCGTACTTGGACTCCAGCTATTTTTAGTGTGACCCAGATCGTCTGTAGATCAGTTACTTTACCCACATTGTGGATTCTCAGACTATCCAACTCCTGGCTGTTTGGGTCTGAGTCTGAATTTTGTTCGTCTGAACTCTTTTCAGCCACCTGATGCACCTTGTTGTACTTTTCTTGTGGTGGTGGCTTCCTTTGTTTGTTGGTCTTCTTTCTGGACCTGCATACCTTCGCGATGTGACCCAGTTTGCCACATTTCCTGCACTCTTGATTCTTAAACCAGCACTGATTCTGGTCGTGCGTTGTCTTTCCACAACGGTAGCATTTGGAAATGCTTGCAGTAATTTGATCCTTCAGCACTGCTACGATCTCTTCGAAGGTCTGGTCCACTGGTTTAACTGGTGCTATTAGATGTTTCAAGAGCCCGTATGTTTTTGCTCCCATCGAATTTAACAAAGTTATTGCCTTGGCGTATATGGCTACGCAATATATTCCTATGCGTTCCCCATACGTGGCCCTGTCTTCTATTTCAGCATTAAAATCATTAATATTTCCTCGCTTAGGCATCTTCTTCTCTTTCCGAGAACAGCACAAGTATTTCTTTACTTATTATTAATTTTCTTCTCTTCTTGAGAACACCACAAGTATTGCTTTACTTATTTCTTGTTTCTGAAAATTCTAATTAATTTTCTTCTCTCTTCTTGAGAACACCACAAGTATTGCTTTACTTATTTCTTGTTTCTGAAAATTCTAATTAATTTTCTTCTCTCTTCTTGAGAACACCACAAGTATTGCTGTACTTATACTTATTTTCCCTCTCTTCTTGAGAACACACCAGCCTTTCTGAAAAATCTTATTACTTTCCTGAAATTCTTAATAATTTCCAAGATGGCGGTTTCCCGCTTCTTCCTTCTTCTTCAGCGGTTTCCCCATGAAAAATGGCGGCTTTCCCGCGCTTCTCGCTCTCCCCGCCCACTTCGATGGCGGTTTTCCCGCGCTTCTCGGCGCTCTCCGCCCACTTCAATGGCGGTTATCACCCGTTCCCCGACGCTGACTTTCAGGCCGAGTGCGGGCCTTATCAGCGGATGCGATCGATGGCCCGGCTGCGCCTCGCACTTGAAAGCGGCCCCCGGCCTCTGGCTCACCCGCTCGCGCGGCTCTTGCTCGCTCCCTCCCGGGCTCTGGCTTACCCGCTCGCGCGTTTCACCGCGGCTCTTATCAGGGATTGCGATCGCCCTGTCTTTGCAGCCAACGCTGCGGCTTACCCACGAGGTTATGGAGGCTTCAGGGTCCTAATGCCTGTCGCTTCCAGCCTGTCGGTTCCAGACTGGTGAGGATTGAAACCTCTCTTCAACGTCCTGTCTTCGGACGAAGCCGCCGTGGAACAACTGCCGCAGGGTTTGAATCCTGACTCGTCGCCAATGTTAAGTCTGTGGGTTGTATTATAAATAATCACAGACTCCACTGTTAACAAAATAAAACACGTCTTTACTATTCAGAGGCTCGGGCGATTCTGCCCTAGTTAACGTATCACAACCCTTATATACTGGTGTGGTCACTATCGGTATTACAGTATACATGAGCCAATAGATAGTGCCACCCTAAAGTAGTGCTCTTAAAGGCGAACGGTTACATTCTATAGTTCCCTTAAAGGTAAACGGTTACATACACAACAGTAGTGGTAGGGGATAGTATCGTTAGGGGGATAGATAGAGTTCTTTGCAGCCGAGAGTGAGAGTCCCGAAGGCTGTGTTGCCTGCCCGGTGCCAGGGTTAAGGACATCTCCTCTGGACTGGAGAGAAACTTGGAGTGGGAGGGGGAGGATCCAGTTGTCGTGGTCCATGTTGGTACCAACGACATAGATAGGACAAGGAAGGAGGTTCTGCTGAGGGAGTTTGAGCAGCTAGGGGCCAAATTAAAAAGCAGAACCACAAGGGTAATAATCTCTGGATTATTACCTGAGCCACGAGCGAATTTGGCTAGGACAAATAAAATTAGAGAGTTAAATGCGTGGCTCAAAGACTGGTGTGGGAGAAATGGGTTTTGCTTCCTAGGACACTGGCACCAGTACTGGGGCAGGAGGGAGCTGTTCCGTTGGGACGGGCTTCACTTGGCCAGTGCTGGGACTAGAGTCCTGGCGGATCATATAACTAGGGCTGTAGAGAGGGCTTTAAACTAACTAGTGGGGGGGAGGTTCCTCGAGATCAAACAATAAAAATGACAACAGAGAAGGTAATAGACTTAGGTAGCAGTGGGGAAATTAAAAACAAGAGCGTGTCAGGAAGGGGCAGAAGGTATGGAGTAAAAGGTAAAGTAATAAAAAGGGCAAAAGCAGGAACTAAGTGTCACAAAACATCTTTGAAAGTTCTCTATCTGAATGCACGTAGCATTCGTAACAAAATAGATGAGTTAATGGCACAAATAACTACATATGGGTATGATCTTGTGGCCATTACAGAAACATGGCTGCAGGGTGACAATGCCTGGGAATTAAACATACCAGGTTATTTAACGATCAGGAAGGACAGGCAGGAAGGAAGGGGAGGTGGAGTGGCTATGTTAATAAAGGAAGGAATCACTGTAATACAGAGAAATGATATTGGGTCAAAAGATCAGGATAATGAAACAGTTTGGGTGGAGGTAAGGAATAATAAGGGGAAAAAAACACTAGTGGGCGTAGTCTATAGGCCTCCGAACAGTGGCAACTCTGTTGGACGGTGTATCAATCAGGAAATAGTTGAGGCTTGTAATAAGGGAGCATCTATAATTATGGGAGATTTCAACTATCATATTAATTGGACAAATCAAATTGGACAGAGCAGCCTTGAGGATGAGTTCATTGAGTGTATTAGGGATGGGTTACTTGAGCAGTATGTAACTGAACCGACCAGGGGGCAAGCAACCTTAGATCTGGTCCTGTGTAACGAGACGGGATTAATTAAAAATGTCCTAGTAAAGGATCCCCTTGGAATGAGTGACCATAACATGGTTGAATTCCACATTCAATTAGAGGGTGAGAAGGTTGGATCTCAAACAAGCGTGCTAAGCTTGAATAAAGGAGACTATGAAGGTATGAGAGCGGAATTGAGTAGAGTGGATTGGGAAAATAGATTAAAGGGTAAGACGATACATGATCAGTGGTGTACATTCAAGGAGTTATTTTACAACTTCCAAAAAATATATATTCCACTGAGAAGAAAAGGGTGTAAAAGAAAAGACAGCCATCCGTGGCTAAGTAAAGAAATTAAGGATAGTATTCGACTAAAAACAAGGGCATATAAGGTAGCCAAATCTAGTGGGAGGATAGAGGATTGGGAAAACTTTAAAAGACAGCAAAAAATAACAAAAAGATTGATTAAGAAAGGGAAGATAGATTATGAAAGTAAATTAGCAAAAAATATAAAAACAGATAGTAAGAGTTTTTATAGTTATATAAAAAGAAAAAGTGTGGCTAAAGTAAATGTTGGTCCCTTAGAGGATGAGACTGGGAAATTAATGGTGGGAAATATGGAGATGGCAAAAACACTGAATGAATATTTTACATCAGTCTTTACAGTAGAAGACACTAAGAATATCCCAACGCTGGACAAACAGGGGGGGAGGAGCTAAACACGATCAAAATCACTAAGGAAGTGGTACTCGGTAAAATAATGGGACTCAAGGCAGATAAATCACCTGGACCTGATGGCTTACATCCTAGGATCTTGAGGGAAGTGGCGGTAGGGATTGTGGATGCATTGGTAATAATTTTCCAAAACTCCCTGGACTCGGCAAAGGTCCCGGCAGACTGGAAAACTGCTAATGTAACACCCTTATTTAAAAAGGGCAGTAGACAGAAGGCTGGAAACTATAGACCGGTTAGCCTAACATCTGTGGTAGGTAAAATTTTGGAGTCCATTATTAAGGAGACAGTAACAGGACATTTGGATAATCATAATTTAATAGGACAAAGTCAGCATGGTTTTATGAAGGGGAAGTCATGTTTGACAAATTTGCTGGAGTTCTTTGAGGAAGTAACATATAGGGTGGATAAAGTGGAACCAGTGGACGTAGTGTATTTAGACTTCCAAAAGACATTTGACAAGGTGCCACACAAAAGATTATTGCTTAAGATAAAAAATCACGGGATTGGGGGTAATATTCTGGCATGGATAGAGGATTGGCTATCTAACAGAAGGCAGAGAGTTGGGATAAATGGTTCATTCTCAGACTGGCAATCAGTCACTAGTGGTGTTCCGCAGGGGTCAGTGCTGGGTCCCCAACTCTTTACAATCTATATTAACGATTTGGAGGAGGGGACCGAGTGTAACATATCAAAGTTTGCAGATGATACTAAGATGGGAGGGAAAGTAATGAGTGAGGAGGACATAAAAAACCTGCAAGGGGACATCGACAGGCTAAGTAAGTGGGCAGAGATTTGGCAGATGGAATACAATACTGGAAAATGTGAGGTTATGCACTTTGGCAGGAAAAATCGTAGAGCAAGTTATTATCTTAATGGCAAGAAACTGGAAAGTACTGAAGTACAAAGGGATCTGGGGGTCCTGGTGCACGAAACTCAAAAGGTTAGTATGCAGGTGCAGCAAGTGATTAAGAAGGCCAATGGAATGTTGGCTTTCATTGCTAGGGGGATAGAATATAAAAATAGGGAGGTATTGCTTCAGTTGTACAAGGTATTGGTGAGGCCGCACCTGGAATACTGCGTACAGTTTTGGTGTCCATACTTAAGAAAGGACATACTTGCTCTCGAGTCAGTACAAAGAAGGTTCCCTCGGTTAATCCCGGGAATGAGGGGATGGACATATAAGGAGAGGTTGAGTAGATTGGGACTCTACTCATTGGAGTTCAGAAGAATGAGAGGCGATCTTATTGAAACATATAAGATTGTGAAGGGGTCGGATCGGGTGGATGCGGGGAAGATGTTCCCGATGATGGGTGAAACTAGAACTAGGGGGCATAGTCTTAGAATAAGGGGCTGCTCTTTCAAAACTGAGATGAGAAGGAACTACTTCACTCAGAGGGTGGTAGGTCCATGGAACATGCTGCCCCAAAAAGCTGTAGAAGCTACATCATTACATAAATTTAAAACAGAAATAGACAGTTTCCTCGAAGTAAAGGGAATTAAGGGTTACGGGGAGCGGGCAGGAATTTGGACATGAGTCTAGGTTTGGATCGGTCATGGCCCTGTGGGTAGCGGAGCGGGCCCAGGGGCCGTGTAGCCTGATCCTGCTCCTATTTCGTGTGTCTAATTCTGTTAGATTCAGGAGATGGTTCTGTGATAGTGGATTGGCGGTTAGGATCAGATCAGCCATGATCTTATTGAATGGCGGAGCAGGCTCGAGGGGCCGATTGGTCTACTCCTGCTCCTATTTCTTATGTTCTTATGTTCTTATATATAGATTAACACATGCTGTTATGGGCTATGGATGTTATATAAAAATCTTTTACCTCTTCTTTCCTAACACTTCTTGTTGATTTATACATTAATATGTTAAATCTAATAGTTAAAGAAATTTGTGTGCACACTTCCTCCAGTTAGGAGGTAGGAAATTAATAAGGTGTGATTAGCCTACACCAATTACATGGGTTCTTCGAGACCCTTTGGAAAAATGCCTTCAGGCAGTGTAACATAGCATAACATTTGTCGAGCAGCTTCACCCACATTTATTTGAATCTAGCCTATACATAACATTTAAACACAAACCTCTGGTTTTGTCACTGTGTTGTTTATATTGTTGAGTTAAAGATAGGATCTCTTTCTGCAGCGGTAGGGGAACATTGTAGGACCCATTAATACATTTTCTGGATGATTTGACTGTCACGCCTCACTATGTCCCCTCACAGTGCCTTGTATCACTGTCAACACCTGATGTGTTTTACATGTCAAGCCATCAGCAAGAGACCAGCTTGCTCAGAGAGGCCACCAGCAGCTGATCTGCAATCACTCAAAGAGGTAGGAGAGACTGAGTTGGAACAGTGCTGGAGGTAATAACATTAATCCAGCAGAGTCTGAAATTTCAGCATTTATAGCTTGACTAGGAGTACTTAAAGTGCAGGTGACAATAAATATAATAAAAGAGAATATTAGGAGAAACTAGAAAATCTCTGTACTTGACCTTCAAACCCAATTTTTGAAGAGTAATATTCTTTTGGCTGGGTGACAGTGATTCTTTGAGTGTGCTCAGCTCCTCCCCTCACTGTCAGTATTCACCTCAAGTGCTTGCATAACCAACACTTGACCTGTCGCTTCGCAAGACCATGTTGCAAGCAGCAACAGATAAAATGCCATGATAATTTGGAAGGATCAGTAAAAGCTGTCACTCTAAAGGCCGGAGGGATCGGCGGGGTGGTTTGTACTATTGCTTTGCTGTGTCAGGGCACAAATTAATTATATGCTTCTGCACACACACAGGTTGAATCACAGAGAGTCTGATAACTCAGATGTGTTAGCAGCTTCCTCACACAGCACTATTACACAATTGTATCTAAACACAGCTACCTCCAATTTTGTGAAGCGTCCCATACACATTCACAATTTACAATGTCAGACCTCACACAACATCTTGTTATAATCAAGTAATCTGATTGGTTGAGAGACTGCATGTTAAAAGGTGGTATTCACAGAATGAGTTTAGAACAAAGTACTGTGTAAATTCTTTTTTTAACTTGAGTTATTCACATTTTCTTCTTTGCTAAAGGTGTTGACACCTTGCTGCGGTACAGTTTCACAAGATGCGATATCTTACTCAAGTAGCTATTCTTCATGTGTGAACCTAGAGAATGAATATTGATAGACAATTTGAACATGAAAATCCAAAATCAGGTGGGAGGTGAGGCTTTACACAAGGATCAGGAGGGGCTGGCTCTGAATTCTAGGCCAACCTGATCCTGTTCTTAGCATAAGTTCGCACAAGAGTAATTTTTTATAGCCTTCAGAAACTGAAACTTCACCTGAGTTTCTGCCTCTCCAGTCCAGGGACACTAAACTTCATTGTAGTGCCCCACCTGCTGTTTCAACTGAGGTTAGCTAACTGAGTACAATCCTGGAATCAAATTGGGACCTTCTGTTTAGTGTTGCATCAGATAGTGCCTTTATCCATAGGCCATTAGGGAAGCCAATGCACCTGGTTTGTCCTTGTTTTTGGCCTGTCTGGATAGTGATCAGGATCAGGAAACCTGGTGATTTTCCCCTCACTAGCTAGGGTACTGGGATCAATTGTAGCCCCTCCACTGCCATCCTGGCTGAGACCAGCTAACTCTGCACAGACTAGGCATTAGAACTATGACCTTTTGGTTCATGAGGCTCAGTTCTACACTACACAGTGCATTTACCAAATATACTGTTAGGGAATGGGCTTCATTCTATATTCCATTGACTGTGTCTTATTCAACAACTTGTACTTATCTTGCACCTTTAACATAGAAAACATCCCAATGCACTTCACAGAGGAGTCATCAGACAAAAATGGATGCTAAACCAAAGATGGAAATATTAGGAGGCATGACCTTATTCCTCTGTTAAACATGCTGCATTATTCATCATAATATAGTAATAAATCAGTAGAATTCACAATTGGTTGCAATGCTTTTTGCAAGCAATTGAAGATTAGAACAATTTCTACTACGTATTGTACATGCCTGGTAAATGATGCTCAGACAGGAGTGCAATTGGCTATCAGTTATAGCCCCAGGGCTAATACTCCACACATTGGTATTGGTACTTTACAATGCAGCATTATATTGTTGTGCATAAGAATATATCTTCCGTGTGCAACCCCGAGCTACCGAAGGCTCACCACTTCAAGTTCACCTCCCATTGCCACTCTTGTTGTAATTGCCTTTGTACCAATGAAGCTAGACACAGGATTCAGGAACAATGTGGTCGATTTTTTTAACTCTCGGGCAAGAACGTTCCCTAGCTAGCAGCTGGTCCATCTGGAAGTGATAGCAGGGAGGCTCAGCCACTTTTAACAGCCAGGACCTCATTAGCATGCTGCTTGCCAACTTCCTGACTAAATGGCCTGGAAATTGTCGGAAAGTGGCTGTCAGCAGTTAAAAGCAGGCCACTCAGAGACCTCTGCTGGGGACCCCAGGGATCAGACCCCAGCAGAAGATTAATAAATTGGAGTGCTCGGAATCACGGGAGGGGGAAACCTGGGGAAGGGAGAAGATTTCCTTGTGGGCCCCAGAGGAGCGTTCCTGCTCCTCCTGATCTATAAGGAAACCTATTAAAAAAATGTTTACAACAGAAAATGCTGGAAAAACTCAGCAGGTCAGGCAACATCCGTGGAGAGAAATTTGAGTTGACGTTTCGGGTTGAAACTCAAATTTCTCTCCACGGATGTTGCCTGACCTGCTGAGTTTTTCCAGCATTTTCTGTTGTTATTTCGGATTTCCAGCATCTGCAGTATTTTGCTATCGTAAAAAAATGTTTACACTTGTCTCTTCTGGCCCCAGATCCAGTCAGCTTTGGCCTGGCAGGAAAGCCACCACCATATCCTCATTTTCAAACCTGTTTAAATTTTGTACCTGACTCCCAGGTATTCCATGTTTTGCATTTCTTCCATCTCCCATTTTCTTGCATTTCCCGAGGCCTCACAGTTACTTAGCTATTCACATATCCTTTGTTTCTTTAATGACTTAATGCTTCTGTCTATTACTTGAATAAGATAATCTGTAACAACATTCCAACTAATGCTTCCTTTCACGGGCTTTTTTGCAGAGGCTGGTATCGGGAGAAATAGCAGAGAACAATGAGTATTTAAACTCACTTTCGTGGGCTTTTTTACAGAGGCCGGTGTCGGGAGCCACAGCAGAGGACAGTGAGTATTTAAACTCACTTTCGCAGGCTTTTTTCCTCAGGGGCTGGTGTCGGGAGCAGCAGGAGAGAACAGTAAGTATTTAAACTCGCTTTCGCGGGCTTTTTTTCAGAGGCTTACCAATCTCGCAGACCGGCGGTGGCGTTCCAGTGCCACGTCAGCATTCAAAAAGTGACATGGGCAAGAGGAAGCAGCTGATTGGGTGAGTACGGCCAGGTGAGTATTTATACTACTCTATAGTTTGACAGTTAAGGTTAACAGTTTATAAAGTTTAGAAGGTCTTAATTTTTGTGGTTATATTTTCTAAGGTCTCTGTTGTGTAGCAGGGAGTGCTAGTAAACAAGGGCCCTTGAGTATATCATTTAATTGTAGTGTAATTAGTGTATTGATTTGATTTAATTTAATTTAAATTAATTGAAGGGTAAGTCATGCCAGCACAGCTCGGCCCCGTGGCATGCTCCTCCTGCACTATGTGGGAAATCAGGGACACTTCCTGTGTCCCTGACGACCATGTGCGGGAAGTGTATCCAGCTGCAGCTACTGGCAGACCGCATTGCGGCACTGGAGCTGCGAATGGATACATACTGGAGCATTCGCGATGCTGAGGACATCATGGATAGCACGTTTAATGAGTTGGTCACACCGCAGATAAAGGTTGCACAGGCAGGAAGGGAATGGGTGACCACCAGGCAGAGTAGTAGGCACAGGCAGGTAGTGCAGGGGTCCCCTGTGGCCATCCCCCTCAAACAGATATACCACTTTGGATATTGTTGAGGGAGATGGCTTATCGGGGGAAGGCAGCAGCAGCCAACTTCCTGGCACCATGGGTGGTTCTGCTGCACAGGACGGGAGGAAAAAGAACGGGAGAGCTAAAGTGATAGGGGATTCTATTGTAAGGGGAATAGATAGGCATTTCTGTGTCCACAAACGAGACTCCAGGATGGTATATTGCCTCCCTGGGGCAAGGGTCAAGGATGTCTCGGGGTGGCTGCAGGGCATTCTGGAGGGGGAGGGTGAACAGCCAGTTGTTGTGGTGCATATAGGTACCAAAGATATAGGTAAGAAGTGGGATGAGGTCCTAAAAGCTGAATATAGGGAGTTAGGAGGTAAATTAAAAAATAGGACCTCACAGGTAGTAATCTCAGGATTACTACCAGTGCCACGTGCTAGTCAGAGTAGAAATAGAAGGATATTTCAGATGAATACGTGGCTAGAGGAATGGTGCAAGGGGGAGGGATTCAAATTTCTGGGACATTGGAACTGGTTCTGGAGGAGGTGGGACCAGTACAAATTGGATGGTTTGCACCTGGGGGTGACCAGGACCAATGTCCTAGGGGGAGTGTTTGCTAGTGCTGTTGAGGAGCGTTTCAACTAAAATGGCAGGGGGTTGGGAACCTGTGCAGGGAGACAGAGGAAAGGGAAGCAAGGATAGAAACAAAAGACAGGAAGGAGAAAAGCAAAACTGGAAGGCAGAGAAATCAAGGGTGTAAATCAAGCAGGGCTACAGTAAATAATAATTCTAAAAGGACTAAGAGTATTAAAAAAAACAAGCCTGAAGGCTTTAGGCTGGATATTCATTGAGGAGGCGGGATTACAACTTTTGTTCGAGTTCTAGCCAACCCACGCGATTTTGACTTGATTGACCTTGTTGAGCCCGCCAGGGATATTCAATATTCAGGAAGGACAGGCAAAAAGGAAAAGGAGGTGGGGTAGCATTGCTGGTTAAAGAGGAGCTTAGCACAATAGTAAGGAAGGATATTGGCTCTGATGATGTGGAATCTGTATGGTTAGAGCTGAGAAATACTAAGGGTCAGAAAACGTTAGTAGGAGTTCTATACAGACCCCCAAACAGTAATGCTGAGGTTGGGGATGGCATTAAATGGGAAATTAGAGACATGTGCAATAAGGGCACAGCAGTTATCATGGGTGACTTTAATCTACATATAGCTTGGGCTAACCAAATTAGTAACAATACCGTGGAGGAGGAATTTCTAGAGTGTATACGGGATGGTTTCCTGGACCAATATGTCGAGGAACCAACTAGAGATCAGGGCATCTTAGACTGGGTATTATGTAATGAGAGAGGATTAATTAGCAATCTTGTTGTGTGAGGTCCCTTGGGGAGGAGCGATCATAATATGATAGAATTCTTCATTAAGATGGAGAGTGAAGTAGTTGACTCAGAGACTAGGGTCCTGAATTTCAATAAAGGAAACTACGATGGTATGAGGCGTGAGTTGGCTAGGATGGATTGGGGAAAGCTACTTAAAGGGTTGACGGTGGATAGACAATAGCAAACATTTAAAGATCGCATGGATGAACTACAGAATTTGTTCATCCCTGTTTGGCATAAAAATAAAACAAAAAAGGTAACTCAACTGTGGCTAGCAAGGGAAATTAGGGATAGCATAAGTTCCAAGGAGAGAACATATAAATTGGCCTGAAAAAGCAGCAAACCTGAGGATTGGGAGCAGTTTAGGATTCAGCAAAGGAGGACAAAGGGATTAATTAAGAGGGAAAAATAAAATATGAGAGTAAGCTTGCACGGAACATAAAAACTGACTGTAAAAGCTTCTATAGATATGTGAAGAGAAAAAGATTGGTGAAGTCAAGCGTAGGTCCTTTGCAGTCAGAATCAAGGGAATTTATAATGGGGAACAAAGAAATGGCTGACCAATTAAATACATACTTTGGTTCTGTCTTCACAAAGGAGGACACAAATAACCTCCCAGAGATGTTGGGGAACATAGGGTCTAACGAGAGGAAGGAATTGAATGAAATCAGTATTTGTAGGGAAATGGTGTTAGGGAAATTGACGCGATTGAAGGCCGATAAATCCCCAGGGCCTGATAATCTACATCCTAGGGTACTTAAGGAAGTGGCCCTAGAAATAGTAGATGCATTGCTGGTCATCTTCCAAAATTCTATAGATTCTGGAACAGTTCCCCTGGATTGGAGGGTAGCTAATGTAACCCCACAATTTAAAAAAGGTGTATGAGAGAAAACGGGGAATTATAGACCGGTAAGCCTGACATCGGTAGTGGGGAAAATGCTAGAGTCCATTATAAAAGATGTAATAGCAGAGCACTTGGAAAACAGTGACAGGATCGGACAAAGTCAGCAAGGATTTACAAAAGGTAAATCATGCTTTACTAATCTACTGGAATTTTTTGAGGATGTAACTGGTAGGATAGATAAGGGAGAACCAGTGGATGTGGTGTATTTGTACTTTCAGAAGGCTTTCGATAAGGTCCCGCATAAGAGATTAGCGTGCAAAGTTAAAGCACATGGGATTGGGGGAAAGGTATTGACTTGGATAGAGAACTGGTTGGCAGACAGGAAGCAAAGAGTTGGAATAAATGGGTCTTTTTCCGAGTGGCAGGCAGTGACTAGTGGGGTACCACAGGGATCGGTGCTAGGACCCCAGCTATTCACAATATACATTAATGATCTAGACGAGGGAACTAGATGTAATACCTCCAAGTTTGCAGACGACACAAAGCTGGGTGGGCGTGTGTGCTGTGAGGAGGACGCAGAGAAACTCCAGTATGATTTGGACAGGTTGGGTGATTGGGCAGATGCATGGCAGATGCAGTATAATGTGGATAAATGCGAGGTTATCCATTTTGGTGGCAAAAGCAGGATGCAGATTATTATCTGAACAGCAATAGATTGGGAAAAGGGGAAGTGCAACGAGACCTGGGTGTCCTTGTGCACCGGTCGCTGAAGGTAAGCATGCAGGTGCAGCAGGTGGTTAAGAAGGTGTAGGGTTTGAAAATCCACAACCACGTTTTATTGGAGCCCTCTAAGGGCAAGGTGACCAAAATTGGATTGCCCTATACAGTTTTAAACCAACATTTTCGGCCAATGCAGTGGTCCCGAAAAGCAGGCTGGGATATCTGAATACAGGGGACTGTGGCTCAGAACCGAGCCATAGATGTCGGCCAATCGAAACAAAGTGCATTCTCAAAGGCCAATCAGGGGACTGAGTCGGGCCTGAAGCAAGGAAATCCCCGGCCAATGGGGACGACCCGGCCCAGGTTTGAATATGTGACTCACCCCTAATCGAGCTATGAGTACAGGCCATCATCACCTTAATCAACTCGGACTAGGGACAATAGTTTTGGGATCACTACAGTTAAGAGGTGGCCCAAAATAATCAAGTCCCAGGACTGACACAATGGGACAGCAGACTTGGAGGAACCGCTGTGCACTCAAAACAATACCCCTGCCCTCGAACTTGTAAACACCAATTAATTGGGCGCGAAGAGGCCGAAATGGAATTGGGTATAAAATACAGAACCAAGAGATTATTAGAAGAGAGACCAGAAGAAAGAGCAGGAGAGCGAGTTAAGAAGCTGAGGGAGAGACGAGCTGGGGCGAACTACCATCTAAAGAACTCCAACCACGCTGATGAGAAGATCCACCATCAGGCCCCAGACTCAATAGGTATACTGAAAGTTTACTCCGCTACCAGACGGCGCAACATCACCGCAAGAAACCGCACCGTATACCGACTCCCGTCCCGGGGACATCAACAAGAAGACACCAACGACCGAAGTGGCTGTGGAAGACGGCATTCACTCCCGCTATTTCGGGAGCCTTTTCCATCAAGCACAAACCAACCAACAACAGCAACAACCCAACAACCGCACTCAAAGTAGGCTGTGAGTATAATCCAAGGGCCTGCAACTGTCAGTCTAGTCTAGGTAGGAAAGTGGGTTGGTGGGATTGGACTTGGTAAAGTTAAAACAGTGTAAAACATTTTCGTTATGTCCGTTCTCTCCCATATTTTATTTATAGTTATAGAGTGTGTGTGTTTATTACGTTTGTGGTAGAACCAAATAAAATTGGTTGTCACCTGTTTTTTCCAAGGACTACTTGTCTCCGAGTGTCTATTTAAAGTGCATCGTTCTCCATCCAAATTCTGGAGTTAGAACCAGATAGGGGCATTAGGGCGCTTCGAACCCGCCAAACAAGGGAACAGCAGGCTAGGGAAAAAGAGAGAGGACTACAGGAGCCCTTGGGCTCAGGAGTACCCCGCAGATTAGGTATAAACTGTGCGGGTCGTCACCGTATTCTAGTCCTCCTCTATAAGCTGTTGTTCTCTATCTCCTTAGAGGGTGTTTAGTGACACCCGACCAGCAGGCTAACATAAACTGCAAGGGTATAAAGGAGACAGAGGCCCAATACATTAACAGACACTAAAGACCCCTGTAATTGGGCAGAACAAAACCCCCTACACAATGGAGACCGCGGCAGGACTCCAGTGGGAGAATGAATGCACAACCTCGGAAACAGTGGTTTTTGGTAAATCTAAGATGGAGAAGAGAATCTCTGCCTATGCTATTTCCAAGGTAAACGTCACAAAGGAATGGGTACAGAACCTAAGCAGGGCGCCTTGTCCCGTGGACGCGGCGGCCCAGTGGACGGCAGGATCAAAGCATAATAAGAAGCTAGAAAAGGCAATTTGGCTCATATGTCTGACAAGGCAGGTCCGGGCATCGGACTGCGAGATAGCCAGGCTTAGCGAGGAGCTACGAGAGGCACTGCTCACCTCAGAAGCTAGGGAGGCTACAGGGCAGAGGATCATGTTAGAGCTGTTTGAGGAAAGGGAAATAAGGGCCAAAGAGGAGGAAGCCTCCCGCAGCCAGCAACAGTACCTGCAGGGGCAGGTGACCGAGGCTAAGGCTGGGGAGCGCAAGGTTAAGAAGCTGAACGTGACTTATGCACAGAAAATCGAAGAGCTGGAAGGCCAGCTGAAAGATTTGCAGGCGGCATATAGAGTTAACTGCAAGGAGGGTTTTGAGAAAACAGATCACGGGCCTTGCAGAGAACGGGTTCAGTCACTGCTCCAATCTCTTGCCCAGGTGAAGGGCACAATCTGTTTGTTAGAGCCAAAGAGGGCTGACAACAGATCGGAGTATTGGGGAATAGTAGAGGACCCGGCTGCGAAGGACAGCCAACCGCTTCCCGAAGCACCGGTAGGTCCGGTTGAGCCACGGGAGGATACAAGGGTGCAGACCAGGGAGCCCACAGGGTGGGGGACCGGACAGGGAGGTCCGGCCCAGCCCAAGGGGTATGGGTCACCCACAGAAGGAGTTGGGTCTGTAGGATCGGAATCCGAGGCAGAGGAAAAGGAGGTAGAGGAAATAGGGACCCCAGCTACGGAGTCTGCGGCGGGACCTATGTGTCCAGTGGTCCAGAAAAAGTACGGGCCTCCACATGGGGCACAGGCCCGTGGGCCACTGGACAGTGAGTTTGTAGTCCCGCACGCAGCTCCAGCTCTGAAGGCCATGATTGCACATATCCCCACGCTCACCAGAGGGGGGGCAGATCCATCTGTACATTTCTCTAACATCGCGCAGGCGGTGGAAATGAACAATTGTGACGACCAAGAAGCAGTAAAGATGGTGCTATTCTCAATAGAGGGGAGGGTGTACCAGGCCCTCCCAACAGCCTGTAGAACGGGGCAGGTTACCCCAGAGCGGTTACAACGGGCCATCTTAGAAGCCCTGGGGTGTAATGATGGGAACCCCCTTGACAGGCTCAACAAGACCAGCCAGTTACCTGGGGAAGCCCCGCAGGTATACGTGGACAGGCTGTGGACGGTGTACCGTGCAGCCTGTGGCAATATCCTGGATAGAGAGGCTCTTACAGCGGACCAGCATGAAGCGTGGCTCCGGATGATTATCGCAAACAGTCTGCCCTGTATTAAGACCCGGGCAGATCTCTGGTTCAACCCCAGAGACCCTAACCTCACCGAAGAGGCGGTGGCGGAAAGGATGTCGGTTACCCAGCGTAACGGGGAAACCCCAGATGAAAAGCTGGATAAACCCACAAAGGGGCGAGTGCATGAAGTGCACTCAAACCCTAATCCAAAAAGGGAATGGTATCAGGAGGGCAAGCACCCGTCCGTTAAGAGGGGAGTGTGTTACGGGTGTGGGAAGCCCGGCCGCTACCAAAGTAGTTGTAGGAGCAATCCACCCCAGGCGCAGGAAGGAAGGAACCCTCCTGCGACTGCCCAGTCCGGAGGAAAGAAAGGACAGGCAAACGAAGTTTTTGAAAACGCAGTGGTAGCACTCTGACAGCTGATGACAGGGACGGGACACATAGATGTAGCCGTAGGAAAGGAAATCCCCACGGCGCCACAACCACAGGAACAATGACTAGAGCCCACGCAGCCTGCTTACTTGTGCCCACTAGATTATGACTCATGGGGTAGACCGTGGGTGAAGATGGAGGTAGAGGGAGCACGGGGTACCTACCTGTTGGACACAGGTGCCTCCAGCACCATCGTCCATGCGGAGGATCCGGGGGCTTCACCTCTATCCAGCGGGGTGCCCTATGAACTAGTGGGATTCACAGGGAAGGAGAAGACAGGGTACTTCTCACTCCCACTTACGCTTCAGTTAGGCGCACTTACTGCGAAGTGGAAGTGTGTCCTGATGAAGTGGGAGCAGGCTGACAAGGGGATACTGGGGGCTGACTTTGTAATCGCCCACCAGATCCTGGTGGACTTGCGGAACCATTGTCTGTGGGGAACCGTAGACCCGGGGACCAAGAAGGGAGTTATGATGATTGACAAGGTGCAGGATAAGGGGACTCTCTGTACAGTGAAGCCAAAGGGGGGCTACGACCTGGAGCTTCTGGCCAGTGGCACCCCAGCCGAGTACAGGGCCTATGTGCGAGCCAATCTCGCAGCATTTGCCACCCACAAGCACGACTGTGGGAGAGTCACAGGGGTGGAGGTCAGAATAGATGGGGATCCCATGTCTAGGCCCCAAAGACAATACAACTTCCCGAGAGAGGCGGAAGCCGATTTAGAGGTGGCGCTGGGTTCGCTAGTCGAGCAGGGTGTTCTGAGGCCCATAGCCACCCACGTAAACTCTCCCCTTTGGCCGGTCAGGAAACCGGACAACTCGTGGAGAGCCACGGTGGACTATCGGGTGCTCAATAAGAACATCCCGGCTTGCGCTTCCACGGTGGCGGCGGTTGCAGACCTGATCCGAGAGATCCCTGCTTCCGCCACCACATTTACGGTGCTAGACATTTCAAACGGCTTCTGGTCGATCCCTGTGAGGAGAGAAGACCAATACAAGTTTGCTTTCATGTTCAAGGAGCAACAGTATACTTGGACCTGCCTCCCACAGGGATTCCACAATAGCCCTAGCATCTTCCACCAGAGCATGGCCAATTGTCTAAAGGGTTTCAGCCAGCCAGGACAGCTGGTGCAGTACGTGGACGACCTGCTGCTCTTCACAGAGAGCAGGGAACAACACGGTCCACTGCTGGCTGAGCTGTTGGCTGTGCTGAAAGATGGCGGGTTTAAAATAAACCCCAAGAAGGCCCAGATAGGGTTGAGGGAAGTCAAGTTCCTGGGTTTTGTGGTAAACCACTGTTATTGTTTTCACTGTCGTTCACTACTGCTATCGTTATTGCACATTGTTACCTCTTGCTACTCACTGTGTACCAATGCATGCCTCAGCTGGCTCCGCCTACATGACCTGGTATAAAGGTGGCTGCCCGGCAACCCACTTCCTTCTTGGAACCAGTCGTCCACGAGAGGCATGCTCTGTTCTTTAGTTAATAAAAACCTTTTCATTACTTTCCTAATTCATCGCCTTTTATGGAGTAATTGATAAGCGTATCAATTTTATTAACTAAAAGTAAAATGTCCGGAACTGAGCAGCAACAACAGCAGGCGTTGCTGCGAGCCCTCAGACCAGCATGCCTGGACCTCGACCCCCAAGCGGCGGGTTCATCTACCAATTTCGAACACTGGCTGAGCTGCTTTGAATCCTTCCTAGAAGCCTCCGCTGTGACATCGGAGGAGAACAAATTATAAGTTCTGACCGCCCAGGTGAGCCCTCAAGTATATACACTCATCCGGGACGCTACTACGTACATGGCGGCCCTCGACCTACTAAAAGGGCAATACAAGCGCCCAGTGAATACGATTTACGCCAGACACCTCCTGGGATCCCGCAGGCAGCAACCGGGGGAATCGGTAGATGCATTTTTACGGGCGTTACAGACACTCTGCAGGGACTGCGACTGTAAGGCGGTAACGGCTGAGGTGCACGCGGAGGGACTTATCTGTGATGCCTTCGTTAAGGGCCTCCAGTCCGACTACTCCCAGCAGAGACTGCTCGAAAGCAAGGAGCTCGACCTGAAGACGGCCGTAGCCCTCGCGCTATCGCTAGATGCGGCCCACCGAAACCTCGAAGCATATGCACGTAACAGGGCCGCGCCATGGTCGTCGCGACCTTGGGACATGGGACCGCCGCCCCCGGTACCAACTACTGCAGCGATGTCCCGAAAGCAACTGGGACCGCCGCCCCCGGTACCAACTACTGCAACGACGTCCCGTAACCAGGCCCAAAAATGCTATTTCTGTGGCCAGTTAAAACACCCTAGAGCGCGCTGCCCGGCGAAGACCGCTACCTGCTCTGGCTGTGGGAAGAAAGGCCATTACGTCAACGCCTGCAGAGGGAAACCCGCGAACGCCAGCAGCGCCGCGTGTGAACCGTGGGGGCAGCCATCTTCTCCGCCATTTTGTGCACCTCCGACCGCGTGGGGATCAGAATCATGGCCGCCGCCATTTTGCCCGCCGCACTCAACCGCCAATCTGTCTCCGGACTCGACCACCGTCTCGTCGGTCAACCATATCAGCTCACTCAGCCATACAATGGCCTCCGTTACGCTGGATCAAGCCCTCCCTCATCACCTGTCCAGGTCCATGATGGACATTACGGTAAACGGCCGCGCCACTACTTGCCTGTTTGACAGCGGGAGCACGGAGAGTTTTATTCACCCCGACACGGTGCGTAGCCACTCCCTCATGGTCCTGCCAACGCGCCATCGGATTTCTATGGCGTCCAAGTCCCATTCAACGGACGTCAGCGGCTACTGTGTGGTGACCCTTTCGGTTAGGGGCACTGAATATAAAAATTTTAAACTTCTTGTCCTGCCCCGTCTTTGCGCTGCCGTTCTGCTAGGGTTGGATTTTCAGTGCCACCTCAAAAGTGTCACATTGGCATACGGTGGACCCCTTCCCCCACTCACAGTCTGCAACCAACAGCTTTTAAATCGCCCGCCGCGCACCACTTGCAGCCTTTCCACACTCAAAGTCCCCCCCCCTCCCTTGTTCACTAACCTCACCCGCGACTGTAAACCCATCGCTACCAAGAGCAGGCGGTACAGCGCCGGGGACAGAGCTTTTATTAGCGCTGAGGTGGAGCGACTCCTGAAGGAGGGCATTATCGAAGGGAGCACCAGCCCATGGCGAGCCCAGGTTGTAGTCGTTAAGACCGCCGATAAACGCCGCCTGGTCATCGACTACAGCCAAACCATAAACCGGTACACCCAGCTGGACGCATACCCCCTTCCCCGCATATCTGATATGGTCAACCAGATCGCGCAATACAGGGTATTCTCCACCATTGACCTTAAGTCAGCATACCACCAACTCCCTATCTGCCATGAGGACCGCCAGTATACTGCCTTCGAGGCAAACGGCCGCCTCTACCACTTCCTTAGGGTCCCCTTCGGCGTCACCAACGGGGTTTCGGTCTTCCAAAGGGAGATGGACCGGATGGTTGACCAGAACGCACTGCAGGCCACCTTTCCCTATCTGGATAACGTCACCATCTGCGGCCACGACCAGCAGGACCACGACGTTAATCTAGCGAAATTCCTCCGTACGGCCCAGCGGCTGAATCTAACATACAATAAAGAGAAATGTATGTTTCGCACCAAGCGCCTTGCCATCCTCGGCTGCGTAGTGGAGAACGGAGTCATCGGGCCCGACCCCGACAGAATGCGCCCCCTTATGGAGCTCCCCCTCCCCCACTGCCTAAAAGCACTGAAGAGATGCCTGGGGTTTTTCTCTTACTATGCTCAGTGGGTGCCCAACTATGCGGACAAAGCCAGACCCCTCATCAAGTCCACCTCCTTCCCCCTGACATCAGAGGCGGGTGCTGCCTTTACTCTTATCAAGAGTGATATTGCGAAGGCCACAATGCACGCAGTGGATGAGTCCATCCCTTTCCAAGTGGAGAGCGATGCATCCGACTTCGCCCTAGCTGCAACCCTTAACCAGGCGGGGAGACCCGTGGCCTTTTTCTCAAGGACCCTCCAGGGCCCCGAGATTCGACACTCCTCTGTCGAAAAGGAGGCCCAGGCTATTGTGGAAGCGGTGCGACACTGGAGGCATTACCTGGCCGGAAAACGATTTACCCTTCTCACTGACCAGCGTTCAGTTGCTTTTATGTTCAATAATAAGCAGAGGGGCAAAATCAAGAACGACAAGATCTTGATGTGGAGAATTGAACTCTCCACCTACAATTACGATATCTTGTACCGGCCCGGGAAACTCAATGAGCCTCCAGATGCCCTATCACGAGGTACATGTGCCAACGCGCAAGTTGATAGACTGCGGACCCTCCACAACGACCTCTGCCACCCCGGGGTCACCAGATTCTGCCACTTCATTAAGTCCCACAACCTGCCCTACTCCATCGAGGAGGTCAGGACTATGACCAGGAGCTGCCAAATCTGTGCCGAATGCAAACCGCATTTTTATAGGCCAGACAGAGCAAGCCTGATCAAGGCCACTCGCCCCTTCAAGCGCTTGAGCATCGACTTTAAGGGCCCCCTCCCTTCCTCTGACCACAACGTGTACTTCCTCAACATTGTTGATGAGTACTCCCATTTCCCGTTTGCCATCCCTTGCCTAGACATGACCAGTACCACGGTCATCAAATGTCTGAATGACCTCTTCGCCTTGTTCGGGTTCCCGAGCTATATACATAGCGACCGGGGCTCATCTTTCATGAGTGACGAACTTCGTCAGTACCTGCTCGCGAGAGGTATTGCTACGAGCAGGACCACCAGCTACAACCCCCGGGGGAACGGCCAGGTGGAAAGAGAGAACGCGACGGTTTGGAAGGCCGTCCTCTTAGCCTTAAAATCTAAGGGCCTTCCGACCTCTCGCTGGCAGGAGGCCCTCCCTGCGGCGCTCCACTCCATCCGGTCACTGCTTTGTACTGCCACTAATGCCACCCCTCATGAGCAAATGTTCATTTTCCCCAGGAAGTCCACATCGGGAACCTCGCTACCGACATGGCTGACTTCTCCTGGGCCCGTCCTACTGCGGAGGCACGTGAGGACCCATAAAGTGGACCCCCTGGTCGAGAGGGTGAACCTCCTACACACCAACCCCCAGTATGCCTACGTGGCATACCCAGACGGGCGGGAGGACACGGTCTCCATACGAGACCTCGCACCCTCGGGCGCCCCTGAATCACCACCGTTATTATCCACCACTTCTCCCAACCCAACCCCTGTAGACGGCATGCCAGAGCCCCAGGACCCTTTGTCGACCACTCAGACGCCAGACTCGACGTTGGATACTGCACCACCGCCGCCGCTGCTACGACGATCAGGACGGCATACAAGGCCTCCTGATAGACTTACCTACACGAACTTTTAGTACACTTCACCCCGTCGGACTCAATTTTAAACAAGGGGTGAATGTGGTAAACCACTGTTATTGTTTTCACTGTAGTTCACTACTGCTATCGTTATTGCACATTGTTACCTCTTGCTACTCACTGTGTACCAATGCATGCCTCAGCTGGCTCCGCCTACATGACCTGGTATAAAGGATGGCTGCCCGGCAACCCACTTCCTTCTTGGAACCAGTCGTCCACGAGAGGCATGCTCTGTTCTTTAGTTAATAAAAACCTTTTCATTACTTTCCTAATTCATCGCCTTTTATGGAGTAATTGATAAGCGTATCAGGTTTAACCTTAAGGGCAGGAGAAAGGGGCATTGATGAGGCCCGAAGGCGGACAGTGCAGGAACACCCGATACCGACCAACGTGTCCGGAGTTTGATCCTTTCTGGGGATCACGGGCTATTGCAGGGACTTCATCGAGGATTATGCAGCCACAGCAGCCCCCCTGCTCAGGCTCCTCCACAAGGGGGTTAAGTGGCAATGGGACGACAGCTGTCAGGCTGCATTCCTTCGATTGAAGCAAGATGTGCAAAAAGCACCTGCACTGGGGGCAATTGATGGGGGTGAGGATTTCTTTTTGGAGGTGGCAGCCAGCGGGGACAGCCTGAGTGCCGTGCTTTTACAGGAAAGGCACGGACAGCTGAGACCGGTGGTGTACTCCTCTAGGGTCCTCACGGATGTGGAGAAGGGGTACTCGAACTGTGAGAGACATCTGTTGGCTACTCACTGGGCAGTGAAGAGGTCACTGGTCTTCACAGGAGTATCCCCTATCACACTCCTCACCCATCATACCCCGACCCAGATGCTGCTTGATGGGAGGATAAAAGATGGGACGGTCAGCAGTGCAAGGATCACTCGCTGGACCCTCCTCCTCTCCCAGATGGCGATCAGGGTCAGAGGCCTCTGTGAGCCAAAGCTCGCAGCCAACCTTACTTATGCAGGGGAACCGCACAGATGCTCAGTAGAGGGGGTGTGGGACATCGACTTCGGATTTCGGGCAGGGATACATCCCACAGGCCGCGAGATCTACGTCGATGGGTCAAGTTCAGTGTCCGCGGGTACAAGACTCACGGGCTGCAGAGTTTGGGACCCCAAGGCAGGCATAGCCTTGGCACTTAAACTCCCCAGCACCCTGAGCGCCCAGCAGGCTGAACTCTCGGCGGTGATGTACGTGGTCACTCACCCCGAGAAATTCCCCACCCCGTACACGATTTGCTCGGACAGTATGTTCACATGCAATTCGTGTACGGAGTATCTGGCGATTTGGTCCCGCAGGGGGTACACCTCCGCGGATGGAAGACCCCTGGTCACGAAGCCCCTGCTAGTGAGGATAGTGGCAGCCCTAGAGAATAGTAGGGGCGTCTACATCCATAAAGTAAAAGCCCACTCTAAGACCGAGCCACGGGCAGAGGGTAACCAGCGAGCCGACTTGCTGGCCAGAGAGGGAGCACAGACCGGTCGCTTCTGGGACCCGTACGAGAAAGGCAGTGTAATAGCTGTCAGAGGCCAGCCGAGGACACCAGGGAGCGCAGGGGTAGGATTGGCCCCGGACCTGAGAATGGTCTAGGCGCAGGATCCCGTCCTCAAGGCGGCCATAACAACCATCCTCGGTGGAGGAAAAGCAGAGGGCCCGTATGATACTGTGGACGTAGCTGTGAAGGAAGGGATGCTGTTTAAGGGGGACAAGTGGGTGGTCCCAGTGCAACACCAGCGGGAGTTCCTACAACTGGCCCATGAGGGCCCAGGTGCAGGACATCCCGGGCCAGAGTCCACCTGGCAGAAGGTGGAACAGGCAGCGTGGTGGCCAGATCTCCGGACCGACGTCCGCGATTTCTGTGCAGTCTGCCTGGTGTGTGCAGCAAACAACCCAGGCCCCCAGAAAAGAAAGGCATCCATGGGGCACATAAGGCGGGTAGAGGGACCATGGCAGTCGATCCAGGTCGACTACATAGGACCCCTACCAACCGCCCAGGGAGGATACAAGTACTGCCTGGTGTTGGTAGACGTATTCTCCAAGTGGGTGGAGGCCTTCCCTTGCCGAACAGCCACCGCTATAGGGATGGCCAGGATCCTGGTCAGGGAGGTGTTTTCAAGGTGGGGACTGCCACAGTTTGTGGAGTCCGACCAGGGGAGGCACTTCACTGGCCAGGTGATGCAGGCCACCCTAAAGGTACTAGGAATTAGGGCAAAATGGCATGTTGCCCACAACCCCCAGTCCTCAGGTCTAGTGGAACGCCTGAACCGCACCATTAAAGAAAGACTCCGCAAGGAGACTGGGGACTCACCGAACAAATGGGTACAGGTCTTGCCTCTGGTCCTCATGGGAATTCGGGCCAGTCAGTCAAAGAGCACAGGGTACTCGCCCCATGAGCTGATGACTGGACGGCCCATGAGGACCCCGGTACACGTGTTGGTGCCCGGCCTCACCGAAGGTCAGCTTCGGGAAACAGACCGGGACCGCTTTGCTGGGAATCTGCTGGAACGACTGCAGCAGATTCACTGGCAAGCGGCCACCAATATGGGGAAGCAGCACCGCAGCAACAAACTGCTGCTGGAACCCCGCAAGCAGCAGGACTGGGAAGTCGGCGACCAGGTCATGGTCCGCAGCTTCGCCAGAGTGGGGGTGTTTGAACCACTGTACATGGGTCCTTATAGTATCGTTGATAAGGCCAGCCCAATGGTTTATGCGGTCCAATTACCCCGCCGGGTGAAGTGGTACCACATTAACCAATGTAAGCGGTTTGACCCCACTAGGGCAGGAAGTAAGAAGGTCCCCAAACCCAGAGAACCCCCAGAAGTGACAGGGGACGCCCCGGTGGAGGTGGCAGCTTTGACAGAGGTCGATGTCGGCCCGAAGGCTGTGCCGCCCGGGATGGTCCTCTGCCACTGCAGAGACATCACACCACTTGACAGACAGGCAGGAAGGATAGGACAGGAAGTTCAAAGTCAAGGTCACAGGGAGGCTGGAGCTCAGTGTGAAACCAACGCACAGCCGAAGGAAGCCCTACGGCACGCAGCAGAGAAGGGAATTGTGTTAAGCATAGTAACCAGAAAAGCAAAGGAAGGGGAGGATCAGTGGGAGGACGAAGGGATACTGCCCATGATGTGGGGCTTTGTACCGCCGGTGAGGCGTAGTTCCCGGGCGGTCCAACCCAGGGTGACTTGGTCCCCCGTGTATCCTTCCCCGAATACAAGGGTTCAAAAGCAGAGGAAGCGCCGGAAGGATAAACTCTGTACTGTGAGGTGTTAGTCCCCGTCACAATCCCCAGAACAAGCACCAGGCACAGGGGGACAGTTGAAGGAGGTCCTCCTGCAAGCCCTACGAAAGGGGGTATCTCGATCCCCTGGGCAAGGTCGACAGGATGACCAGGAAAGGGGAGGCAGTTACAGAGACTGACCTGGCCACCCGGAGACGGGTGGCGTTGTACATAGCACTGTTTTTTTTTCTGAAAGATAGTTGGGGTGATTTCACAGTGAGGTGAGGGTGTTTGGTTAAACAAGGGAATCAAAACTTGGTGCTACTCCAGTCGAGCCTGAAGACGTCTCAGGCAAGACTGTGTTTTTCAATTTGTGTTCCAGAAGATGCTCCGGACCATTGTGATGATACTCACCTACCTGGGGACCTGCGCCGGATGCCGAGGGGACAGCGAGGAGTCCCTGGTGTATGGGTGTTCCGGGGGCAGGGCGCCAACCGTAACCACGGGAGAAGGGATCATGGAGGCAGAAGACCAGGCCACCTACTTCCATGAGGGAAGATGGCCTGGGTGGTTGGGCTCGAATTCCACCCAGTATTCGAGCCACAAGAGCTTTACTTATGGAGAGGCCTCCATCCCCTGTCCGAACATCGAGGTGGCCACTTCCCGGGTTAGGGTGACAGAGGGGAAAAGGGTGTGTTTGACGTGTAAGGGGGACGTACCTTTAGGACGCTGGTGGTGGCTCAGGAAATTGAGCACGGACATCGAGGATAGGAGCTCAGACTGGGAACGTCTGAGCAACGATACCTACTGGACCATCACGGGGTCACTGGGGGAAGTCACAGTGTGTTGGGAAAAATGGTGGGCCTACGACAAAGGGATGTACGTATGCCTATGGGGATCAGCCCAAGTATGCCCAGCGGGGCTGTCCATCGCCTTTGTCAGGTGGTGGCAGGACACAGGGTACGGGTTGGAGTGGGATAGAAGCGGGGAAGCTTGCGTCACCCCTCGCATCCGAGTGCCCATCAATGCCACCGAGCTCCTGGCTCAGGTGAGGAAACCCCTACCCACACCCAAACACACTGACGCCCACGGATGTCCGACCACCACTAGGGGACCTGGGAATGGGTTGGTATTAGTACCGACGGGTAAGTTAGTGTACCAGGGAGTGCACTATGCAGTTGCATCTGTGGTCCTTAACCTAACAGAAGTTCGCCTACCTGCGTTCTGCCCCCGGAAAACCGAGTTGCTGTATCAGGCTCTGCTGAGGGAGATGTTCCGAAGCTTCTATGAGCTGGACTTCGGGGACATCAGTGTGGCAGACCTGTACATAAAAGAAGACACGACCGAGAGGGGCAGACAGCGCAGGGGGGTTTTGAACGATGTTTTCACTGGGTTTAATACCGGGGCCTCAGTTATGAACAGCCTGGATGATGTGCAGCTGGCCCTACAGATTAATGGGCTAACGTCTCAGCTGCGCAGCATCCTAGGGAAGGAGAATGATCTTTCAGGCTCCACGCTTCACGAGGGGGTGGCTATGACAGTGCACCTGAAGGAGACTGTCGCCCAGCTAGAGGCTCATGCTCGGACAATAAACACCTTGATTAAGGAGGACCGGCTGGCCTCCGATCAGGCGGCACAGAATGAGGTGTGTGTGCTCTATGGGGCCTGGTTGCTGGGAGAGGGCCGCAGTAACTTGGAAGACCTTAGGCAAGGCCGGGTCCCCTCCTGGATCAGCAACCAGCACCTGGAGGCACTGCACCCCTATAGCCACACCCTCAGCCCATGCCAGCTCCGAGTGGCGTCAGAGGCCTATCCTGTCCCGGTTGACTGTGGGAAATCCAACCACACTATTATGGGTGTGGTTGTGCGAATGTCAGTGATGGGGTCATCCACCAAACCAGCACCCCTGTATCGTGTGGAGAATGTCGGGGTCATTCGTGGGGGGGTACACGTCCGTTACAGCGGTCCCACCCTATGTCATTGTGTGGGAGCACACAGTGACGGGTACTGACCTGTCTGGTTGCCGTAGCCGGGGAGCACAGGTGATACTGTGTCCCCAGCACTTGAACGCCTTCAGGAGGTCACAATGCGGGTTTAGCACTGCTGGGGCAGAACCTATAAATTGCACGATGGAGGTAATGGCACCTGGCCATGTACCTCCACAGATAGCATATGTGGGTGGTGGGACATATTGTGTCGCCACGACTGCCCGCCGGTATAGGCACGGCCCAAGTGAGTGGTGTGATATACCGGACAGCAGCTTTTGCTTTAAACCTAGGGCAGAAGTTCAAGTGGCCCAGGAAAGGATCATTCCAACCCCGGAACCCTCCACAATTCACCTCACGGTACAGCACAATGTAAGTGACTTGCAGAACTATGTTGCCCGGTTAACAGAAAAACAAAGACATAGCTCTTGGGATCGCAGACATACAGTCACCCGCGTGGTGGGAATGAGGAACGAGGGTAGATATCCCTGTCGGGCTTCGCATGGCCTCCCACACGCTGGTAATTGTACAACTGGTCATTGTAGTGTATCTCATTATAAACACCTGCAAAGCCAGAAGAGCCCTCAAAGCACACCGGTATCTGAAATTATTCAACAAGCAGCAACAGAAGGACAGCCCAGTATAACCGTGAGAAGAATGCCCTTTTGTTTCCAGGTATTCTTTCCTCGTCGGAAACAAAGGACCATTCTGATGCACTGTATCGCAGCACTACTCGCACCCGGAAGCTGGCTAATACCATACGCTACGTAAGCTGTCAAAACTTATATACGGCAAAGTTGTACGAACTTACACCATCACGGATGGATAGGGTGAAAGCTGTACAACTTTGCAGGAAAGGACACAAGGAACACATGTGGCATGGGATATTTGTTATGCTCTATGTAATGGAAAAATGTAGTACCTTGTTTTGATGTATACCTGAAAGGGGATATGATTATTGTACCTTTTTCTTTAAGGAAAATGATATTGTTTTGTACACACTAACTTTGTAAGGGTTATTAGTTAGAGTAAACAACGGGGATGACTGACACTTGGTAGGCCTTTGGATTTTCTTACATGTCAATTGACACATCCCAGCTATATCCGGTTGTGTCAAGATGGGGGACTGTAGGGTTTGAAAATCCACAACCACGTTTTATTGGAGCCCTCTAAGGGCAAGGTGACCAAAATTGGATTGCCCTATACAGTTTAAAACCAACATTTTCGGCCAATGCAGTGGTCCCGAAAAGCAGGCTGGGATATCTGAATACAGGGGACTGTGGCTCAGAAGCGAGCCATAGATGTCGGCCAATCGAAACAAAGTGCATTCTCAAAGGCCAATCAGGGGACTGAGTCGGGCCTGAAGCAAGGAAATCCCCGGCCAATGGGGACGACCCGGCCCAGGTTTGAATATGTGACTCACCCCTAATCGAGCTATGAGTACAGGCCATCATCACCTTAATCAACTCGGACTAGGGACAATAGTTTTGGGATCACCACAGTTAAGAGGTGGCCCAAAATAATCAAGTCCCAGGACTGACACAATGGGACAGCAGACTTGGAGGAACCGCTGTGCACTCAAAACAATACCCCTGCCCTCGAACTTGTAAACACCAATTAATTGGGCGCGAAGAGGCGAAATGGAATTGGGTATAAAATACAGAACCAAGAGATTATTAGAAGAGAGACCAGAAGAAAGAGCAGGAGAGCGAGTTAAGAAGCTGAGGGAGAGACGAGCTGGGATGAACTACCATCTAAAGAACTCCAACCACGCTGATGAGAAGATCCACCATCAGGCCCCAGACTCAATAGGCATACTGAAAGTTTACTCTGCTACCAGACGGCGCAACATCACCGCAAGAAACCGCACCGTATACCGACTCCCGTCCCGGGGACATCAACAAGAAGACACCAACGACCGAAGTGGCTGTGGAAGACGGCATTCACTCCCGCTATTTCGGGAGCCTTTTCCATCAAGCACAAACCAACCAACAACAGCAACAACCCAACAACTGCACTCAAAGTAGGCTGTGAGTATAATCCAAGGGCCTGCAACTGTCAGTCTAGTCTAGGTAGGAAAGTGGGTTGGTGGGATTGGACTTGGTAAAGTTAAAACAGTGTAAAACATTTTCGTTATGTCCGTTCTCTCCCATATTTTATTTATAGTTATAGAGTGTGTGTGTTTATTACGTTTGTGGTAGAACCAAATAAAATTGGTTGTCACCTGTTTTTTCCAAGGACTACTTGTCTCCGAGTGTCTATTTAAAGTGCATCGTTCTCCATCCAAATTCTGGAGGTAGAACCAGATAGGGGCATTAGGGCGCTTCGAACCCACCAAACAAGGGAACAGCAGTCTAGGGAAAAAGAGAGAGGACTACAGGAGCCCTTGGGCTCAGGAGTACCCCGCAGATTAGGTATAAACTGTGCGGGTCATCACCGTATTCTAGTCCTCCTCTATAAGCTGTTGTTCTCTATCTCCTTAGAGGGTGTTTAGTGACACCCGACCTGCAGGCTAACATAAGCTGCAAGGGTATAAAGGAGACAGAGGCCCAATACATTAACAGGCACTAAAGACCCCTGTAATTGGGCAGAGCAAAACCCCCTACAAAGGCAAATGGTATGTTGGCTTTCATAGCGAGAGGATTCGAGTACAGCAGCAAGGATGTCTTGCTGCAGTTGTACAGGGCCTTGGTGAGACCACATCTTGAGTATTGTGTGCAGTTTTGTTCGCCTTATCTGAGGAAGGATGTTCTTGCCATGGAGGGAGTGCAGCGAAGATTCACCAGACTGATACCTAGGATGGCAGGAATGACGTATGAAGAGAGATTGGGTCGATTAGGCTTATATACACTAGAGTTTAGAAGAATGAGAGGGGATCTCATTGAAACTTATAAAATTCTAACAGGACTAGACAGACTAGATGCAGGAAGGATTTTCCCGATGGCGGGGGTGTCCCGAACCAGGGGTCACAGTCTAAGGATAAGAGGTAAGCCATTTAGGACTGAGATGAGGAGGAATTTTTTCACCCAGAGAGTGGTGAACCTGTGGAATTCTCTACCACAGAAGGCAGTTGAGGCCAATTCATTAAATATATTCAAGAAGGAGTTAGATATATTTCTTAAGGCTAAAGGGATCAAGTGATATGGGGAGAAGGCAGGGACAGGGTACTGAATTTGGGTGATCAGCCATGATCTGATTGAGTGGCGGAACAGTCTCGAGGGGCTGAATGGCCTACTCCTGCTCCTATCTTCTATGTTTCTCTCTGTATTTGTTTTATATATTATATACATTTATTTGTATCTCCCCTTATTCTAATTGTATTAATATGCCTGCCTGCCACACCCAGAATGTAAACTTGTCTGTTCTCTCCACAGACACAGATTGACCTGCTGTGTGTTTCCAGAAATTTCTTCTTTGTTTCAGATTTCCAATATCTGAAGTATTTTGCTTTTTACTTCCCTGGTCGACTACACATGAATATAAATACCACGGTGCAGCTGCCATTTTGTGAAGACCTCCGGCAAAGTCAAGTATTGCTCTACTGACCCAGAGCTTCCGGTACTACCATTATTTTCAAACTGATGCTGTTCAAAAGTTTAACTGATAATACAATAGCTTTCTAGAAAAATATATAAGTTGTAATTTGAATCATACAAATTACTTCAAATTTTGGCATCAGAGTAGACTTTATTGAATCTTTCATGTAAAGCAAAACGTAAGCTTTATAGTAGCAATTTTGAAAGAATAAATGTGATGCATCCATATTTTATAACATGTTGGCAATTTCTAAGCTTTTATTTAGAACAAAGATCAACAACAGCAACAATTTACACTTATATAGTGCCTTTAGTGTAGTGAACCATTCCAAGGTACTTCAGAAGGGAGTTTGTAGACACAATGTGGGCATGAGGGCCTAGAAATTCATTATAGCCACTTTTGGGGCGGTAAAGTCGGGCGGCCGCTAAAGTTTGCGCCCGGCGCAAATTCGAGGCCACTTCTCCGATATTCATTAGCTTCGCCCTAAGAGTTTGCTCGAGCGCTAAAACTGGCGATGCACGCCTCTCTTTAGGCGCTAAGCCGGAGGTGCTGAGCGAGAGCGCCGAGGCCGGGCGCAGCGCAGGTGCGGCCATTTCTTGATTGACAGCAGACACCCTGGCGCCGGCCAGCTCTTAAGGGGGAAGGGTCGACTTGGTCTGCTGCCACGCCCTGGATAGTGGAGCCCTGCAGCTAGGCCTGAACACTGCTGCTGGACCCAAATAGCGCCTGAAACCATGGAGAAGGCCCGTGAACGAGCGCAGCGCTTCTCAGAGCTTGATCTGAGGGTGCTGGTTGGTGCTGTGGAGAAGAGACGCCATATTTTGTTTCCGGACAATGGCAGGAAGCCGCCGGCCCGCGTCTACCGGAGAGCCTGGAGGCATGTCGCCACCAAGGTGTCATCCAACAGCGAGGTCCCCAGGAGCGGTGTCCAATGCCGCAAAAAGCTAAATGACCTCGCCAGGATTGTCAGGGTGAGTACCCTTTCCAGTGTCCTCCTCATCCTTGCATGTGCACCTCACATTATGGGCAAAGGGACCTGAAAGCCCTGATGGCCAGCCCTCATGCAGCAGCTATGGGACA
The DNA here is from genome assembly GCF_052327205.1 of Somniosus microcephalus. Lineage (NCBI taxonomy): Eukaryota > Metazoa > Chordata > Chondrichthyes > Squaliformes > Somniosidae > Somniosus > Somniosus microcephalus. The sequence continues at coordinate 403,922,058 of NC_140987.1, read as the reverse complement.
CTCATGAACATCAATTGCACATTGTGCACTTAACACACTGGCCAGGCTATTCGACCATGGGAGGCAGTGCACACAAGATCAGGGCTACACACTGGCCAGGCTATTCGACCATGGGAGGCAGTGCACACAAGATCAGGGCTACACACTGTACTTAGAGGCCGTCCTTTCTCTTGCAGGCCAAGCTGGCCAATAATAAGAGGAGCCGGACTGCGACCGGGGGAGGCGGACCCCAGATCCAGCCGCTCACCGAGCTGCAACATCGCATGGAGCGCATCATGGGTGCCCAGGTGATTGGCCCCGTTGCATCTGGAGATGCCGACCCTGTTCTGGGCACCAATGGTAAGGACATCACCTTTTGGACCACTCTCGTCCCACTTGCGCATCAGATCTACATCCTTTGCCACTGTCCGACCAATGCGCTGAATGCCACCACTCATGCATCCCTCGCTGACGCCCTCTCCTCACTCTAAAGCTACTCTTGTGCCTTCCTGCTTTCAGATGGTGAGGAGGAGGTCCCTGAAGTTGCCAGTGACAGCCCCTCAGAAGAGGAGGAGGAGGAGGAGCAAGAGGAATGCGGCCCATCAGGGGAACCCTCAGCCGCGGCAACCCATGCCAATGTAGGGGACACGTCTTCCCTGGAGGGGAGCGTGGGGGAAGTGTCGGAGGGGAGGGTAGCTCCTGGGACCAGCGGCCTGCAGAAACGCGGGAGGGGGGTGGAAGCTCAGCGGCCTTCTCCCCAGAGGGGGGAAGGGTCGGAGGGGAGTCCAACTGCTGGGCCCAGCGGCGTCCAGCAACGCAGGAAGGGTCGGCCAGCTCGGCGGCCTTCTCCCCAGAGGGAGAGTCCGGCCTCCAGTCCGGAGATGGTCTTCGCCAAGGAGATGGACGCCTCGAGGACTTGTCCGCGGACTCGGAGCGCCGGCACACGGAGCTCATGGGGGTAGTGGCATGGTTGCCTGAGGCCATCGAGTCCCTGTCTCGGAGTGTGACCGAGTTCGGGGCCTCACAGGCCACCAGTCGGGTGGAATTCGGGGCAGCTCAGGCAGCGAGTGGCCAGGTGATCAGTGGTGCCGTGCAGTCACTGGGTGCTCTGATGCGGTCACTGAACAGGTCAACACGGGCACTCACTGCTGCCACACTCGCTGTGTCAGCCAGGCATCGCCAGGGCACCCGGCGCGCTGCAGCAGCACAGCGGTCTGTCCCTCGGCAGATTGCTGCGCATGCTGCAGTGCTGGCCCGGCCGAGTGCCAGTGTCTCAGGAGACCAGCGAGCGCCTGCCATCCGCCAGCTTGCCCCCATTCCTCCAGCCGCCACTGCCACTCCCCCAGTGGAGCTGCCAGGAGCTGCTGCAGCGACTGATGCTGGCCAGCCACAGCTGCAGCATTCACCAGCCGGCCCCTCGACGGCCAGGCCTCATCTAGGCCGACCCCCAAGGGCATCTGCCGTCACGACATGTGCCCCTCAGGTGCCTGCCCCCAGCCTTGCAGCAGCCAATGGCCTCACTTTGAGGAGGAGCAGCAGGGCGTGCAGGGGCCGCCAAAGTTTCCAGAAGGCATCGCCCTCGCGGGCCACTAAGTAGAGGGTGTGTCCAAATGTTGTGTTTTCTGGAATGTGTGTTTTGTGAAGGCCGAGGATGAAGGCCATTTTTGTTTACATCTTTTGTTAATGCTCCCCAGGTTGTGGGAGTGAGTCATGTGTGTGAGTGTTTTTTGGGGGTTTCGTCTGTGTTTGGTTTTCATGTGGGAAGGGCCCTGAGTTTGTACAATAAACCATTTTCTTTATTCACATTGTCCATGTTTGATCTTTGAAGTGTTTGTTGCCTTAACCGGCTGATGGCTTGCGGAGCGGCTGCAATCATGTTCTTTCATTGGCACAAGCCATTCCCTGACAGGGGGCCTAGAAGTGACGGTCAATAAGCCGCCGACGGGCGGCCCTTGGACCTTCTGCCTCCCTCCTGGGCTGGTACTCCTCGTCCTCTTCCTCCTCCTGCTCCTCCTCCTGAGGTGGTGGTCCAACGTGAGTTGGCAGTGCCTGAGTCCTGCGGATAGCCAGGTTGTGCAGCATGCAGCAAACGACGACGAATTGGGAGACTCGCTCCTGCGAATACTGGAGGGCTCCCCCGGAGCAATCCAGACAGCGGAACCGTTGCTTGAGGACGCCGATTGTTTGTTCTATGATGTTCCTAGTCGCTTGATGGCTCTCGTTGTATGCCTCTTCAGCAGGGGTCGTGGGCGCGTGGAGCGGGGTCATGAGCCAGGTACACAAAGGATAGCCTTTGTCCCCGATAAGCCATCCTCTTGGGTGAGGCTGTGCCTGGAACATGTCAGCCACAGTTGTCTGTCGCAGGATAAAGGCATCGTGGCTGCTGCCTGGAAAGCGGGCATTGACAGCTAGGATGCGCTGCCTGTGGTCACACACCAGCTGTACGTTGAGGGAATGGTAGCCCTTCCGGTTGCGGTAATCCTCGGCATGCTCCAGAGGTGCCCGCAAAGCCACATGCGTGCAGTCAATGGCGCCCTGCACCATGGGGAAGCCCGCTATTCTTGCAAATCCCACTGCACGCTGCTGCTGCTTCTCCAGGGTCATGGGGAAGGAGATGAATTGACGTCTCCTTCTGAAAAGGGCATTGGTCACCTGGCGGATGCAGCAATGCACGGCGAACTGGAAGATGTTAGCGATGTCCCCAGCAGCGGATTGGAAGGAGCCGGTGGCATAGAAGTTGAGAGCCACCGTCACCTTCACTGCCACCGACAGAGACGTCCTGCGCATCAGCTGTGGACGCAGATCTCTGTGCAGCAGCTGGCAGATGTCTGCAACCACCTCCCTTCTGAATCGCAGCCTCCTAACACACTGCGCAGCAGACATGGTCAGATAAGAGGACTGCTGGCGGTATACCCTGGGTGGGTAAGGCCTCACTTGGCGACGCCTGTTGCCCCCTCTGCGTCTAGCCAGGGCTGCCACTCTCTCACGGCGTCTGTAAGCCCTTCCGGCATAAGGCTGAAACTCAGCGTTGGCACCCAATGCAGCCCCCATTATATGCTGGCAAACACTGAGATCTCAATGAAGGCAAAGATAATTGCTAAGCTCTGGCCTGAGCCAAAAATACCTGTCCTAGTGTTGGGCCAAAGCAGTAAGCTCTCCTCCTTGGTCTCTCTCCAAAAAACCGTTGCACAAGAGTGAATGCTGCAAAATGGCTGGCCTTTATAGTGCAGGGTAAGTGCCCTTTAATTTGCGCTCCCCGCGGCCTGCCTCGGCTGTGTACCGTTCCACTTCACAGTCGTTAGGGCCGCCCGGCGCACAATGGGGCGGCGCGAGTGAAGTTCCGGTTCCGGGCGCACAAAGGGCGTTGCACGACGAAATAACGTCATGATCTGCGCGCGCAGCAGGGCGCGCGCTAAGACTTTGCGCCGGCGCTAAATGTCTACTGAAGTTGGGGCGAGGCGCAGATCGTGCTGCGCCCGGGCGCTAAGCGCCTAGCGCTCGAGATCTACTCCTCCTAAGGCGCTAACGGCTGGCGCGCCCAACTGAATTTCTAGGCCGAGGAGTGTAAAGGGGCACGAGGTCATCCATCGCCTCGTCGGCGCTGGAGTCCGAATTGTCCTCCGTGCCCATCACCGAGTCCCCATCCTCCTCCAGGGGGTCGTCACCAGCGGCCGACCCATCCGTCACGCAGTGCGCAGCTAACGGCTCGGCCGCACCAGCCAGCCCCGCCTCCGCCCGGATCCCACCCCCAGGATCGGCGGCAGAGGATTCCTCCCTGGGCTCCTCTAGGGGCGCTGGGCCAGAAGACGGCGGCGGTTCAGAGCTCCCCTCCGCCCCAGACGCCGGAACGACCGGAGAAACCGGGGAGAGAACAATTCCCAGCTCCTCCAGTACGTCCGGCACCAGAGATGCAGTCAGGGGGCCATCCTCCTCGCCGCCACCAACCTCCGACTCAGCGGATGGGGTGTTTCGAATTAAACCCTCCACCAGGTTGAGCAGCCCCTGGGAGATGTCCGGGTCGCATTGGGCGAGCTCATTTTCCTCGAGCTCGCCCGACCCAGACCCCAGGCCGCCCAACCCGGCGAGGGGTAACGGCACTGATAAAATGTCAATAGCTGCGGGTTGTTCCGCGACCCCCCCCACGGGCAGGGTCTCGTCCCCATCCCCGGGAGGCACATGCCGGACAGACACATCTGTCTCAGCCTCCCGAGGGACAGGCGACCCCTGCCGATCGCTGGTGATGACGACAGCGGGGGCGGGGGGCGCAGTACCTGCGGCGGGCGATGACTCCCCCTGCTCGGAGGGACCTCCCTCCTCCCGGTCCTCCTCCTCTTCCAGGGGGTCGTGCCTTCTTTTTAGCACGGAGGGAGCGAGGGAGACCACCATGTCTGCAGAGGCCTCCTCCTCTGCTCCCTCCGGCGGAGCAGGTTTGTCGGGCTCCTCGGGCCCGAGCCCGGCCGCAGGTATTGGTGTTACCGCTGCGGCGGTTGTGGCCACAGGCTCGGGCACGAGGCCCCTCCCACTCGCGTCTGCCCCGATTAACTCCGCGAGGAGCGTGGGTGTAAGGGGCGCAAGTGGCAAGGGCTGGCCATCCATGGGGGGACCCGCCCTAAGGTGTTTATTTTTTCGCCGCACCTTCTTTCCGGCCGGACGCGCACACTCCCCCCCGCCGGAGGCCTTGGTGGCATCAGCCCCCGATGTCGACCGCGCATCAGACGTTCCCGACGCGTGGGCAGATCCGGGGGGAGGAGCGGCACCAGCCTTGGCCGCACGAGATGATCCGGCGGTCTTGGAGGCGAGGCAGTTTTTCCGGATGTGCCCCACCTCCTTGCAGGCGTGGCACCGCACACCGTCCGACGTCCAGAAGACGCGATAAGCGGTCCCCTCGTGGTGGACGATGAATGCCCCGTCGGTGTCCTCCTCCCACGCCAGCTGGATAAACAGCTGGCGCCGGAAGGAGAAGACATGGTGAAGGCTGGCCTCCCGGAAGCCGAGCGGGATGGGTGTGATCCCCGACCTCACCTCCCCAAGTTGGCGTAAATGGGGAAGGAGGAGCTCACCAGGAACATAGGGCGGGACGTTCGAAATAACCACCCTCTGTGTGGTGGCCTCGAGGGGGTCCACCGGCAGGAAGGTCCCGCCCACGGTGAGCCCCTTGGCGATGGCCAGGGACACCGCCCGCTCCGACCCCAGGAAGAACACAGCCTTCCCATACATTTTTGAGGCCGCGACGATGGCTGAGGGGCCGACAACCCCAGCCATGGCTTTAACGCAGGCCTCAATGGTCATAGTGGGGTGAGTGTAGCTCTTCACCCCAAGCTTTTTTGTTATAAGTTTAAAGGGTGACGGGGCAGCAGAAGTAGCGGGAGCAGCTGTGGCTGTGGCTGCCACTCCCGCATAAGTCTTGGCTGGCCCCGCCACCGGCGAAGATGCAGTCGCCATTATGGGGTGTTTTTATAAGGGCTACACTCACCCCAAGTCACAGGCCTGAAAGTGTTAATGGCCTCAGGTATTTTTTTTGGTCCTCTAGTGAGCAGAGGGAGCTGATTAGATTGAAGGCACACCTCTCCCCTTATTGATTGAAATTGGGAGAGGGGCCTTCTCCCCTCTGCTCAATAGGCAATTAATAAATAAGGATGAATTTGAAGTGCCTCAAAGAAAGAGGCAGAGAGAGACAAAGAGAGAGAGAGAGTGGGGTGGGAAGGAGGGAGGCCGCAAGAGCAGTGTTGCCACTCAGAATGGTAGGTGGGTGTTGGCAGGGGTGCACTCTCGGATGGGATTTAAAAGTCTTTGATGGTGGTGGTCTTCTGGCAGGGGGAGAAGATGTCTTCACCTGGGAAAGCTGGAGATGCCCAGGCTCAGTCCTGCACCAGGTCTTAACGATGCAATTCATGGAATTAAAGACTTCACCTAGGCAGCTCCAGCTGTCCCAGGCCAGGCAATAGAAGGTGTGCTTATTAGTGGTGTGCGTGGCCTAGTTTTTAACAAGAGCCACACACACACACAGACACCCCTTGATGATCTGGCCTTGTTTCTTCTTTTCTCCCCCCATCTAAAATACAAAGTCTTTGGGAGAGTGCACCAAATAAGATGATGTTGTTCTTCCCTCCTTCCAAACAGTTGGTGGTTGTTGGTTGTTTCTCTCCCCTCTCTCCTGGAATGGAGGCCAATTTGGGGAGGCAGTGATAGGAAAGGCCTCTCCCCTGGTTGGTGTTGTTGCTGGCCTCCCTTCTCCTTCTCCTCCTCTGTCCTCTCTCTCCAGGCACTTCAGTTGCTGTGATGATGGTGGAGGTGGAGGTGGTGGTGGTCTATCGATATCCTCCTCTTCCTGGTCAGGAGACCACCACTTTCCACTCTCCACTCTCCTGGTTTGGCTGCTCCTTCTCCTTGTGTGCTGCTGCACAGCCAGCAATGCTGAGAATGAGGTCTCAACAGGAGGGCACTCTTTTGTTTGGACACAAAAAAAACAAAAAACAAAAAAACAATTGTCAACAGGAGGGCAACGTCAGACTGAAATACAGGAGCCTGCTAGGGCTTTTTATACAGGGGTGGTCACTGCCGGTACTGCAGTCTAAAACCAGTTCTTCCCTTAAAGGTACATACACAACAATTCCTCCCCTTTTAGATAAACAGTACATAACATTCATTTAACAACTAAATAATAATTAATTACAACTTTCTGGATATTATATACATCAACTGAAATAATCATTTATAAGTTCAGTCCTTGAGGAAGCTTCCTGATCCTGACTGGATAGCGCCTTTCTCGAGTATCCTGTTCTTGCGGCGAAGCTGATTCTGGTTCATGGTCACTGGTTGGTTCATCAGCTTCCAATACCACTGCTTCTGAGGTAGATGCAATCTGTACTTCAGGTTGATTACCAGGTGCACCTTCTCGTGGCACGGGTTTGGCTTGTTCCTGTGACTCTAGAATCTGGTCAGCATGGCGCCTCACAATGCTCTCTCCAACATCCACTGTGTACATTAGTGATCCCTGCTGTGTGCATATCGTTCCTGGCTGCCATTTTTCTGTTCGGTAGTCGCGGGCCAAGACTGGTTGCCCTACCTTGAAGCTCTGGGTTGGCTTCTCATTTATGTGCTGGAATTGCTTATCCTCAACATCTCGTCTTACGTTTGGTTTGAGCAAATCCAGGCGACATCTTAGCCTTCGGTTGAAGAACAGTACGGCTGGAGCTTGGTTGGTTACTGCATGTGTCGCATTCCGGTAAGCAAACAAGAAATTATCCACCTTGTGTTGTAGTAGTATGTCGTCATTATACATTGCTTTTATGGCCTTTTTAAAGGTCTGAACAAACCTCTCAGCTAATCCATTTGTGGCTGAATGATGTGGGGCAGATGTGTAATGTTTCACCCCATTATTCTTCAGGAACCTCCGGAAATCCTCAGACACAAACTGTGGCCCATTGTCGGAGCAAATCTGTTCTGGCAACCCATTCCTGGCGAAGATAGTCCTTAGGACTGTAATAGTTTTCTCCGTGGTGGTGGAGGACATTTTAATGACCTCTGGCCATTTCGAATGGGCGTCCACAGCGATTAGAAACATTGAGTCCATAAATGGACCAGCAAAATCAATGTGTACCCGTTGCCATGGAGATGAGGGCCGCTCCCATGGATGTAGCGGGGCCTGTGGTGGAGCGTTTTGGACCTTCTGGCATCCTGTGCATCTCTTGGTCATATCCTCGATTTCTTTATCGATTCCCGGCCACCACACAAACACCCTGGCTAGGCTCTTCATTTTTACCCCTCCCAGATGACCCTCATGAAGCTCATTGAGCACTCTATCTCTCAATTTGGGTGGAATTACCACTCGGGATCCACACATCAAGGTTCCCCGGCACACTGACAGCTGTTCTCTCCTTGGCGAGAATGCTGGCAAAAGTGAGTCGCCATATGCTGGCCATCCCTTCACCGTCCAATCGTAGACCCGAGAGAGTGTCGGGTTTCCTTCTCTATACTCGAGTTTGTAACAGGCAAACATTCGACTATGGTCGCATGGAATATCTCAACAGGGTCCACTGCCGGTGTTTCTTCCACCGTAGGCAACGGTAGGCGCGACAGCCCATCAGCGTTTCCATGCTGTTTCGTATCCTTGTACTCTATGTCGTACTGATGTGCCCCTAGAAAAAGTGACCATCTTTGCAGCCGTTGCGCCATCATCACCGGAACGCCCTTCTTTGGGTTAAAAATGGAGACCAGGGGCTGATGATCAGTCAGTAGGGTGAATTTCTGCCCATGCAGATAGTGATTGAACTTCTTCACCCCCCACACCAGGCTGAGGGCCTCCCTGTCAATCTGGGCATAGTTATGCTCGGCTGAGGTTAGCGAGCGCGACGCAAAGGCTATTGGCCTCTCTGAACCGTCACGGAATTTGTGTGACAGTACCGCTCCAATGCCATAGGGTGACGCATCACATGCCAACTGAATCGGTAGTGTTGGGTTGTAGTGGGCCAATACTTCTTTTGAAGTGATTAGGCATTTACATTCCTGAAAGGCACGCTTACACTCATCACTCCATTTCCATGTCACTCCAGTTTGCAGCAGGGCGTTCAGTGGGTGCGGAATTGTAGATAAATTCGGCAAGAACTTATGGTAGTAGTTCACCAGCCCGAGGAACAACCTCAGTTGCGACACATTTTCCGGTGCTGGAGCCTTGACTACAGCCTCAAACTTGTCTGGCGACTTATGCAACCCTTCCTCATCAATCATGTGGCCACAATATGAGATTTGTCTCCTGAAGAACTCGCACTTGGGGCGGTTGGCCCATATTCCTGTAATCTCGTGAGCACCTGCTCCAGGTTGGCAAGGTGTTCATTGTCATTTTCACCCATAACCAGGATGTCGTCCAAATAACACTGGGTCCCCGGGATCCCTTGCAGGACTTGTTCCATTGCCCTCTGCCAAATAGCCGGGGCCGATGCTACCCCGAATACCAGTCGATTGTACTGGTAAAGGCCTTTGTGAGTGTTTATCGTGAGGTTTTTTCTAGATGCTTCTTCCACCTCCATTTGTAGATACGCTTGGGCCAGATCAATCTTTGTAAAATCTTTCCCTCCAGATAGTGAGGCAAAAATATCTTCTATCCGCGGAAGTGGATACTGCACTGTGTGCAGGACTGGGTTCACAGTCACGTTGAAGTCCCCACAGATGCGAACCTTCTTTGGCTCCCCAGGCGTGCTGCTCAATGCTTTCTTCATTACAGGAATGATGGGTGTGGCCCACTCGCTCCAGTCCACCTTGGACAGCACACCTGAACACTCCAGACTCTCCAGTTCAGCTTCAACGGCTGGGCGGATCGCGTATGGCACCGGTCTGGCCTTGAAAAATTTTGGGTTTGCGTTATCCTCAATCTTTATGGTTGCCTTTACTCCTTTTAGAGTCCCAAGTCCTTGCTGGAACACCTCTTCCACGTCAGATAGAATTTGTGACAGACGTCCAGGTGCGACATCATCATCCTTTTTGTCAGTCACAGTTAGCGCCAGAATGGAATGCCAATCCAATTGTAATTTTCGGATCCATTCACGTCCCAATAATGGTGGTGCTCCATCTCGTAGTATATACATATATAGTTTCTGTGTTTCCTTGCCGTTATATTTAACTGGCACCCTTATTTTTCCTCTGGGGTAGACCTTTTGCCCCGTGTATGTCTTCAATACAATGGACGTGTCCTTTAAGGGTATGTGTGAGAATAGCCGCTCATAGTCTCATCGATTCATGACAGTTAGGGCTGATCCTGTGTCCAATTCCATCTTTACTGGGGACCCTGCTATCATGCGGGTGACCCAAATGGTTCGGTGATCTTCCTTTGCGATCACGTTGTGTAACTTTAGACAACTTAGTCTCCTGCTCCCGGAGTCCTTATCACTCTCCTGATCTTCCGAACTACTGTCTGTCAGTTTCTTTACTTTCCTGTACTGTTCCTTAGTAGTTTTTGTCGTGTTGGTTTTCTTTCCTGACCTGCAGACTCTTGCTATATGTCCCATTTTTCCGCATTGCCTGCATACTTTGTCCTTAAACCAGCAGTCCTTCTGCTCATGGGTTGTTCTGCCGCAGCGATAGCACTTTTCTGCTCCATACGCCATTTCGTTAGTGCTGTATTCTTGTGGTTTCTGTTGTATTTCCGCAGCTCCCCGTGCTGCTGCTTCGTAGGATACTGCCACGCTGAAAGCCTGTTCTAGCGTCAGGTCCTTTTTTGAAAGTAGTCGTTTCTGGGTTCCTTCACTCTGGAGCCCGCAGACAAACTTATCCCGTAAGGTGTCTGCCAGTCCTGCTCCGAACTGGCAGTGCTTCGATAACTTGCGTAGTTCCGTAAGATAGTCAGCATTGCTCTCATCTTTGTGCTGGTTTCTTTTATGGAACTTGAATCTTTCTGCTATCAGCAGCGGTGTAGGGTTTAGGTGTTCCTGTAAGATATTAGCAATCTCCTCAAAACTTTTCTCCATTGGTTTAGCTGGGGTAATTAAATTCCGCAATAGGCTGTACGTACTCGCGCCCATCAAATTCAATAATACCGACGCCCTCTTTCCATCGGCCACCTCATTTGCCTTGCAGTACACTTCAATTCTTTCCACATATGTGGTCCAGTCTTCTACCTCGTTGTCGAAAGCAGTGATACTGCCACTTTTCGGCATCTTGGGTGATTTAAAATGGCGCCTCCCGTGCTTTTTCTTCTTCCCCAATGGAATAAAATGGCGCCTCCCGCGCTTTTCCTTCTTCCCCAACGGGATAAAATGGCGCCTCCCGCGCTTTTCCTTCTTCCCCTTGCTGCCGCGCTGCTCCTAGCATTCTACGGGGTAATGGCGGCGACCCGCGGCTTCAGCGTGTCTCGCTTTCCTTCCCCCCCGTTTATTTTCTCTCCGCTGCCCGGTTCTTGAGCACCGACCGCGCCCTGTGCGCTCCACCCTCTCTCTCTCTTGTTTTCTTTTCCCGGCGACGCTGCGCGGCCCGTTTTCTAGAGCCACTCGATCGAGCTTGAGCCCGCCGCAGTCCGGAAGGGTCAGCACACTACCTGCTACCAGCACGATTTGTTGGAACACCTTAACTGGGGAGCCAAGCACAGCTCTCCACAGTCTCTCCCGCAATTCTCCGAACACCGATGAATTCTTTGGGCGGTTGCTCGCGGTCGACGCCCGTTGCTCAGACTACGACCTCCAAGAACCCTCCTCTCAGGGCGAGATCCCCGTGAGATGATGCCACACTGCAGGTGAGTTCGAACTTACTCGTCGCCACTGTAAAGTCCGCGCCTCAATAATACACGGACTTCGGGAGAACAGTTTAACAGGTACTTTAACGTCAGACTGAAATACAGAAGCCTGCTAGGGCCTTTTATACAGGGGTGGTCACTGCCGGTACTGCAGTCTAAAACCAGTTCTTCCCTTAAAGGTACATACACAACAAGGAGGAGTTAGGGGAGGTGACTATAAGCATGGTTGTGAGGAGGTTTCTGAAGATGAGACGAGCTGTAGTAAGTTGAAGGGAATTAGGAAGAGAATTCCATAGTGCAGGATAAAATTGTTGGAGGCTCTGACATCAATGGTGAAGCAGGAGGAGGTGAGAGAATGTACAGTAGACCTGAGTTAGAAGACCAAAGGGCACAATTAGCATGTAAGGCTGGACGAGATTGCAGAGATACAGCGAAGGATTTATAAATGAGGACGAGGATTTTGAATTCAGTGTGGTGGGGATGGGGATGTGGATGTGGATGAGAATGCAGACAGGGACGGGTACGGAATATGTTACGAAAAGTTTCCACTAGCGCACAGGAGTGATGGGTGAATGGATCTTAGTATGCAAAAGGAAGTACATGGTGGATTTGTTGATGAGTTTGAGCAAATGTAGGGTAGAGTTCTGGAGGCTAGTGAGGAGAGCAATATATAAGTTAAGTTTGGAAATGACAAAAGCATGGATGTGGGTTTTAGCATTGGTGGGGAGGAAGTGAAGATGGAGGCAGAGAATGTTATGAAAGTGGAAATAGGCAATCTTGATCACAGACTGGCTGTGGGGTTCAGCTCTGAGTTGAACAAGACAGTGAGTTTTCACACCTAAGCAAGGAAAGGAAATGGAATTATGGGGCTGAGATACAGAGATTCTGCTGGGAACAGAACAGGAGAGAACATAAGAACATAAGCAATAGGAACAGGAGAAAGCATAGGTCATACGGCCCCTTGAGACTACTCCGCCATGCAATAAAATCATGGCTGATCTATCTGAACCCCACTTTCCCGCCCTTTTTCCATATCCCTTGATTCCCTTAGTGTCCAAAACATCTATCGATTTCAGTCTTGAATATACTCAACGACTGAGCATCCACAGCTCATTCTATTCACTCTCTCCACATAGGACAATCCTCTTAGTGTCAGCTGTGGCTCAGTTGGTAGCACACTCACCTCTGAGTCAGAAGGTTGTGGGTTCAAGTCTCACTCCAGGGACTTGAGCACATAAATCAAAGCTGACACTCCAGTGCAGTGCTGAGGGAGAGCTGCACTGTAGGAGGTGCCGTCTTTCGGATGAGTCGTTAAGTCAAGGCTCTGTCTGCTCGCTCAGGTGGACGTAAAAAACTCTATGGCACTATTTCGAAGAAGAGCAGGGGAATTATCCCCGGTGTCCTGGCCAATATTTATTGCTCAATCAACATAACAAAACAGATTATCTGGTCATTATCACATTGCTGTTTGTGGGAGCTTGCTGTGTGCAAATTGGCTGCTGCGCTTCCCACATTACAACAGTGACTACACGCCAAAAGTACTTCATTGGCTGTAAAGCACTTTGAGATGTCTGGTGGTTGTGAAAGGCACTATATAAGTGCAAGGGGGAAAAATTCGGTTGCTTTGTGCCTCCCATTAGCGCCTAAGAGGGCGCTAATGGGGCGCAAAGCAACTAGCGCCCGGGCACAGCACCGCCAACGCCTCCCATGAAATTCAGCGGCGGCGGTAACCATTAGCGCCCCACAGCACGGCGCCGCCGGCGATGATGTCATCGCCATGCGCAGCGCCCCGGCCGCGATCTTTGGTAGCACCCTCTGACTTACTGTCGGACTGCGGCTGGGGCGGCGCTAATTAAAAACGAGGTGCTGGGCGGCCATTTTTGTTGCTGGCCGCCTGCCAGCACCTGCCCCCGTTGCCATCCCCTGCCTCCTGACCAGCCCACCCCCCCCCAACGGAGTGCCGGCTGCGTTCCGTGAGCCCGGCACTTCTCTTGAGTACCGGGCTCTTTTGCCGGCACTCCGATCGCTGCTGGTCCAGCTGGGCCCCGGGTCGCACTGCGCAAGGCCTCTCCCCTTTAAGAAGGGAAGGAAGCCTGCAGTACTGTGGCGCGACATGCCGCAGCACCACGTAGCGCCGCGATATTCCCTCGCAGCACCCCAAGAGGGAGGCGGGGCGCTTCCAATAGTGCCCCGCTACCCTCTTGGGGCGCTACTGATCAATTTCAGCCTTGGGGGGGCGCTACTTTTTTCGGGGCTCTAAAAGTAGCGCCACGGCGACCGACGTTATCGCCATGCCCAGCGTCCCCAAAGGGGGCACGACTCAATTTATCCCCCCAAGTGTTTCTTTCTTCTTTCTTCTTCTCATCCCAGGAATGAATCTAGTGAACCTTTGTTGCACCCCCCTCTAAGTCAAGTATATCCTTCCTTAGGTAAGAAAACTGTACACAGTACGCCAAGTGTGGTCTCACCAAAGTCCTATATAATTGCAGCAAGATTTCCTTACTCTTATACTCCAACTTCCTTGTAATAAAGGCCAACATACCATTTGTTTTCCGAATTGCTTGCTGTACCTGCATTTTAACTTTCTGTAATTTGTGTAAAAGGACCCGCAAATCCCTCTAAATACCAACACCTTTTAAAAAATATTCTGCTTTTCTATTCTTAGTACCAAAGTGGATAATTTCACATTTCCCCACATTATGCTCCATCTACCACCTTCTTGTCCACTCACTTAACCTATCTATATCTCTTTGGTCCTCCTCACAGCATTGTATTGTCAGCAAACTTGGATATTGTCAGCAAACTTGGGGGTATTCTATAGGCCTCCGAATAGTGAGAGGGTACGTAGAGGATCAAATCTGCAGGGAAATCGCAGAGATATGCAAGAGTGGTGATACTGGGGGACTTTAATTACCCAAATATCGATTGGGATAATGCTAGGGTAAAGGGAATGGAGGGGGAGGAATTTCTGAAATGTGTTCAGGAGAATTTCCTTGACCAATATATTCTTGGCCCAACTAGGAAGGAGGCATTGCTGGATCTGGTGCTGGGGAATGAGGTGGGCCAGGTCGACCAAGTGTCTGTGGGAGAACACTTGGGTACGAGTGACCATCGTATCATAAGATTTAGATTAGCAATGGAGAAGAGCAAGGAACAATCTAGAGTGAACTTCTAAACTGGAATAGGGCTAACTTCAATGGGATGCAAAAGGATCTAGCCAGGGTAAAATGGAACCAAAGACTGACAGGAAAAACTGTAATGGAACAATGGGTGATCTTTAAGGAGGAGATGTTCCAAGTACAGGCTAAGTACATTCCAACAAGAGGAAAGAGTAAGGGAACCAAACCAAGGGCTTCTTGGATGACGAGGGAGATAGAGAAGATGAAGCAAAAAAAGAGGGTGTATGATGCATGTCAGGTGAATTCTTCAAGGGAGAATGTTTCAGGAGATGGTCACACCTATGAAGTTAATTACTGCAGATGTAGTCCGTGGTCAGGGACAGGACGGTGTGACTACGAGTGAGGAAGGTACAGGGATCCAGGAATAGTGTTGAAGGAGATGCAGCCCTTGTTCTTCTCCAGCAGGATCGAGGTTCTTACTCCCTGTGAGGGCGGGAGCGGGGACTGCAGGGAGGATGAGCAACCTGGCCACAGCACCGTGGTACAGGGGGCCATTCAAGTGGAGGGAGTAAAAAGAAATGTTGTAGTGGTAGGGGATAGTATCATTAGGGGGATAGATAGGGTTCTCTGCAGTCAAGAGCGGGAGTCCCGAAGGCTGTGTTGCCTGCGAGGGTTAAGGACATCTCTTCTGGGCTGGAAAGAAACTTGGAGTGGGAGGGGGAGGATCCAGTTGTCGTGGTCCATGTTGGTACAAACGACGTAGATAGGACAAGGAAGACGGTTCTGTTAAAGGAGTATGAGCAGCTAGGGGTCAAATTAAAAAACAGAACCTCAAGGGTAATAATCTCTGGGTTATTACCTGAGCCACGAGCGAATATGGCTAGGATAAATAAAATTAAAGAGTTAAATGCATGGCTCAAAGACTGGTGTGGGAGAAATGGGTTTTGCTTCTTGGGACACTGGCACCAATACTGGGACAGGAGGGAGCTGTTCCATTGGGACGGACTCCACTTGGCCAGTGCTGGGACTAGAGTCCTGGCGAATCATATAACTAGGGCTGTAGAGAGGGCTTTAAACTAATTAGTGGGGGGGGAGGTTTCCAGAGAGCAAATAATAGAAATGACAACAGAGAAGGTCATAGACTTAGGTAGCAGTGGGGGAATTAAAAAACAGAATGTGTCAGGAAGGGACAGAAGGTATGGAGCAAAAAGTAAAGTACTAAAAAGGGAAAAAACAGGAACTAAGTGTAACAAAACATATTTGAAAGTTCTTTATCTGAATGCACGTAGCATTCGTAACAAAATGAATGAGTTAACGGCACAAATAACGACATATGGGTATGATCTTGTGGCCATTACAGAAACATGGCTGCAGGGTGACTATGACTGGGAATTAAACATACCAGGTTATTTAACAATCAGGAAGGACAGGCAGGAAGGGAGAGGAGGTGGGGTGGCTATGTTAATAAAGGAAGGAATCACTATAATACAGAGAAATGATATTGGGTCAAAGGAGCAGGATACTGAAAAAGTTTGGGTGGAGATAAGGAATAATAAGGGGAAAAAAACACTAGTGGGTGTAGTCTATAGGCCTCCGAACAGTTGCAACTCTGTTGGACGAAGTATTAATCAGGAAATAGTTGAGGCTTGTAATAAGGGAACAGCTAAAATTATGGGGGATTTTAATTATCATATTAACTGGACAAATCAAATTGGGCAGAGCAGACTTGAGGATGAGTTCATTGAATGTATTAGGGATGGGTTTCTTGAGCAGTATGTAACTGAACCGACCAGGGGGCAAGCAACCTTAGATTTCGTCCTGTGTAATGAGACAGGATTAATTAAAAATGTCCTAGTAAAGGATCCCCTTGGAATGAGTGACCATAACATGGTTGAGTTCCATATTCAATTAGAGGGTGAGAAGGTTGGATCTCAAACAAGCGTGCTGAGCTTGAATAAAGGAGACTATGAAGGTATGAGAGCAGAATTGATTATAGTGGACTGGGAAAATAGATTAAAGGGTAAGACGGTACATGATCAGTGGTGTACATTTAAGGAGTTATTTTACAACTTCCAAAAAATATATATTCCACTGAGGAAAAAAGGGTGTAAAAGAAAAGATATCCATCCATGGCTAAGTAAAGTAATTAAGGATAGTATCCGACTAAAAACAAGGGCATATAAGGTAGCCAAATCTAGTGGGAGGATGGAAGATTGGGAAGTCTTTAAAAGACAGCAAAAAATAACTAAAAGATTGATTAAGAAAGGGAAGATAGATTATGAAAGTAAATTAGCAAAAAATATAAAAACAGACAGTAAAAGTTTCTATAGTTATATAAAAAGAAAAAAGGTGGCTAAAGTAAATGCTGGTCCCTTAGAGGATGAGACCGGGAAATTAATGGTGGGAAACATGGAGATGGCAAAAACACTGAACAATTATTTTGTATCAGTCTTTACAGTAGAGGACACTAAGAATATCCCAACACTGGACAAACAGGGGGCTCTCGGGGGGGAGGAACTAAATACGATTAAAATCACTAAGGAAGTGGTACTTGGTAAAATAATGGGACTCAAGGCGGATAAATCCCCTGGACCTGATGGCTTGCATCCTAGGGTCTTGAGGGAAGTAACGGTAGGGATTGTGGATGCATTGGTAATAATTTTCCAAAACTCACTGGACTCAGCAAAGGTCCCGGCAGATTGGAAAACTGCTAATGTAACACCCTTATTTAAAAATGGTGGTAGGCAGAAGGCTGGAAACTATAGATCTGTTAGCCTAACATCTGTGGTTGGTAAAATGTTAGAGTCCATTATTAAGGAGACAGTAACAGGACATTTGGATAAACATAATTTAATAGGACAAACTCAGCATGGTTTCATGAAGGGGAAGTCATGTTTGACAAATTTGCTGGAGTTTTTTGAGGAAGTAACATACAGGGTGGATAAAGGGGAACCAGTGGACGTAGTGTCTTTAGACTTCCAAAAGGCATTTGACAAGGTGCCACACAAAAGATTATTGCTCAAGATAAAAAAATCACTGGATTGGGGGTAATATTCTGGCGTGGGTGGAGGATTGGCTCTCTAACAGAAAGCAGAGAGTTGGGATAAATGGTTCATTCTCAGATTGGCAACCAGTAACTAGTGGTGTTCCGCAGGGGTCAGTGCTGAGTCCCCAACTCTTTACAATCTATATTAACGATTTGGAGGAGGGGACCGAGTGTAACATATCAAAGTTTGCAGATGATACAAAGTTGGGACGGAAAGTAGTGAGTGAGGAGGACATAAAAAACCTGCAAAGGGACATAGACAGGCTGAGTAAGTGGGCAGAGATTTGGCAGATGGAATACAATGCTGGAAAGTGTGAGGTTATGCACTTTGGCAGGAAAAATCATAGAGCAAGTTATTATCTTAATGGCAAGAAACTGGAAAGTACTGTAGTACAAAGGGATCTGGGGGTCCTGGTGCACGAAACTCAAAAAGTTAGTATGCAGGTGCAGCAAGTGATCAAGAAGGCCAATGGAATGTTGGCTTTTATTGCTAGGGGGATGGAATATAAAAACAGGGAGGTATTGCTGCAGTTGTACAAGGTATTGGTGAGACCGCATCTGGAATACTGCATACAGTTTTGGTGTCCATACTTAAGAAAGACATACTTGCTCTCGAGTCAGTACAATGAAGGTTCACTCAGTTAATCCCGGGGATGAGGGGGTGGTCATATGAGGAGAGGTTGAGTAGATTGGGACTCTACTCATTGGAGTTCAGAAGAATGAGAGGCGATCTTATTGAAACATATAAGATTGTGAAGGGGCTTGATCGGGTGGATGCGGTGAGGATGTTCCCAATGAAGGGTGAAACTAGAACTAGGGGGCATAATCTTAGAATAAGGGGCTGCTCTTTCAAAACTGAGATGAGGAGAAACTTCTTCACTCAGAGGGTGGTAGGTTTGTGGAATTTGCTGCCCCAGAAAGCTGTGGAAGCTACATCATTAAATAAATTTAAAACAGAAATAGATAGTTTCCTAGAAGTAAAAGGAATTAAGGGTTACGGGGAGCGGGCAGGAAATTGGACATGAGTCTAGGTTCGGAATGGTCATGGCCCTGTGGGTAGTGGAGTGGGCCCAGGGGCCGTGTAGCCTGGTTCTGCTCCTACTGTGTTCTAATTCTGTGTTAGATTTCAGGAGATGGTTTTATTCCTGTTCCTGGCTGGGGTGGAGATTGCCTTTACAGAAGGTAAGTACTGTAGAAAATATAGGGACAGAGTGATCTCCTGGAAGAATTTCGATCGCCTAGATGGGTCGGAGAGGAATTTCCCAGATTTTTTTCTCCCAAATTGGCCATTGGGTCTTTATCTGGTTTTTCGCCTCTCTCGGGAGATCACATGGGTTCGGGTGGATGCAGAGTGATAGAAGATTTGAGGTTAGGATCAGATCAGCCATGATCTTATTGAATGGTGGAGCAGGCTCAAGGGGCCGATTGGCCTACTCCTGCTCCTATTTCTTATGTTCTTATGTTCTTATCAGCCATGATTGCATTAAATGGCAGAGCAGGCTCGAGGGTCCGAATGGCCTTCTCCTGCTCCTATTTTCTATGTTTCTATCATCCACTTTGGACTTAAAAAGATAGAACAGGGCACTTTCTAAATGATGAAAAGCTAAAAATAGTGAAGGCCCAAAGAGACTTGGGGGGTTCAGGTACGTAGATCATTAAAATGTCATGAACAGGTACAGAAAATAATCAAAAAGTCTAATGGAATGCCGGCCTTTATATCTAGAGGACTAGAGTACAAGGGGGTAGAAGTTATGCTGCAGCTATACAATACCCTGGTTAGACCTCACCTGGAGTACTGTGAGCAGTTCTGGGCACCACACCTTAGGAGGGATACATTGGCATTGGAGGAAGTGCAGCATAGGTTTACCAGAATGATACCCGGACTTCAAGGGTTACACAAATTAGGGTTGTGCTCCCTAGAATTTAGAAGGTTAAAGGGTGATCTGATTGAAGTTTTCAGGATATTAAGGGGAACAGATAGAATAAATAGAGAGAAACAATTTCCACTGGATGGGGATACTAGGATTAGGGGGCATAATCTAAAAATTAGGGCCAGACCTTTCAGAAGGGAAATTAGGAAACACTTCTACACACAACGGGTGGTAGAAGCTTGGAACTCTCTTCTGCAAACGGCAACTGATGCTAGATCAATTGTTAATTTTTAATTGGAGATTGATAGCTTTTTGTTAACCAAAGGTATTAAGGGATATGGGCCAAAGGTGGGTATATGTTAGATCGCAGATCCGCCATGGTCTCATTGAATGGCGGAACAGGCTCGAGGGGCTGAATGGCCTACTCCTGTTCCTATGTTCCTAATTTACAGTTAATGCGAGGTGGTGATTCCAGACTCTATTGTGGAAAGAAATGTATAATGTGAACTCCTAGTACTGTACAAGGTTGAGACTGCTCTGAGTTCTTACCACTTTAAGAGGAATTATTCTGGATATCTATGAAATGATGCAGATCCCGGCACTTGGTGAGTGGGACCATCTTGCAGTATTTTTCAGATTGTCTCATAGAACCTAGAGAGTGGGGAACATCCTGTGGAATTTATTCAGGGTCTCTCAAAGAGCCCAGTGAGTGGGGAATATTCTGTCATGATTATTTAGAATTTCCCATGGAGCCTGAAGAGCATGAATATACAGCTGTATTTGCTAAGGGCTTCTCACAAAGATTGATGAGTGAAAGAATATCCTGTAACATTTATTGAACATCTCACAGATTAAAGAATACTGTGCAGTATTTCTATGTTATAAATACAGGATGTCGTGTTTTGTATATTTTAAAATTACAGCAACACAGTATATTATAAATCCAGAACAGGGCATCTCATATGAATTGCAAAGGATACAATGGGGGAAAAATTGAGTTGCGCCCCCTTTGGGGCGCTAACTTAGCCAAATTAGCGCCCATGCGGCCGAAATTCTGGAAGCGCTCCACCTCCCTCTTGAGGCGCTGCGAGGGAATATCGCGGCACTACGTGCCGCAGCGCCATGCATTGCGGCACGTCGCGCTGTGCTACTGCAGGCCTTCCTCACCAGCTGGGCCACGAGGGATCGGAGTGCCGGCAAAAGAGCCCGGCACTCAAGAGGAGTGCCGGGCTCATGGAGCGCAGCCGGCACTCCGTGGGGGTGCTGCTGAGGAGGCCTGGGACGGCAGGTGCTGGTAGGTGGCCAGCAACAAAAATGGCCGCCCGGCACCTCGCCTTTTATTAGCGCTGCCCCGGCCACAGGTAGGCCCCCCTGACCCCGTTGGGGTGGTAAGTCAGGGGGCGATACCGAAGATCGCGGCCGGGGCCCTGCGCATGGCGATGACGTTATCGCTGGCGACGCTGCTCCATGGGGCGCTAACGGTTACCACCGCCGCTAACCTCCCGCTGAATTTTGCGGGAGGCGTTAGCGGTGCCGCACCCAGGCGCTAGTTGCTTTGCACCCCGTTAGCGCCCTCCTAACGGGAGGTGCAAAGCAACCGAATTTTCCCGCCAATGTTTTTTGTACATCCTGATTGCAGAAATATTGTATAGTGCAGAATTTGTATTAGAATGTAAGGTTTTTCAGGATTGGGAAAACAAATATATCCACCTTCTCAGCATATCACTCAATTAGTTCTCTCTCCTGAAATATAGTTTCCTCTTGAGCTCATTTATATAGTCCACTTTGATAGTCTTCCTAGTAACTTATTCCACAAATCTATTTCTCGTTCAATGAAAAAGAACTGCTGTCTTCCTTTCGTACTCTGAATGTTATAACTTTTCATTTTTTGCTCCTAGGCCTGCCATCATTTGTCCTGGTCAGAACTACACAGGGGCAGAACAATAACAAAAAATTCTGTGTGCATACATTAAACTAGCCCACTGATGCATATGCAGAGCAAGTTTTTTAAAATTGTGCCCATCAACAAACTGACTTTTGCATTCTGATATTTGAATCTCAAAATTACTGGTCAGCCACCCCTGGAAGTGGACTATCCAGTTTAAAAATACCTGGATTGTAACTCTAATGTCCCCTACTACTTGAAGCTTTTGCAAAGTAATTTGCCAATTCTGTTTAAAACCTTGAAATCTTCAATTAGATTACCTTGAAGTCTCCTCTTTTTCAAAGAAAACAAGCTCAGCTATAAATGGCTCAAAGCATAAAGAAGCTGTAGCAGAGATACGGTCAATAATGGGGTCAGTCTATTTCTCTTGCTGTGATATTTGCACCTCTGATCGCCGTTAAAAGTATCTGTTATGGGTTCAAATCCAGCCCAGACTGATGGATATGTGAAATAAGATTGCAGTGGACATGAGGCCCAAAGCAAAAAAAAACCTTCCAACTAATTCAGCACCAATTAGTACCAAGTGGGCAATCGCACCCAGAAAGTTAATGGATAGCTGTTTGGTCAAATAGAAAAATGTCACACTGCAGGTGTGCAGTAGAGATGCTCTTAGGCTGAAACTGAGGCACATTGTTGGAGCAGAATAGAGGAAGCTTTGCTCTGCATTTAACCTGTGCTATACTTGACCTGGGAGTGCTTGATGGGATAGTCTGGAGGAGCTTTACTCTGCATCTATTCTATGCTAGACATGACCTAGAGCACATAATGCTGACATTAGAGGGACAATTTCCTGAATTGGAGCTTCACTTGGAGGAAGTGCATATTGGGAATTTACAGATGCTCCAACACCTCCACCCACCCCCCCCCCAATGATTTTCCATCCATTAATTTTAATGGATGGAAAATTGAGGTGGGGGGATGAATTCCAAAATACATCCCTGCAGATAAGATCCCCCTGCTGGAGGACACATTTGGAAAATCAGCCCTTAGGTGCTTGAAATGGAGAGTGTTCTATATCCCAGCAGTAGCACCACTCTTTTTGATGAACACAAAATTCACACTTTTTTAAATGTCCAGGGACAGAGACTATTTATTCAGTAAAGAAAGAGTGTTGTGGTACAATATTCAGTTCTTTAAGGCAGGAATTCATTGTTATAAGCCACTTGCAGTGATGCCTTTTTTCCTAAATGCATTGCACAAAATATAGTTCTGCAAATGTGACTAATAGTTCAGTTGTGAATAAGGATTGCAAAAAGAGATTGGGTAGAGCTGATCTTTGATCTAGCTTTGATCTTTGTGATAGTGACCCTCTGGTGGTGAGATTTTCCCTGGAGGGCTGTGGTTAATTCACACTAAATGAGCTGGTAATTCTTCAAGGCGATTGATGTTCAATCTTTACTCATTCCTGGAAGGGAAAGAATGCAGTGCAGCACGTGGAAGAACTTAATGAGACAGTCCCCTGTTCTGTCAGCTGGTGGAGTGATTGAAGGACGCATAAAATGTGACAGCAGATCAAAGGCATTGCAAGAAACAAATGACAAACATCGATGCAAAGACAGCATTGTCCATTCCGTATCATTTATCTGCGTAGAAGGGGTAGCTTGCCATTATTTGATGGGCATCCTATTCATTATGAAGTGATGTGTCTTGAAATTAAATGATACTCATCTTATTTTTCTTGTATTCAATTTCCTCCCCTCCTCTGCTGAATGTGCAGCCTCTTGCTAAGGTACGGGTCCATGGAACTGGCCGCCTTCCAGTATCTCATCTAAGTCGCCAAGCTTCATGTGAGTCTAGACAGCTATATGGGGGTGGGCTGGGGTGGCATCATAGTCAAGCCTCATCCTGACGCACTAATGCCCACAACCACACACATTCCACCATGTGATGCCCCCAGTTGATTTTTATGCTCCCTAGGCAAGAGGCATTAAGGCCAATTTCAGTACCCCTGTTGCTGCCCTGGCTGACATTAGCTAACTTAGTATAGACCTGGTATGGAACCTGGGATCTTCCCATCTGATCTCAGTTTAAAAGTAAATGATACCATCATTTACCCTACATCCATACTGTCCGTGAATTTATTCTCTTTTTTCAGTAATCACTCTGCTTGTCAGCTCTTAACATTACAGTTGTGGACTGCCTGTATGCTCCATAAAAGAGCATAATGAATTTGCGTCACAAGGATCGATAACCATGCCATCATTTATGAAGGAATACATTTTTGATTATTTTTCAAGTTCTCCAGTCCCTTCAGTCCCACTTCACTTTTGTTTTCTTTTAAAAACTTGGGAATTCAAGGCACTGGGTGCCACAGTCAGTTATAACATTCATTCACCTTATACTTCAGGGAAATGAGTTCAAATCCTGCCCAAATTGATTGGATGAAAGTCTCCGCTCCCTACTTGCTGTAAGTTTTCTATGTGAAATTAACCTAACTTGTCACAAATTGTCAATCTCAATGAAAGGCCACAAAGACAGCTGCTCTTTTGAGGTAGGTTTAAGGGACATAGCTAGGGAAGAATAGAAGGAGGTTTATTGTGCAACTAACTTATGTTATACCTGATCTGCGAGTGCGTAATGGGAAGTACAGAGCGTGCTTTACTCATTATTTACTCTGCTCTATTTGATCTGCGAGTGTTTGATGGGATAACGTAGAGGGCGCTTTACTCTGCATCGAGTTTCAGTAGAAACATTGGGTGCAAAAATCAAACAATTTTCATTCATGTCATTTATCTTGCATTGACTGACAGGGTGATTGCAAGGTAAAACATATTGTAAGTACTATAATTACTAGTTACATAATGTCAGTGAGATAATGGTTGACATTCTTATTACTGACTCTGTCAGTGTGTGAAAGCAGAGATTACACAGAGGAGGCAGGCTAATGAGGTTAAAGAGTAGGGCTGTGTAAATGGAGATACCAGTGAGCAATTTCCTGGGACAGCTGATCCCAGGATGGATAGGGTCAATTGAGAACCTGGTGAACCTTGTGATGAGAGTTGATACAATGCAGTTTCCAGGAATAGAACTCAAGGATAGGAAGGAGATCCATCAGTGGATCATCAACAGACTTCTAGTACTGGTGAAACTGTATAGAAAGGGGATTTATTTTCTAAGTGGTTATAGATGTTTTCACTTGTGTGTAGGTTTTGAAAGCTTTGGAATAATTTCAAGCACGGGAAAGCACCCTCTACATTGTTCTACCAAGTCCTTGCAGGTTAGCTATAGGAAAGAGTAAATGCTAATGTAACACCCTTATTTAAAAAGGGTAGTAGGCAGAAGGCTGGAAACTATAGACCTGTTAGCCTAACATCTGTGGTTGGTAAAATTTTAGAGTCCATTATTAAGGAGACAGTAACGGGACATTTGGATAAACATAATTTAATAGGACAAAGTCAGCATGGTTTTATGAAGGGGAAGTCATGTTTGACAAATTTGCTTGAGTTCTTTGAGGAATTAACATACAGGGTGGATAAAGGGGAACCAGTGGACGTAGTGTATTTAGACTTCCAAAAGGCATTTGACAAGGTGCCACACAAAAAATTATTGTTCAAGATAAAAAATCATGGGATTGGGGGTAATATTCTGGCATGGGTGGAGGATTGGCTATCTAATAGAAAGCAGAGAGTTGGGATAAATGGTTCGTTCTCAGACTGGCAATCAGTAACTAGTGGTGTTCTGCAGGGGTCAGTGCTGGGTCCCCAACTCTTTACAATCTATATTAATGATTTGGAGGAGGGGATTGAGTGTAACATATCAAAGTTTGCAGATGATGCAAAGATGGGAAGGAAAGTAGTGAGTGAGGAGGACATAAAAAACCTGCAAAGGGACATAGACAGGCTAAGTAAGTGGGCAGAGATTTGGCAGATGGAATACAATACTGGAAAGTGTGAGGTTATGCACTTTGGCAGGAAAAATCATAGAGCAAGTTATTATCTTAATGGCAAGAAGCTGGAAAATAATGTATTACAAAGGGATCTGGGGGTCCTGGTGCACGAAACTCAAAAAGTTAGTATGCAGGTGCAGCAAGTGATTAAGAAGGCCAATGGAATGTTGGCTTTTACTGCTAGGGGGATAGAATATAAAAACAGGGAGGTATTGTTAGATCAGTGGTTCAATGGATAAATAATTACACGGATGCTGCACATAAACAAATAACAGGTCTTTACTGGAGGAGGGTAATCTCTAGACTGGGGTACAGAGGCATGCGCACAGCTTATATACCGGTGTGGTCACTGCCGGTACTACAGTATACAGGAGCTGTAAAAAGTAGTTCTGACTTAAAGCACATACACTACAATTCCTCCCTTTTTAGATTAATAATACCCCCTTAATATTCAAATAACAATTACATTTTTACATGTACATTCAATAACAAAAGTCCATTTATAGATTCAGTCTTTGGGGCGGCTTCCTGACACTTTCGGGATAGCGCCTTTCCGGAGGTTCTTGTTCTTGGTGCAGAGGCGATTCTGACCCCCTTTCATCGGGTAGTTCATCGGGTTCCACTGCTACTGGATCTGAAGTAGATACTACCGGTATGTCGGGTTCATCCCCAGGTACTCGAGACATGGGGTTGACGCATTCCTGTGATGCTAAGATCTGATTGATGTGGCGTCTCACAATGTGCTCTCCGACATCCACTGTGTACATTAATGGCCCCTGCCTTGTACATATCGTTCCGGGTTGCCACTTCTCTGTTCGATAGTCCCGGGCCAAGACTGGTTGCCCTACATTGAAGCTCCTTGTCGGCTTCTCGTTGATGTGCTGGAATTGTTTGTCCTCAACATTTCTTCGCACATTTGGTCTGAGCAAGTCCAGACGAGATCTCAACCTTCGGTTAAAGAACATCATGGCCGGGGTCTGGTTGGTAACTGCATGTGTCGCATTTCGGTAGGCTAATAAGAAATTGTCCATCTTATGCTGTAGTGGAATTTCCTCATCGCACATGGCCTTTATCACCTTCTTAAAGGTTTGTATGAACCTCTCAGCCAATCCTTGGTGGCTGGATGATACGGGACGGATGTGTAATGCCTTACCCCATTCCTTTTCATGAATTTTTGGAACTCGTCGGACACAAACTGTGGTCCATTATCAGAGCAGATCTGCTCTGGCAACCCGTTTCTGGCAAATATGGTCCATAGGACTGCAATCGTTTTCTCTGTAGTGGTTGAAGACATCTTTATCACCTCAGGCCACTTTGAATGAGCATCCACTGCTATTAAGAACATTGAGTCCATGAGTGGACCAGCGAAATCAATGTGCACCCGTTGCCATGGAGAGGAGGGCCACTCCCATGGGTGTAGAGGGGCATGTGGTGGTGCATTTTGGACCTTCTGGCATCCTAAGCAGCTCTTACTTAGGTCTTCGATTTGTTGATCGATTCCCGGCCACCACACATAAGCCCTAGCAAGGCTTTTCATTTTGACTCCCCCCAGATGACCTTCATGTAGCTCATTTAGCACTCTCTCCTTTAACTTGGGTGGAATCACCACACTGGATCCACACATCACTGTCCCCTGGCATACTGACAGCTGTTCGCTTCTGGATGAAAATGCTGGCAACAGTGAGTCACCATGTGTTGGCCATCCCCTCACCGTCAATTCATATACCCGTGACAGCGTTGGATCATTGCGGGTCTCCTTCTCTATATCCGCGTTTGTTACTGGCAATCGTTCAATTATCGACGAATAAAATATCTCGATAGGGTCCACTGCTGGTGCTTCCTCCACAGTAGGCAGTGGCAGGCGCGATAGCCCATCAGCGTACCCATGCTGTCTCGTGCCTTTATATTCTATTTCATATTGATTCGCCCCTAGAAACAGGGACCATCTTTGTAACCGCTGTGCAGTCATTACTGGCACGCCCTTCTTAGGATTAAAGATGGAGACAAGTGGTTGGTGGTCAGTCAGCAAGGTGAACTTCTGTCCATGCAGATAGTGGTTGAATTTTTTTACTCCCCATACTAGGCTGAGGGCCTCCCTGTCAATCTGGGCGTAGTTGCGCTCGGCTGAGGTTAGTGGCCGAGACGCAAAGGCTACTGGCCTCTCCAGCCCATCTGGGAATTTGTGCGACAGCACCGCTCCAATGCCGTAGGTTGATGCATCACATGCCAAATGAATTGGTAGTGCTGGGTTGAAATGGGCCAACACCTCTTTTGATGTGATCAATTCTTTACACTTCTGGAAAGCTCGTCTACGTTCGTCATTCCACTTCCGTGGTACCCCTGTTTGCAGTAGGGTGTTCAGCGGGTGTAATACTGTAGACAAATTTGGTAAGAACTTGTGGTAATAGTTTACCAGCCCGAGGAACGACCTCAGTTGTGACACATTTTCCGGTGCTGGAGCCTTGACTACTGCCTCTATCTTGTCAGGGGACTTATGTAACCCCTCTTCGTCGATGACGTGGCCGCAATACAAGATCTGTTTCTGGAAAAGCTCGCACTTGTGGCGATTAGCTCGTAGCCCATATTCCTTTAATCTGGCGAGCACCTTCTCCAAGTTAGCGAGGTGATCACCGTCATTTTCGCCCGTGACCAAGATGTCGTCCAAATAACACTGGGTCCCTGGAATCCCTTGCAGGACCTGATCCATCGCCCTTTGCCAGATAGCCGGAGCCGAGGCTACTCCAAACACCAGCCGGTTGTATTGATAGGGACCTTTATGGGTGTTGATCGTAAGGTAATGTTTCGAAGCTTCTTCTACCTCCATTTGCAAGTACGCCTGGGCTAGATCAATTTTGGTGAAGTGTTTAGCACCAGATAGCGAGGCGAAAATATCCTCAATTCGTGGAAGCGGATATTGCACTGTGTGAAGGACTGGGTTCACTGTCACCTTAAAATCCCCACAGATGCGGACCTTCTTTGGTTCCCCAGGCGTATTACTCAACGACCTCTTCATTACAGGAACGATGGGTGTAGCCCACTCGCTCCAGTCCACTTTGGACAGTACTCCTGAATGTTCCAACCCTTCCAGCTCTGCTTCAACCGCTGGTCTGATCGCATAAGGCACTGGTCTGGCCTTCAGAAACTTTGGGCTTGCATTATCCTCTATTTTAATTGTTGCTGTTATTCCTTTTATTGTTCCTAGTCCCTCCTGGAACACTTCTTTTGCGTCAGTTAGCATTTTTGACAGTCGTCCAGGTGTGACGTCGTCATCCTTTTTGGCCTCCGCCTTCAGTGCCTGTATGGAATGCCAATCTAAATGTATCTTCCGGATCCATTCACGTCCTAGCAGTGGTGGTCCTCCATTTGGCAATACATATATATCCATTTTAGGTATCTCCTGACCTTTATATGTCACTTTCACCCTTATTTTTCCTTTGGGGTAGACTTTTTGCCCCGTATACGTCTTCAAGACAATCTCTGTAGCTTTCAAGGGTATGTGTGAAAATAGCCGCTTGTAGTCTCTTTGATTTATGACTGTTAGAGCTGACCCTGTGTCCAATTCCATTTCCACTTGGACTCCGTCTATCTTGAGTGTAACCCAGATAGTCTGGTGATCCTCCATTTCGGTTACATTATGTAGTTTCAGACAACCCAGCTCCTTGCTTCCGGAGTCTGTGTCACTTTTCTGTTCGTCTGAACCACTGTCCATCACCTGGTGTACCTTTTTGTACTTCTCCTGTGGAGATTTCTACTATGCTTTCAAAATTCTTGTTTACCGGCTTCTCTGGGGTTATTAGATTTCGCAGTAACCCATAAGTTTTTGCACCCATGGAATTTAACAGAACCAGTGCTTTATTAGCATCTGGCACTTCATTCGCCCTGCAGTACACCTCAATACGTTCCACATATGTCGCCCAATCTTCGACTTCATTGTCGAACGTAGAGATACTGCCACTCTTCGGCATCCTTGGTTGTGCATTAACTATCACCAATGGCGCCTCCCGCGCTTCCCCTTCTTCTCCGCTGGCACAAAATGGCGTCTCCCGCGCTTTCGTTCCTTCCCGCGCTCGCCCGTCTTCTCCGCTGCGGCTTCGCAAAATGGCATCTCCCGCGCTCTTCCTTCTTCTCCGCGGCTCAATGGCGCCTCCCGCGCTCTCCCTGCTTCTCCGTGGCTCAATGGCGTCTCCCGCGCTCTCCCTGCTTCTCCGCGGCTCAATGGCATCTCCCCTTGCTTCGCCCCGCGGACCCTGATCAGCCCGTGATCCCTGGCTGTGCTCTGCGCGTTCTTCTCTTGATATTTGTCGACGCCGCTCAGTCTAGAACCCGACTGTTTCTTACCCTCTCTCTCTCCGGTTTGCAGTATTTTTCCTCGACGCCGCTCGGTGATCAACCCCCGGCTGCGCCCTGCTCTCTTCACCCTCTTTCTTACCCCGTCGACGCTGCCCGGCTCTCTCTCTCTGCCGTCGGTCGGCTCCAGCCGCCGCTGCTCGGGAAGGGTCTGCTCTGGACCTGTCGTCGGTCTCTTACTGCTCGTTGTGGCTGGGGAACCAAGCCTGGCTCTCCACAGCCTCCCCAGCGAAGTTAGATCTCTGCCTGACTGCTGGGCGGTTGCTCGCGGTCGACGCCTGTGTTCCTGGACTCGACTATTTTTTTTATGTTGCAGGTAGATTCGCATCAACACTCGTCGCCACTGTTAGATCCGTGGTTCAATGGATAAATAATTACACGGATGCTGCACATAAACAAATAACAGGTCTTTACTGGAGGAGGGTAATCTCTAGACTGGGGTACAGAGGCATGCGCACAGCTTATATACCGGTGTGGTCACTGCCGGTACTACAGTATACAGGAGCTGTAAAAAGTAGTTCTGACTTAAAGCACATACACTACAGGTATTGTTGCAGTTGTACAAGGTATTGGTGAGACCACACCTGGAATACTGCATACAGTTTTAGTGTCCATACTTAAGAAAAGACATACTTGCTCTCGAGTCAGTACAAAGAAGGTTCACTCGGTTAATCCCGGGGATGAGGGGGTGGACATATGAGAAGAGGTTGAGTAGATTGGGACTCTACTCATTGGAGTTCAGAAGAATGAGAGGCGATCTTATTGAAACATACAAGATTGTGAAGGGGCTGATCGGGTGGCTGTGGTGAGGATGTTCCCAATGATGGGTGAAACTAGAACTAGGGGGCATAATCTTAGAATAAGGGGCTGCTCTTTCAAAACTGAGATGAGGAGAAACTTCTTCACTCAGAGGGTAGTAGGTCTGTGGAATTTGCTGCCCCAGAAAGCTGTGAAAGCTACATCACTAAATAAATTTAAAACAGAAATAGGCAGTTTCTTAGAAGTAAAGGGAATTAGAGGTTACGGGGAGTGGGCAGGAAATTGGACATGAGTCTATGTTCGGAACGGTCATGGCCCTGTGGGTAACAGAGCTGGCCCAGGGGCTGTGTAGCCTGGTTCTGCTCCTACTTCTTGTGTTCTAATTCTGTGTTAGATTTCAGGAGATGGTTCTATTCCTGTTCCTGGCTGGGGTGGAGATCACCTTTTACAGAAGGTAAGTACTGTAGAAAATATAGGGGCAGTGATCTCCTGGATGAGTTTCAATCACCTAGATGGGTCGGAGAGGAATTTCCCAGATTTTTTTCTCCCAAATTGGCCATTGGGTTTTTTATCTGGTTTTTCGCCTCTCCCAGGAGATCACATGGGTTCGGGAGGGAAGTAGAGTGATAGTAGATTTGAGGTTAGGATCAGATCAGCCATGATCTTATTGAATGGTGGAGCAGGCTCGAGGAGCCGATTGGCCTACTCCTGCTCCTATTTCTTATGTTCTTATGTTCTTAATGAGTAAAGCACCCCTTGTACCTCCCCTTAGGCACCCTCAGGTTAGATGCGTTATAAAGCTCCCTCGATAATACCCCAGCTAGGTGCCATAATCCTAACACTGGGATGAAGTGATGCGCTTTTTGATTTCTGCACACATTCCCATTGGTGAAAGCTCATAACATGCTCTCTTAGGTAATCTAATGCTGCTTTGTGGTGCTCCCCCAGTGGCTACTGCATGGACGATGGAAAGCTTCTTTTGCTCAGATGATGACTATTAAGATGGTTTGTGGTCGGTGACCTCTAGAAGTTCGGGCTTGAGAGGGCCTGGCTGCAGACTACAGCATCTCGGTGTCTGCCAGGCATTCTAGCCCAGGTGGGTTTCTTATCCCCAGCAAAATAATCCACTCTCAGTTCATTCCAGTGTGTGTGTGACAATTGAAACTTTGTATTGCTTGCTTATTTTGTAATATGCCCTGAGTGATTGTGGTGGTTGAATGTCTTTCATTCATGTCAATGAACCTACCTCGATTATGCTGCAGCTAGGTGCCTTAATCCTAGCACTGGGATAAAGTGATGTGCTTTTTGAGTTCTGCACACACTCCCATTGAATCAGTCTCCTTGGAAGCCTTGGAATTAGCAATAATGTAAGAAGGTGAAAGAATTTTAGCTTGTCTTTAGTCAGATCAGTTTTTAAGTCTGCAAAATTTGTTTGACCATTGTCAGCTTTACAGACTGGATCATAACAAGAGCACAGACCAAGAAACGGTAACTTGGGCCATAAACCCCAACAGTCTCCACTCTTCCCAATTTATTTAATTTCCTGAGTGACAGGAACCACAAGGAAAACTGGCAGGAAGAGAGAACTTTGTGAAGTTTCTCCCTGCCCTCCCCAAAGGTAATGGACTGAAACTCCAAGATCTCAGTCTAATATCACAATTAGGGTTACCAACTCACCCGGATTGTCTGGGTGTCTCCTGGAATGGAAGATTGATCTCCTGGACACTACTGCTGCTAGAAGCCCAGGAAAAAGGTCCTTCGCATTTGCGGTTCGCAGCTGCGCACTTATGTACTCCTTGCATGACAGTTGCTTGTGTGAAGCCCTTCTGGCATCCGGCCCCCACCATCATACCTGCCTAGTGCTCGAGACCTAGCTGTCTGTCTTCTGTTGACAAGCTCCCAGCTATTTAAAACATTTCTTGTAGCTGATCCCTCCCTGACGCCTTAACTTAGTTAGAAGTGTGGTGTGATTCATCATTTAAATTTTTCTACTCAAGATTGGGGTAACAAATTGTTTCTAAAGTTTCTGCTGGATTCAAAAATTGCAAAAAAAAATGTCGTGTGGATGCTCAAAAGAAACTAGCCTTACTGAGAATGTTTTGGCATTGAAATTGCAGGAATCATTAGTTAATAGTCTTGAATTAGCACTATTTTTCTCAATTGGAACGGATGCCTCAAATAAGGGAATTAAGAAATTTTTCCCTGTAGTTAGTTATTTTTCACAGACAACAGGATTAAAATGTGGCTTACGTGATTTTTACCATGATAATGGCGAGACAAGTAATGCCTTTGCTGCAAGTATTTCAAACATTGTAGAAGAAAATGGCCTTAGAATAAACTGCATGTTGTCCTATGTAGCTGATAATGCCTCAGTCAATTTTGGGAAATATGGGTCAGTTTACCATCAGCTGAAATAAAAGTATGACAGAATGATTCCGTTTAGATGCAAGTGTCATGTTATTCATAATTGTGTTAAAAACAGCCAACAACTTTGAGTAGTGACGTGGAATGTCTTATTCTGAAAGTGGAAAGCAAGTTCCCTTCCTCCACTAAAAGGACAGAGTCTCTCAGTTCATTTTTCGGCTTTGTAGAAATGAAGTATAAGGAAGTTCTGCATCATGTGCCAACAAGATGGCTGCCCATTCTGCCTGCAGTAAGACAAGTTCTACAGTGCTGGCCTGCATTAAAAACATATTTTCCTAGAAATACCATCATTTGGGTGCTACAGATGCCGAATTCAGGCCAAAAAGGCATCCAAGCAGTGTGCGCACACTTCTGGTGCGGGCTGCACCGGATGCCATCTTGGTGAGGGTGGTAGGGTGGCCGTTGGGAGTGTGCACTAGAAGTATGGTAAGTAGGCAGAGCGTGATGTCAGTTTGTGTGTAATGCTGATTTGGCACCAGCGCTGCCATTTTCGTCATCATTGCTGGAGCTAACACCCTCTCTTAACCTCGCACAGCTGAACATGCATTCAACAGCAGGAAAGACGCCCCACCAGCAATATTTAAAGGGATCATCACCAACTTTAAGGTAACTTGCTTTTTGATTTCTACTGGCTCTGACCGCTTGCTCCCATCAAAGGTGCTGTAGTTGTCATCCCCCTTGGCCTGCAGCATGACAGGGAGATGGAGCAGCGGCAGAGAAGATGAGGACAAGCTGCTCGCAGTGGGAGAAGGGCTCTCAGCAGAAGGCCTTACCCACCTAGAGTCTTCTGAGAGCAATTCTCTTACTGCAACCTGAGCCAGGAACAGTGTGTAAGGCGTCTGCGATTTACGAAAGAAGTGCTCACAGAACTCTGCCACCTCTTACAACCAGACCTGCCGCCACACTCTAGGACAGCACTGCCAGTGGCTGTGAAGGTGACCGTGGCCCTGAATTTCTTTGCGTCGGGATCCTTCCAGGTTGGAGCAGGCGACATCTGTAACATCTCC
Organism: Somniosus microcephalus; assembly: GCF_052327205.1. NCBI lineage: Eukaryota > Metazoa > Chordata > Chondrichthyes > Squaliformes > Somniosidae > Somniosus > Somniosus microcephalus. Next base: position 403,888,454 of record NC_140987.1, on the reverse strand, counting down.
CAGTTCACCATCCACTGCTGCATAAGAGAGGTGACAGAAGCTCTTTATGCCAGGAGAGGGGACTTCATTGTCTTCACTCTGACCAGAAAGAAGCAGATGGAGCGTGTACATGGCTTTGCCAGGATAGCGGACTTCCCCATGGTGAAGGGCGCCATTGACTGCATGCATGTGGCTTTGCAGGCACCGTATATAAATGCTGAGATGTACCACAACCGCGAAGGTTACCACTCGCTAAATGTGCAGTTGGTGTGCAACCATGCTCAGCATATCATGATGGTGAATGCCCAGTATCCTGGCAGCAGTCTTGATGCTTTTACTCTGTGCCAGTCCACTGCTCCCTCAGTCTTTGAGCCACCAAGACAAACCAGAGGATGGCTACTGGACGACAAGGGCTTTCCCTTGACCACCTGGCTCATGACTCCACGCTGCAACCCAACCAAACTTGGGCAACATGTGTACAATGAGAGCCATGTTGCCAAATGAAACATCATGGAGCAGACCATTGGCATCCTTAAACAATGCTTCCACTGCCTGGACCACACTGGAGGAGCCCGATAGTTCTCACTGGAGCGTGTGTCCCGATTTGTAGTGGTCTGCTGTATCCTCCACAATTTGGCCATCATGAGGGCACAGCCCTTGCCACCAGCGATATGGCCATCAGCTCAGGAGCAGGAGGAGAAGGAGGAAGAGGAGGAGGCGGAAGGAAGGAAGCAACCCAGACAGCCCCTTTCTGGCTGGGATATCCGGGATCGAATCATCTGCCTGCGGTACGAGTGAACGCAACCCCAAATCCCCATGCAACATTAGTCCCACACCTTACCTTCCCTCTGTTACTGACTATGACAGTGTCATCTTAGCCACAATGCTGAAATAAAATCCGCCACAAAGCAAACTTTCCAATCTTTATCCATATATCTGTGGTGTATGTAACCTGTTCCACCTTAAGAGAACTTAAGCCTGTTCCACCTTAAGAGATGTACTACTTTCTCTGGCTGCTGTATACGTAATACCGGTGGTGACCACCGGTATATAAGTACAGTGTAGTGATATTGTATTTAGTATAGTCCTGGCCTCCAACTAGTAAAGACCTGTTGAACTTTATTCTTGTAGTCTGTGTCAGTAATTAATCTTAATACAACTGGAACACACAGACTTAACAGTGGCGACGAGTCCGATTCTTACCCTGCGGCAGTTTATATCCACGGCGGCTTCGTCCACAGAACGGGCGTCGAAGAGAGGCATCCACCCTCGTCACCCTGCTGGAAGACACGTCGCGTGGCAGGCATCGAGAACCCGGAGTGCAGAAGACATCCTGAACTCGAAGCCTCCATCAGCGGCAGTCAGCTATCTTCTTTCTACCTCGGTGGTGGGTAAGCCGGTCAGCGACGCGAGCAGAAAGTCGGCCGCGTTGGCTGTACAGACGGGGGGGAGGAAGACGGAGGAATAAGGGCGGTGAGATCGATCGCGACCGGAGATAAGGGCCGGGCCGCATTCGGGCCGAAAGGTGCAGCGCGGGGACATCGATCGCGGCTGGTGATAAGGGCCGGGCCGCTTTCGGGCCAAAAAGGCGCAGCATCTGGGGCAACTGAAGGCGCGAGAGCCGCGGTGAAGACGAACGCAGCCGGTGCTAATAACCGGGCTGCAAGAAGGGCTGTGAGGCGCGACATCGGGGAAGCGCGAATGCCCGAGGGAGCCGCGGTGAAGCGGAGACAGCGTCGGGGGAGTTACCAACCGCTGGGAAAGGGGAGCAGCAGCGGCACGCCAAACGCCATTGCAGCCAGTGGGTGAAGACCGCCAAGCGCGGGAAAACTGCCATTTTGTAGGCAGAGGACGAAGACAAGAGCGGGAAGCCGCCATCTTGGGATAAAATAAATTGCAACGATGCCTAAACATGGGAACATTAATACCTTTGATAGCGACATCGAAGATTGGGCCATGTATGTAGAACGCATACAAAATTATTGTAAAGCAAATAAAATCCCAGATGCAGAGAAAGCACTAACTTTATTAAACTTAATGGGTGCGAAGACATACGGGCAATTGAAACACCTTTTATCACCAGATGAACCGGTGGATAAGACGTTCGAGGAGATTGTTACTGTCCTGAAAAATCATCTAAACCCCACGCCGCTGATGCTAGCGGAACGATTTAAATTTTACAGCAGAAGGCAGCTGAAGGATGAAAGCAATGCTGAATATTTAATGGAATTGCGTAAGTTAGCAAAGTACTGTCAGTTTGGAACGGGACTAACAGAAGCGCTAAGAGATAAATTTGTGTGTGGATTATTAAAAGAAGATACACAAAAGCGACTGCTCGAGGAGAATGAGCTGACGCTTGAGAAAGTGGTCACTATGGCAGCAGCACATGAAGCCGCAGCGAGAGGCATGGCAGTAATGCAGCTATGGTCACCGGAACTCAGTACAAATAAATTGGGTTTGAGTACTGTAAAATGTTATCGTTGTGGAAAGACAACACACGATCAGAACCAGTGTTGGTTTAAAAACCAAGAATGCAGAACGTGTGGCAGGCTTGGCCACATAGCTAAAGTATGCCGGTCAGGAAAGAAGACCAGCAACAAAAAGTCACCGCAAGGAAAATACATAAAGGTGCACAAGGTGACAAAGACCAGTTCGAACGAACAGAAGTCAGATTCAGACGCTAGCAGTAATGAACTGGGTAGCTTAAGAGAACACAACGTTGGTAAGGATGCAGATCGCCAGACAATTTGGGTCACTCTCCAGATAGCAGGAGTCCAAGTAAAGATGGAATTGGACACTGGATCGGCATTGACGGTCATGAATAAGAAAGATTACAAAAGGTTATTCCAACATATTCCCCTACGGGATACGGAGATTATATTGAAAACATACACGGGGCAAAGAGTGTACCCCATCGGAAAGATAGAGGTAAAAGTGGTCCACAAGGGCGAAGAAAGCCAAGTAATGGACTTATATGTGCTACCTGAAGGAGGTCCACCACTACTGGGACGGGAGTGGATTAGGAAAATGAATATGGACTGGCACTCCTTAAAAGCACTAACGGTAGATTCCGGGGAAACAGATGTCAAACCTAAATGATTGTCCAAAATATTGGATGATGCTAAAGAGGTGTTCCAGCAAGGACTGGGAACACTGAAAGGAATTACGGCAAACATCAAGATTGATGAACATGCACAACCAAAATTTTTCAAAGCCAGACCGGTACCCTATGCAATACGACCTACTGTAGAAGCGGAACTGGAAGCGCTAGAACGTTCAGGTGTACTGTCTAAGGTAGATTGGAGTGAGTGGGCTACGCCCATTGTTCCCGTTATGAAACGTCCTTCGAGCAACAAGCCAAGAGAACCAGGGAAGGTTCGCATCTGTGGAGATTTCAAGATCACCGTTAATCCGGTGTTTCACACGGTGCAGTATCCGCTTCCGCGGATTGAGGATATTTTTGCTTCGTTGTCTGGCGGGAAACACTTCACCAAGATAGACCTGGCGCAGGCGTACTTGCAGATGGAGGTTGAAGAAGAGTCACGCCAGTACCTCACGATCAACACGCATAGAGGTTTGTACCGGTATAATAGGCTGGTTTTTGGAGTGGCATCGGCTCCGGCAATTTGGCAGAGGGCCATGGAGCAGGTATTACAGGGAATTCCAGGCACACAATGTTACCTGGACGATATTCTGAATACAGGTGATGGTGATGAAGAACACCTCGCAAACTTGGAACTGGTGCTCAACAGACTGAAAGGCGTTATCCAAACCGAATCAGAAGGCCTCCTGAGAGACTGAACCTTTGAACTGTTTATACCTGAAGTTATATATGTATATATGTTATTATGTTATGTTAAATGGGGATATGACTGTTAAGCTAAAAAGGGAGGATTGTGGTGTATGTAACCTGTTCCACCTTAAAAGAACTTAAGCCTGTTCCACCTTAAGAGATGTATTACTTTCTCTGGCTGCTGTATACGTAATACCGGTGGTGACCACCGGTATATAAGTACTGTGTAGTGATATTGTATTTAGTATAGTCCTGACCTCCAACTAGTAAAGACCTGTTGAACTTTATTCTTGTAGTCTGTGTCAGTAATTAATCTTAATACAACTGGAACACACAGACTTAACAATATCCATCCAATATTACATCAAAAATTCAACTAATCATCTTTGTGCATTCTCTTAGAGACTGTCTTGCATGTGCCTTTGCCTATCCTAGTGCTCCTTCGCAGTGCTGCCCCAGTGGCTGCAGCATGGCTGGTAGAAGGCTGCTGACTTACAGTGGGGGATATTGCAGATGGCCTTGCAGGACGACCTCGAGGAGCTCTACCCTAATAGGCCCGGCTTCGGATTGCAATCTCTCGGCATGAGCAGCAGCAGTCTGGGCTGGCTGGCTGACAGACAACAGCAAGGGCATTGGCGGAGTGGCAGTAGCAGGAGGACGAATGCTGTCATCTTGGGAGAGGACAGCAGGGTCGTCCTCCATGGATGCATTGCCATTCCCCAGGGGCAGCACCTCAGCAATCCTAGTAATCTGCTGGTGTACAGTACAGACTGCTGAACTGCTGTGACACCCTGCAAGCCCTTTCAACACTGATAAACCCGGCCATGATGGCAACAGTCTGTGCTTGTATGACTTCAATCTGAGCTTCCATTGCAGCACTCAGATGTTGGGTGGCTTCTGCTGGTGCTGCAATGGAAGCTGAGACTTCTGCCATCAGACGCGGCATGATGGTTAGATCTGCCCAGCCCTTCCACGCTGGAAAGGATAGGCTCCAACCTCTGCCTAAAGGCTCCTCCATGCTGCTTGACATTGCATTCAGGCTTTCTGGCAGGCCTGCCAATGCACCAAACATTTTATTGTGCATACCCATCCGCGCTCTTCCGTGGGCCACCCATTGAGGTCTTCATCTGAGTCTTGTGCAGCAGAACTCATGTGCGACGTCGCCTCCGGGGAGCTGGCCCCTGAGCTACCCTTTTCCCCTGCCCTGGCTGCAGGCCACTTGTCCCCGATGTCTCACCAAGTGCAGATCCAGCATCTAACCTATCCTCTAAAGTACGCGAAGTGTCAGTATCTGAGCTGATGGCTGCGAGTGTGAAATCGAGTGATGGTGTTTCTTCTTCACTTCTTGGGTGTCTGAAATATGAAAGGCACAAGGATAGGGTTGTGGTGAGGGGAGGGGGTAAGCAAGAGCTGCATGCTTACACCATGTGCAGATTGTAAATCAGAAGAGATTGTGGGATGAGGGGGAAATGGGATGTGAGAAGGAGGACAACGTATGAGGATTCCGGCATCTTGTATTCCTTCAGCCCCGCTGCTGGTCACTGGCTCAGCCATGCCCCTGCCAAGAATGGCCAGTGCCGTCTCCTCCAAGGGGATGAGGTGATGGAGGCGAGCCTGTCGCCTGCTGGTTAAGGTCTGCTGGCATCTGTTATGCGCCACCTTTTCCTGCAAGAGAAAGGGAAGTGTGTCAGTGAGTGTCGTGTAATGTGTTTGGACGATGTACCTGTCACAGAATCACAGAATCACAGAAACCCCACAGTGCAGATAGAGGCCAATTCGGCCCATCGAGCCTGCACCGACACATATCCCACCCGATCCCCGTAACCCCTACTCCAACACATATCCCACCCTATCCCTGTAACCCCACGTATTTAACCCCCCTAACACTAAGGGTCAATTTATCATAGCCAATCAACCTAACCCGCACATCTTTGGACTGTGGGAGGAAACCGGAGCACCCGGGGAAAACCCACGCAAACACGGGGAGAATGTGCAAACTCCACACAGACAGTCGCCCGAGGCTGGATTCGAACCCGGGTCGCTGGCGCTGTGAGGCAACAGTGCTAACCACTATGCCACCGTGCTGTCATGGTTGAATATCTGATAGTGTGTTGAAGTTGTGAGATGTGTGTGCTAGGCTTGCAGCAGTGGTATGTGTGTGTGTGTGAGGTGAAGCTATGAATGTGTGGTATGAGTCATGTTTGGTAGAGATTGTTAGTAGGTGAGTGATGGGGGTGTGTTGCGTTGAGCAGTGTGTGAGGCTAGTGATGTAGATTGTGGGATATGGCATTTGAAGATGAATTCACTGACCTGGACAACGCGTGTGAGGTCATTAAACTTCTTCCTGCATTGAGTCCAGGTCCTCGCGGCTATACTGCTGGCATATGTTGTGTATGTAATAGGTATGTTACTTTAAACCTATGGCCAGGGCAGCACTACTTTGTAGGGCGTAGTGATACCGTAGTACCACTCCTGGCCATAGGGGTATAAATATTACTGTGGGTACTGATCTCCCCTCAGTTTCCCGCCTGTTGGCATTAAGTAAAGACCTACGTTGAATCTTCCAAGCTGTCTTGTCATTATTGCATTAAGTATAGACACATACTTTATACTGGCGACGAGTAAGGTTCGAACTCACCAGTACACGGTGCAACAAAGGAACGGTAGCAGTACGGAGAGAGAAGGAGAGAGGCTTCTTACCAGCCAGCCTGCAGAGTCCAGCGTCGACCGAAGGAGGCCGCCCAGCACTCCGGGTTCGGGAGGAGCGGCAGCAACGGAGCGAGAGAGAGAGGTTTCCAGCGGAGGCTGCGGCAGCTGAGAGAAGAGGCTGAACGGGCGCTCCAGCCACGGGGCAAAAGTCCACCCAGGGCCAGGTAAACTGCAATCCTTCCCGGGGGACGGGAGCTGCAAGGGCCAGAACGGGCAGGCGATCTGGGGAACAAACGGAGCCACAAGGACTAGCGGGCCACGAGAGGGGAAGGTCGTTGTTAATAGCGGCGGTGGCAATAACGGGAGCTGCAAGGGCCAAAAATAATGACGCTGGAGAGAGGTCATTGACAGCAGAGGGAGAAAAGGCGGGAAAACTGCCATCTAGTGGAGAAAGCGGGAAAAGTTTTTTTTTCTCTTCAAAAGTTTAAAATGGCTAAAGAAGGTTGTTTGTCAGCATTTGTTGAGGACACAGAAGAGTGGGATGCCTATATCGAAAGGCATGAACTTTATTGCATAGTAAACAAGGTGGAAGATGACCAAAAGGTAGCAACCTTATTAAATTTTATGGGGGCAAAAACATACGGTCTGCTGAGGAATCTTCTTACTCCAGAAAAGCCAGTAGACAAAACGTACGCCCAAATTGTTGATACGTTAAGGGAACATTTAAACCCTAAGCCACCATTTATAGTGGAAAGGTAACGCTTCTACAGACGTGACCAAAGGAATGATGAGTCGCAGGCAGCCTATTTAGCTGAGCTCAGAAGGTTGTCCAAACATTGCCAGTTTGGAGCCATATTGGCGGACGCGATCAGAGACAGATTTGTCTGTGGCATGTTAAATGAGAATACACGTAAACAGTTGCTAGCCAAGAAATAGCTCAGCCTAGATCAGGTGATTGAAATAGCATCAGTCCACGAAGCAGCAGCACAGGGTGCTGCTCAAATACGACAAAACACAACCGGCTATGACACCCATGAGGTGACATTTCACAAAGGTAAATGCTACCGTTGTGGCAAAACCACCCACGACCAAAGTAATTGTTGGTTTCGTGATAAAATATGCCGGCAGTGTGGGAAAAAGGGGCATATAGCGAAAGTTTGTCGGTCTGGTACGAAACCCAATCGTGGGGGCAATCCAAGCAGTACCAAGGCAAGGACAAAAATACATAAGATGTCTGACAGTAGCTCAGGCGAGTCACAGGAAGGCACAAAAGCAGAGCCTAAAGGTCTGGGATGTCTCAAGTTATATGGTGTAGACAAAACGGAGGACCACAGCACAATGTGGGTTAAAATGAAGGTAGCAGGCGTCGAAGTTAATATGGAGCTGGACACGGGTTCAGCCCTATCAGTAACTAATGAACAAGATTATAACAGGCTGTTCAAATGCATTCCCTTAAAGGATACGGAAATTAAATTAAAAACATATACGGGACAAAAAGTTTACCCGAAGGGAAAAATGCAAGTAACAGTTAAATACAACGGCAGAAAAGTGCCAGGACTTTATTTATACGTCCTACCAAACGGTGGACCACCACTTTTGGGTAGGGAATGGATAAGAAAAATCCATTTCGACTGGAAGTCGATACACGAGTTAAAAGTAGAGACCATCACGGATGATACAACCATTACAAGCAGGCTGTCGAAACTATTGGCAAAAACGCCAGAGGTGTTCCAACAAGGGCTGGGGACCTTAAAGGACATTAGAGCAAAAATAACTATTGCTCAAGACGCAAACCCCAAGTTTTGTAAGGCCAGACCGGTGCCTTATGCCATTCGGCCAGCGGTGGAAGCAGAACTGGATGCCTTAGAGAGTGCAGGTGTCCTTACAAAGATTGAGTGGAGCGAGTGGGCCACGCCCATCGTCCCAGTTATAAAGAAATCTGCAAATAACACACCGGGGGAACCAAAGAAGGTTCGCATTTGCGGGGATTTTAAGATAACTATTAACCCAGTCCTGCACACGGTACAGTATCCGCTGTCGCGGATAGAGGACATATTCGCATCGTTAGCTGGGGGTAGACACTTTACGAAGATTGACCTTTGTCAAGCTTATTTACAGATGGAGGTGGAGCAGGACTCGAAAAAGCTCCTAACGATTAACACACACAAGGGATTGTACCAGTACAATCGCCTGGTATTTGGTGTGGCGTCCGCCCCGGCAATATGGCAGAGGACCATGGAACAGGTCCTACAGGGCATTCCAGGAACGCAATGCTACCTGGATGACATCCTGGTGACAGGACAAACGGATAACGACCACCTCGCTAACCTGGAGCGAGTACTTCTGCGGTTACAACAATACGGACTCAGGGCGAACAAGCAGAAATGTGAGTTTTTCCAGGAACGTATCTCATACTGTGGTCACATTATAGGTAAGGAAGGCCTGCATAAGTCCCCGGAAAAGATCGAGGCAGTAGTGAAGGCCCCGCCCCCTGAGAATGTATCTCAGTTACGATCATTCTTAGGCCTTATAAACTATTACCATAAGTTCCTCCCGAACTTATCGTCCATTTTACATCCACTAAATTCATTGCTGCAAAAGGGAGTCTCCTGGAATTGGGACGAAGCGTGTGAGGCTACTTTTAAAAAGGGTAAACAACTCATTACATCAAAGGAAGTGCTCGCACACTTTGACCCAAAAATGCCAATGAGGTTGGCATGTGACGCCTCCCCGTACGGTATAGGGGCAGTGTTGTCACACAAATTTCCCAACGGGACGGAGAGGCCAATAGCATTTGCCTCAAGGTCGTTAACTACAGCCGAAAGAAACTATGCGCAAATCGACAGGGAGGCCCTCAGTCTGGTGTGGGGTGTAAAAAAATTCCACCACTACCTGCATGGGCAACGTTTCACACTACTGACGGATCATCAACTGTTGGTGTCGATATTTAATCCAACAAAAGGGGTGCCCCTGATGACGGCCCAAAGGCTACAGAGATGGTCACTGTTCTTAGGAGCACACCAGTACCTTATCGAATATAAGGGTACCAAACAGCATGGCAATGCGGATGGCCTGTCGTGGCTACCCTTGCCTGCCGAGATCGAAGAGATAGTACAGGACCCCGTGGAAATATATCATACGGCTGTTATGGAACACTTGCCCATCACCAGCCAATGTATCGAGCGAGAAACACGGAACGACCCGACATTGGCAAGGGTTTACGAATTAACCGTGAAAGGCTGGCCGGCGCAGGGTGACGCATCATTGCCGGCGTTTTCGGCAAGGAAGGACCAGTTGTCCGTCTGCCGGGGCACATTGATGTGCGGAGCCAGGGTGGTGGTCCCTCAAAAATTACAACATAAAGTGTTGCAGGACTTACACGAAGGTCATCTGGGGGGTGTCAAAATGAAAAGCCTCGCCAGAGCCTACGTCTGGTGGGCCGGCATTGACAGGGACATTGAGGAAGTAGCAAAAGCGTGCCAAGGGTGCCAGATGGTACAGAACGTACCACCACAAGCCCCACTACATCCGTGGGAGTGGCCCTCAACGCCGTGGCAAAGGATCCACGTGGACTTCGCTGGCCCCTTCCTGGATGCGATGTTCCTTATTGTAGTGGACGCCCATTCAAAATGGCCGGAGGTCATAAAGATGTCATCAACGACAGCCGAAAAGACGGTCACAGTCTTAAGGACCATTTTTGCCCGAAACGGGGTGCCCGAGCAAGTCTGTTCGGACAATGGGCCACAATTTGTGGCAGAAGAATTTCAAGCATTCCTAAAAAGGAATGGAGTGCGACATTATACGTCCGCACCATATCATCCGGCTACAAATGGGCTGGCAGAGCGATTTGTACAGACTTTTAAAAAGGCCATCAAGGTGATGGGGGAGGAAAGGTTGCCACTACAACACAAGGTGGACAACTTCCTATTCGCATACCGTAATGCTGCACATACGATGACCAACCAGGCCCCCGCCGTCATGTTCTTTAATAGAAGGTTAAGGTCTCGCCTTGAATTGCTCAGACCAAACATTCGGAGAGATGTGGAAAACCGAGTATTTCGTAGGGCTCCTGACAGACAGACACGGAGCTTCGAGGTGGGGCAGCAAGTGTTGGCCCGTGATTATCGGAATGAAAAGTGGCGGTCTGGTACGATAAAGGCCCGCCAGGGACCCTTGATGTACACAGTTGAGACAGGGGAAGGCATAATCAGACGACATGCTGATCAACTTGTGGAGTCCAGAAACCCAACTGATTCACTACCTCAAACGTCTCAGCACATTGTTACAGCGGAATCACGGCCCAGCTCGTCGTTACAGAGGTCTCAGGGTTGCGAGGAGTTCAGCACTCCAGTGATCTCCACGGCACAGGATGTGCCATGAGACACCGACGAGTCCAGCGATGAAGGGGTGACGGAAGTACCGCCGCCTACACCGAGACCGACTAGAGAAAGACGTTATCCTAGTCGAGACAGGAGGCCTCCTCAGAGACTGAATCGAAAACATGTTTCTGTTTATATTATATATATAAGTAGACAACTCTTAATGTAAATATGTTATGTATATTGTGTTACCAAATGTTATTAGCCCTAGTTATGGGGCATCTATTGACTTAATTGCATGGGTACGTTTTAATTAAAAGGGGAGGAATGTTGTGTATGTAATAGGTATGTTACTTTAAACCTATGGCCAGGGCAGCACTACTTTGTAGGGCGTAGTGATACTGTAGTACCACTCCTGGCCATAGGGGTATAAATAGCACTGTGGGTACTGATCTCCCCTCAGTTTCCCACCTGTTGGTATTAAGTAAAGACCTACGTTGAACCTTCCAAGCTGTCTCGTCATTATTGCATTAAGCATAGACACATACTTTATAGCATAGACCACGTTGGTTACCTGCTTCTGCTGCAGTCTTGTTTGTTGCCCGGAGGGCTTCCTGGCCCCTTGTGGGAAGAGGACCTCTCTCCTGGAGTTGACGTCCTGGACTGTACCAACAATGCTGCATCGGAGAACCTATGAGCCTGTTCTCTGGCCTATTGAGCCATTACTCTGTCTTCTTTTTATGACAGTAGCCTCCACAAGCACTTCCAGCACTTGTTGTAGGCAGAAGGCACCTCCCTTTTAAGTGTTGCTGACTGCCTTTAAGTTGTGCAGGCTAGCTTTAATTGGAGCTAGCCTCACATGAACCTGGGCCCTCTGCTGAGTGTTCAGCCCCTCAGCTGCGCTTTCAGCGTTTGGTTGAATGATACAATCATACAAAGTAGTAGGCAGCATGAATTTAATGTGCTGTCTGCAGTCCTCCGAATGGGCATGGGTTGCTATCGCATTGCGATCCCCGTGCCCTTTTTCGGGGGGCTGCTGAATTTCTTTGTTTCAGAGTGGGAAGAAGAATGTGCCAAGATTATATGTGTAATATTCAGTGAGGATGATAAGGAGTCTGCTCCTTTTTTGTTACATTCACTTGATGCATAACATGATGGAAGTATTTTATGAAGCACTCAAATGCTAGAATGCAATGATGCCACCTGTACAGAACTAGACTATGTAAAATGTCTTCATTTTAAACTAAAGAGAAAGAAAAAGGACAAGTTCAATGAATGATCAACAGGCTATTTTGCACAATGTCTCTATTTTGAATAGGAGAAAATTTGAGGAGGAAGCAGATAAGGTATTGTCAAGATACATCGCTTATCTTGAGAAATGGTATGATTTAAAGACATCTGTTTACAAACAAATATCAGTCATCTCACTGGACAATGATGTTAAATCATCTAACATTGAGAAGTTGGTTGAAGATCTTTGCATTGATTTTGATAAGCTGTATGATGATTGATGCATTTTACAGCAAATACGAGGAGAAATCATTTTAAAGGACAAAAAAATTGATAAAAAATGGGTGAATGTTTTCAAATGAATACCACAGCATGAAAACAGCCTCACTAATGACTCAACTTTGGAGCAAAGGGAAGTCGAGAGTTAGGGATGGGAGGAAAGGAGGGAAACAGCAGAGTCATCTGCACAGGTGGAAATGAAGTAATCCAATGCACCCCCTTTATTTCTCCATTCCAGAAGAAGTTGTGAATGGAAAAGCCCTGACATAGAGGCCTGGTTTATTAGAGTTTGTTTCAATGTCTTACCTTGCCCTACATGCCTCTTGGGCGTTAATCTCCCCAAACTCCGTCCCATCTCACTCACCCCTTCCACTGCCATCCCCAATCTTGCCAGCAAATCAACAATCACAGGCCTCATCATATAACCCTCCAGAATGTTTTCTAAGTTGCGAACAAGACCCAACCTCATTGTGGTTGATTCTATTGACATCTTGGCACTGACTGAAAAATTGGCTCTAGGCAGTGATATATTCTTCATTACAGAAGTCGCTTTCCCTGACTGCACTTTCCACCACCAGCCCCAAAGAAAGCACCATGGCAGTGGCATGGATCTTATTACCAAGATTCTCAACCTTAAAGGACCTCATCCCCCTTCATCCCTCATCACTCTTTTAAAATCCTCATTGTTTAGCACCACCCCCACAGTCCCCATATTAACTTCCTTATTGAAATGTCCTCCATTCTGTCTTCCTTCAATCTCTGCATCAAGCAACTCTTCATCTTCAGTAATTTCAATCTTCACTAAGCTCCTCTCCTCTGGCTTCACCACCTTCCTCTCTTTCCTTAATCTTACCTTTGCTCCACCCACCACCTCAGCCTCAACATCACTCTTGACCTCTTCATCTGAGATCTCAATTGCTGATATGGTAATCTTTGACTACTTCCTTGTCTCTTTTAGCACCCACATCCTCCTACACTCTTCCAATACCACTTTCCTCACCATTCAAACGTCAGAAAACTCTTGCCCCCCAGCTTCCTTTAAAAAAAACTCACTTACAAATTTTCAATTTTGGCTTCCATTCACACAACCCCACTGCTTTCAACACCCTTGTTCCAAACAAATCAAACACTGTTGTCAACTGTTGTTTACCTGGTATATCCCCATTATTGCTCCCTCAAGTCAGAGAGTTGAAAACTTGAGCATACCTGATGCAAAATTGGCCTAATGATCAATTGGCAGACCTAGTTTGGCTTGTCAAACATTAACATACCTTTCTCAGCCAAACCTACAACTTACTTCAGGATCATTGTAGAAGAAAAGGACAATCCCAGGATTTCTTCTCAGTTATTATGTCACCTCCTTAAACCACTGCCCCCGCCACCCCTCTCCCCCATTACCAGCACCTTCACCTCAAATATCAAATATAAGAAACTCATGGATTACTTTGTTTCCATCTGTGCAGCTGACTCTGCTGTTTCGTTCCTTTCCTCCCACCTCCAGCTCTTGACTTCCCTCAGCTCCCATCCACTCTAGACCTGGACCTCCTTTTTTTTTCAGTTTCTCACCCATCTTTCCCCTCTGCCATCTCTAACCACTGCTCCCTCAATGACCATCTCTCCAAAAACTACCTCCAGTCTAAATTACACCCTTGTCACAGCATCAAATTGTCTCTAGCAAAAGTCATGTGACAGATACAAGCTGCTGCTCCCAGTCACCTCGGCATGTAGCTCACAGTTGAAAGTCCGATTTGTCCAACATTGCCAAGTCTACCATTGTGGCCACGAGGATAGGTGAATAAGCAGCTTTCGGGCCTTAGCTAATGCCAATGCAAAACTACCATACACAAGAGTAGTCTGCACTGCAATGACTTTCTGGATGAGATCAGTGCAGTGGTGAGAAATGATATTGGCTCAGAAGATCAAGATGTAGAACCAGTTTGGGTGGAGATAAGAAATAGTAAAGGAAAGAAGTCACTGGTGGGAGTAGTTTATAGGCCTCCTAACAGTAGCTACACTGTGGGACAGAGTATAAATCAAGAAATAATAGGGGCTTGTAAGAAAGATACCGTGATAATCATGGGCGATTTTAATCTTCATATAGATTGGACAAATCAAATTGGCAAGAATAGCCTTGAGGACGAGTTCATAGAATGTATTCGGGGTGGTTTCTTAGAACAATATGTTGTGGAACCAACTAGGGAGAAGGCTATTTTAGATCTGGTAATGTGTAATGAGACAGGATTAATTTATGATCTCATAGTAAAGGATCCACCACTAAGGAAGAATGATCATAGCATGATAGAATTTCAAATTCAGTTTGAGGGTGAGAAACTTGGGTCTGAAACTAATGTCCTAAACTTAAATAAAGGCAATTACAAAGGTATGAAGACAGAGTTGGCTAAAGTGGACTGGGAAAATAGATTAAAGGGTAAGATGGTAGATAAGCAGTGGCAGACATTTAAGGAGATATTTCATAACTCTCAGCAAAGGTTTATTCCAGTGAGAAAGAAAGACTCTGAGAAGGATGAACCATCCGTGGCTAACTAAGGAAGTTAAGGATGGTATCAAATTGAAAGAAAAGGCATACAATTAGTAGTATGCCAGAGGATTGGGAAATTTTTAGAAACCAGCAAAGGATGACTAAAAAAATAATAAAGAGGGAGAAGATAGATTATGAAAGTAAACTAGCAAAAAATATAAAAACAGACAGTAAGAGCTTCTACAGGTATATAAAAGGGAAGAGAGTAACTAAAGTAAACATTGGTCCCTTAGAGAATGGGACTGGGGAATTAATAATGGGAAACAGAGAAATGGCAGAGACTTTGAACAAATATTTTGTATCGGTCTTCACGGTAGAAGACACTAAAAGCATCCCAATAATAATTGATAATCAAGGGGTTATAGGGAGGGAGGAACTTAAAATAATGACTATCACTAGAGAAAAAGTACTAGGCAAACTAATGGGACTAAAGGCTCACAAGTCCTTTGGATCTGATGGCCTACATCCTAGGGTCTTAAAATAAGTGGCTGGAGAGATAGTGGATGCGTTGGTTGTAATCTACCAAAATTCCTTGAATTCTGGAGAGGTCCCAGCGGATTGGAAAGCTGCAGATGTAACACCCCTATTCAAGAAAGGAGGGAGGCAAAAAGCAGGAAACTATACGCCAATTAGTCTAACATCTGTCATTAGGAAAATGCTGGAATCCATTATTAAGGAAGTAATAGCAGGACATTTAGAAAATTATAATACAATCAAGCAGAGTTAACATGGTTTTATGAAAGGGAAATCATGTTTGACAAATTTACTAGAGTTCTTTGAGGATGTAACGAGTAGGGTGGATAAAGGGGAACTAGTAGATGTAGTGTATTTGGATTTCCAGAAGGCATTCGATAAGGTGCCACATAAAAGGTTACTGCACGAGATAAGAGCTCACGGGGTTGGGGGTAATATATTAGCATGGATAGAGGATTGGTTAACTAACAGAAAACAAAGAGTCGGGATAAATGGCTAATTTTCCGGTTGGCGAGCTGTAACTAGTGGGGTGCAACAGGGATCAGCGCTGGGGCTTCAGCTATTTACAATCTATATTAATGACTTGGATGAAGGGACCGTGTGTACTGTAGCCAAATTTGCTGATGATACAAAGATAGGTGGGAAAGCAAGTTGTGAGGAGGACACAAAGGGGGAAAAATTCGGTATCGCCCCATATGGGGCGCCATTACTGGCGGTGCGCAAAGTTTAGCGCCTGGCGCTAATTATCGCCTCCGACAGCAAACTTGGCTTTTATTGCCCCTGGAGGTGATTGGAGCGCTAAATCAGGCGCTACACACCTCTCTTAAGGTGCTAAGGCCGAGGATCGAGGCGTTATCTCAGAGGGCAGGCGCAGCGCAGGTGCTGTCAGTTAGCGATTGAACACAGACACACTGGCGCCGGTCAGTTCTTAAAGGGGAGGGTCGATCTTGCTCTGCAGCCACACCCTGCTCATTGGAGCCTTGAATCGCGGCCTGGGCAGACCTGTGGCTAAATCTAGCAGCCAAACACTATGGGGAGGGCCAGGGAGCGAGCACAACACTTCTGTGAGCGGGCTTTGGAGGCTCTGGTTCACGGGGTGGAGCGCAGAAGGTCCATTCTGTACCCAGAGAGTGCCAGGAGGCCTTTGCCACGCAAGTACAGCAGAGTATGGAGGGAGGTGGCTCAGAGAGTGTCCTCAAGCAGCATGGTGCCTAGGACCCATCTCCAATGTAGGAAAAAGTTCAACGACCTCACTCGGGTCATCAGGGTGAGTGTCTTTTTTCCAAACCTCTTCATCCCTCCATCTCAACCTCACTTTATGGCCAGAGTGTCTTGAAAGCCCCAATGCCCAACGCTCATCCAACACCTATGGCCCTTTCATCAAACACACACGCACATTCCACTTTGCATTCAGTAAGGGCTATTCAACCATGGGAGGCATTTCAGGCAAGACCATGGCTGCATACAGTAAGGACTATTCAACCATGGGAGGCATTTCAGGCAAGACCATGGCTGCATACAGTAAGGGCTATTCAACCATGGGAGGCATTTCAGGCAAGGCCATGGCTGCATATTTACTCAGACGCAGTCCTTTTTCTTGCAGGCCAAGCTGTCTCATAATAGGAGACAGCAGCAACGGACCGGTGGAGGGCGGCCTCAGCTGCAACCCCTCAGCGATCTTGAGGAGTGCATCAACAGGATTGTGGCAAGCTGGGTGATTGGTCCCGTCGCCACTGGAGGCGCCGACCCCGTTCTGGACAGCAATGGTGAGGTCATCACCTTTTTGTCCCCTCTCCTTCCACTTGTTCCTCGCAACAGCAGCCTTTGACACTTTCAATCCAAATCACTAAATTGCTGCCCTCATGCCTCCCTTGCTGCCACCCTGTCCTCACGCTAAAGCCACTCTTGTACCTCCCTGCTTTCAGATGGTGATTCACCAGGTGAGGAGACGGGCCCTCAAGCTGCCAGTGAGAGTGAAGCTGAAGGCGAGGAGGAAGAGGAAGCCGGACCATCAGCGCCACCCTCTACCAAGGCAGCCCATGCCCACACTGGGAACACGCCTTCCCTGGAGGGGAGCAGGGGGGAATGGTCTGATGAGAGTGAAGCTCCAGGACCCAGCGGGCTGCAGCAATGCAATGGGGGTAGGGAAGCTCGGGGGCCTTCTCCCCGGAGGGAGAGTATGGCTTCGAGTCCTGCTGCACTAGACGCAGAGGAGGAGCGGGTCCTCGCTGAAATGCGCGCCCAGGCGGAGCACAGGCACACTGAGCTCATGGCTGCAGTGGCAAGGGTGCCCGAATCCATTGAATCACTGGCAAGGAGTGTGGAGCACTTCGCTGTAGCACAGGCAGCTGCCACGCAAATGCTTAGTGCTGCAATGCAGTCAGTGGCTGGTCTCATGTAGACGCAGATTGAGGCCACGCGAGCACTGACTGCTGCCACCCTCGCTGGATCGGGCACATTTCCCCGGGGCTCTCACCACGCCGCAGCAGTCCAGCAATCTGTGCTCCATCAGATTGCTCCGGATGCTGAAGTGCTGCCCCGTGGGAGTGCCAGTGTGCCGGGTCGAGCAGGGATTTGCTGTCCTCTCTCAAGATGACAGCATTCCTGCTGCCACCACTGGCACTTCTCCACTGCAGTTGCCACCACCTGTAGGACAGACTGCTGCCGCCCGTGCAGAGTTGGTGCAGTCAGCAGCCGGGCCCTCCAGGCCCAGAGCTGGTCCGGGCTGTCCTTCCAGGGCATCTGCAGTCTCAGTTTCTGACACTCAGCAGCCTTCTCCCAGCCTTGCTCCAGCCACTGGGGTCCCATTACGAAGGAGCTGCAGGGTGGGAAGGGGGGAATTTCGCAAGGGAAGCAGATCACCCTCGAAGGGCAAAAAGTAGGAGGTGTGACAAAATGTTTTTCATTGTTTTATTGAAGGCCGAGGTTCGTGGTCAAATTTTTGTAACTGTTTTGGACATTGTCTCCAGGTTGTGAGAGCCAGTTATGTGAATGACTGCTTTTTTTTGTGTTTCTTTCTATTACTTTGTCATGTGGAAATGAGACCCAGTTTGTGAAATAAAGAAGTGTCTGTATTCAGAATGTACATGTTTGGTCTTTGCAATCATTGTTGCCTTGACCGGCTTAGGGGTTGCGGGATGGTTTCATTCAGGTTGTTTGAATGGCAGAAGCCATTTCCTCAGAGGGGGCCTAGAAGTGACTTGCTATGAGCCTTTGACGGACGGCCCTTCCACTTTGTGCCTCCCTCCCACCTTGGTGCTGCTGATGATCATCCTCCTCATCTTCCTCCTCCTCTTCCTCCTCCTCCTCTGCTGGTGCTCCAATGCCTGGTGGCATTGGCTGGGTCCTGAGGATTGCAAGGTTATGCAGCATGCAGCACACAACAACGAAGTGGGAGACTCGCTCAGGCGAGTACTGCAGGGTTCCTCCAGAATGGTCCACACAGTGGAACCATTGCTTGAGCACACCGATTGTGTGCTCAATGATGTTCCTGGTAGCTTGATGGCTCTCGTTGTATCATAGCTCAGCAGGGGGGCTGGGTGAATGGAGTGGTGTCATCAGCCAGGTGCACAGAGGATATCCCTTGTCCCCGAGAAGCCAACCTCCTGGGTGATGCGGTGCCTGGAAAAGGTCTGCTACAGAAGTCTGGCGCAGGATGAAGGCATCGTGGCTGCTGCCAGGAAAGTGGGCATTGATAGCGAGTATCAGCTGTCTGTGGTCACAGACCAACTGGACGTTTAAGGAATGGAAGCCCTTTCGGTTGCGGAAATCCTCGGCATTCACTTGCGGTGCCCGCAAAGCCACATGGGTGCAGTCAATGGCGCCCTGCACCATGGGGAAGCCTGCTATCATCGCAAAGCCCATTGCGCGTTCTTGCTGCTTGTCCAGGATCATGGGGAAAGAGATGTACTCTCGTCTCCTTTTAAAGAGGGCATTTGTTACCTGACGGATGCAGCAATGCACCGCCAACTGGGAGATATTGACGATGTCCCCAGTAGCTGATTGAAATCAGCCGGTGGCATAAAAGTTGAGAGCCACTGTTATCTTCACTGCCACTGACAGAGACATCCTGCTCCTCAGTTGAGGCTGCAGATCTGGCTGCAGCAGGTGGCAGAGCTCAGTGACCACCTTCTTACTGAAGCGCAGCCTTCGCAAACAGTGCTCCTCAGACATATTAATGTAGGAGAACTGTTGGCAAAAAACCCTGGGAGGGTAAGGTCTCCTGTACCGAGGCCTGTTGGCCCTCCTCCGTCTGGCCATGATTGCCACTCTCTCTCTGCATCTCTGTGCCCTCCAAATGTGATGGAGAAGGACGGCGTTCCCATCCATTGCAGCCCCCATAGTATCTAGGCAATCAAAGTTATGAAGGTCAAAAAGCAAAGTACCTGCAAAGTTATGGTCAGAAGGCAAAACTACCTCAGACATCATTGACTCAATGCAGAAGTCTCTCTTTCTCTCTTTGTCTCTCTCAAAATCTCTCTCTCTCTCTCAGACGAGTGGTGCAAAAATGGCTACCACACAAAAGCCAGGAAGAGGCCCCCTTTAAATAGCGCCCCCCGCCCCCCCAGCCCCACAGTGACTGGGAAGTGTTCCAGTCAACCTGTCGTTGGTTGCGCCAGGCGGAAAGGAGGGGGGTGCCACTCAATTTCCGGTTCGGGGCACCCCAAGGGCGTTGCACTCTCGAATGACGTCAAGATCTGCGTGCGCAGGAGATCAGGCGGTATTGTTTAGCACCGCCGCAAAATGTCTGGTCAATTTCCCGAGAGGCGCAGATATCGCCGCGCCCGGGTGCTAGTTGCTTTGCGCCCCACTTAGCGCCCTCTTAAGGCGCTAACGGGTGGCGCTACCAACTGAATTTTTCTCCCAAAGGGTCTGCAAAGGGATATAGATAGGTTAAGTGAGTGGGCAAAAATTTGGCAGATGGAGTATAATGTGGGAAAATATGAGATTATCCACTTTGGTAGGAAAAATAAAAAAGTGAATTATTATTTAAATGGAGAGAGACTACAAAATGCTGTGTTACAGAGGGATCTGGGGGTCCTCGTACATGAAACACAAAAAGTTAGCATGCAGGTACAGCAAGTAATTAGGAAGGCAAATGGATTGTTGGCCTTTATTGCAAGGGGGATGGAGTATAAAAGTAGGGAAGTCTTGCTACAACTTTACAGGGCGCTGGTGAGACCACACCTGGAGTACTGCGTGCAGTTTTGGTCTCCTTATTTAAGGAGGGATATACTTGCATTGGAGGAAGTTCAGAGAAGGTTCACTAGGTTAATTCCTGAGATGAAGGGGTTGTCTTATGAAGAATGGTTGAGCAGGTTGGGCCTATACTTATTGGAGTTTAGAAGAATGAGAGCTGATCTTATTGAAACATATAAGATTCTGAGGGGGCTTGACAGGGTAGATGCAGGGAAGATGTTTCCCCTCGTGGGGGAATCTAGAACTAGGGGGCACAGTTTCAGGATAAGGGGTCGCCCATTTAAAACGGAGATGAGGAGGAATTTTTTCTCTCAGAGGGTCGTGAATCTTTGGAATTCTCTACCCCAGAGAGCTGTAGAGGCGGAGTCATTGAAACTATTCAAGGCGGAGGTAGACATATATTTGAGCTACAGGGAAGCAGAGGGTTATGGGGAGCGGGTGGGAAAGTGGCATTGAGGCCAAGATCAGATCAGCCATGATCTTGTTGGGTGGCGGGGCAGGCTCGAGGGGCCAACTGACCTGCTCCTGCTCCTATTTCTTATGTTCTCTGAGTTTCTGTCCTTTCCTGGACTCTGGTAAAGTAAAGCCTAGAAATTCAACCGTGAGAGTAATTGCAGGAACGGACATAAGGCTCAGTACTGCATGCAGCATGGTGTGTTAATGCATTGGTTCTTCAATTTGTTGTGCTACACACCCCAAAATGAATTATAATTAACTGCCACTGCTGTGACATGAATGGAAACAGTGAGGCTGTAAGCATACTTCACATTGATGATGAACAATATATGAAATAATTACTCCCAGTCTGCCTTAAACTAGCAATTTTAAAGCATTAACCACAGCAGCAAGGAGGCAACTAAGCGATGTGGATAAGTATATAGAGATGAACCTTCGTACCCTTATGGAATTATAGTTCAATAGAGAACAATTGCTGTTTAGACATATGAATTAAACCTACCAGAGAAATGTAGTCAGAAATATGCAAAGGCCGCAGGTTTAATTAGAGAAAGATTTGGAGAGGGATATGATTGCATATGTGTTTGAGCTATGTTGAAAACTGTGTTAGCTCATGATTCATTTTCAGTTGGTTACATTTGGGATTTGTGCTTCAGGGTGTAATACTGTAGAAGCCAATGCCTCCTTGATGCTACTGAGTAGAGCTTAATGATTGTGATGACCAGAAAAAAATAAATCACTGTCTTATTCTGCTTCCAGTGATGTAGATGCCAGACACCCACCTTTATTAAACATTGGAGGACTTTGAGAACACCTCTGATGACTCAGTGGATAAATGACTTGGTATGATACTGAGCCACACAAAGCAGGAAGCTTCAGATTTAATCCTTGGTCTATGTTGAGTTAACTAATCTCAGCAGGGGTGGGAGTAAAGATGCTGCAATGGTCCTTGGGCTGGGAAGAGGAAGAAAAGCAGCCAGGGTTCCCACTCCTAATTACTATCCATGACTCCTGCTGTATAGTGAGTATGCGTAAATGTTGAGTGGGGACAAAAACAACTTCAACTGTAATGCTGCCCACAGTCAAATAGCCAGGTGACACTCAATGCCAGAACTTCCATGGACCATTTTGAGGAGCTGGGAGTGTGATTGGTGGCACTTCCCCTGCTGCTTTGCTCTGTTGCTGACCCCACCCCAAATCCTAGCGATGGGGTCGTTTAACATAGAAACATAGACGATAGGAGCAGGAGTAGGCCATTTGGCCCCTCGAGCCTGCTCCGCCATTCAATGCGATCATGGCTGGTCATCCAAATTCAGTACCCGGTCCCTGCTTTCTCCCCATACCCCTTGATTCCTCTAGCCTTGAGAAATATATACAACTCCTTCTTGAATATATTTAATGAATTGGCCTCTACTGCCTTCTGTTGTAGAGAATTCCACAGGTTCACTACTCTCTGGGTGAAGGAATTCCTCCTCATTTCTGTCCTAAATGGCCTACTCCTTATCCTTAGACTGTGACCCCTGGTTCTGGACTCCCCGACCATCGGGAACATTCTTCCTGCATCTAGTCTGTCCAGTCCTGTCAGAATTTTATAAGTTTCAATGAGATCCCCTCTCATTCTTCTAAACTTCAGCGAGTACAAGCCCAATCGACCCAATCTCTCCTCATACGTCATTCCTGCCATCCCAGGTGTCAGCCTGGTGAATCTTCGCTGAACTCCTTTCATGGCAAGAACATCCTTCCTCAGATAAGGCGAACAAAACTGCACACAATACTCAAGATGTGGTCTCACCAAGACCCTGTACAACTGCAGCAAGACATCCTTGTTCCTGTACTCAAACCCTCTCGCTACGAAGGCCAACATACCATTTGCCTTCTTAACCGCCTGCTGCACCTGCATGCTTACCTTCAGCGACTGGTGCACAAGGACACCCAGGTCTCGTTACACTTCCCCTTCTCCCAATCTATTGCCATTCAGGTAATAATCTGCCTTCCTGTTTTTGCTACCAAAGTGAATAACCTCACATTTATCCATGTTATATTGCATCTGCCATGCTTCTGCCCAATCACCCAACCTGTCCAAATCATACTGGAGTTTCTCGGCATCCTCCTCACAGCACACACGCCCACCCAGCTTTGTGTCGTCTGCAAATTTGGAGATATTACATCTAGTTCCCTCGTCTAGATCATTAATATATATTGTGAATAGCTGGGGTCCAAGGACCGATCCCTGCGGTACCCCACTAGTCACTGCCTGCCACTCGGAAAAAGACCCGTTTATTCCAGCTCTTTGCTTTCTGTCTGCCAACCAGTTCTCTATCCAAGTCAGTACCTTGCCCCCAATCCCATGTGCCTTAGCTTTACACGCTAATCTCTTATGCGGGACCTTATCGAAAGCCTTCTGAAAGTCCAAATACACCACATCCACTGGTTCTCCCTTATCTATTTTACTAGTTACATCCTCAAAAAATTCCAGTAGATTAATCAAGCACGATTTACCCTTTGTAAATCCATGTTGAATTTGTCCAATCCTGTCACTGTTTTCCAAGTGCTCTGCTATTACATCTTTTATGATGGACTCTAACATTTTCCCCACTACCGATGTCAGGCTTACCGGTCTGTAATTCCCCGTTTTCTCACTACCACCTTTTTTGAACAGTGGGGTAACATTAGCTACCCTCCAATCCATGGGTACTGTTACAGATTCCATCGAATGTTGGAAGATGATCAGCAATGCACCTACTATTTCTAGGGCCACTTCCTTAAGTGCAGGAAACTTTGGTTTATCTGGAGGTTAACTGTCCGGAATGCTTGATCCACCGGCAAAAATCAGGAGCCGTTTCGTTAGGTTTTTTTTCTTCTCGTTGCTTTTTTTTCACCAGTCAGGCTCTGCAAGGTCTCACTGAAGCTGTTGCTAAGCTACAGAGACGCTTGCAAGGTACGGCCGACTGTTTAGAAGCAGGGTTTGTTGCCAGATACGGAGCCGTATGTTTCAACATTAGCGCTGGTTTGTCCGGCAGTTTTGATGGGATGGCAACAGCTCGGTCACGTCGGTGCCGGATATCACAAAGTTTCCTGTATTCGAAATGGGTACCTACACCTGTAGTGGTACAACAGAGATACCCACCCTACTGAAATAGTAGAGAAGGGCACCTGAGTCTCTTATCAGGTGTAACCTTGGCTCAATAGTTCAATGACTCTCATCTCTGAGTTTGAAGGTTATAGGTTCAAGCCCCACACCAGGACTTGAGCACATAATGTAGGCTGACATGTCAGTGCAGTACTGAGGGAATGATGCACTGTCAGAGATGCTGTCTTTCAGATGAGATATTAAACCCTTCTGCCCTCTCAGATGAATGTTAAAGATCCCATGGCACTATTTCAGAGAAATGCAGGGACATTCTCCTAGTGTCCTGGCCAACATTGATCCCTCAACCAACAGCATCAAATATAGTTATTATCTCATTGGTATTTATGGCACCTTACTGAATGCAAATTAGCTGCCATGTTTCCCTACATTACAACAGTGAGAAAACTTAAAAAAAAATCATTATTCCTTTGGCTGGAATATACTTTGGGACATCTGAAGTCATGCAAAACGCTTTGTCAGTGCAAGTTCGTTCTTTCTTTCTAATCTTGGGTACAGAAGGCTGCCCTAACTTGGCACAAATTGTCAATCTCAATGAAAGGCCACAAGGACAGCTGGTGTGTGTGACATGAAAATGTCACTCAGGTGCAGTTGGAATGCCTCTTCAATTATTGTCTGCATTGCCACCACCAACACTGGCAGAAATGCGATACATCCAGGTCCATTTATCCACAAAGGCTCTCATTGAGCAGACCATTGGACTTCTTAAACAAAGACTTTGCTGTCTTGATAGGTCTGGTGGATTGCTGCAGTACAGTCCACAAAGAGTGTTCCATATCATACTGTTTTGCTGTATGCTGCATAATTTTGTCCTGCACTTGGAGCCACCAGTGGAGGAGGACCTTTAGCATAAGGAGGAAGACAATTTGAAGGACACTGAGGATGGCGAGGAAGCAGGAGGGTTCCAAAACTTGCCTGCAGCCAGAGCCTTTAGGCAGCGATTCATTGGGGAGCACTTCACCTGAACAATCCCAAACCCTGCTTCCCTCCAATAACTGTCCCAATCCTTCCACCTTCCAATGAACTGCACCTGCCCAAAAACTAACACTGGGATTAGTAAACTTACATTGCAGGAGCACCAGATACTTTGCACACCAAGATTTGGGAAAACATTTTGTAATTTCTGAATTCCTCTATTATATCATAATATGAATGCTCACCCTGGTGAAAGCTCATAGTGTCTGTCAAACATGCTCTTTAGGTAATCTAATGCTATTTGAGGTGCACCCCCAATGGCTACTGCATGGAAGATGGAAAGCTGCTTTTGCTCAGATGACGTCTGTTAAGATGATTCATGGTTGGTGATCTCTAGAAGTTCGGGCTTAAGAGGGCCCGACTGCAGACTACAGCATCTCAGTGTCTGCCAGGCAATCTGGGCCAGGTGGGTTTCTTATCCCCAGCAATATGATCCACTGTCAGTTCATTACAGTGTGCATGTGGCAATTGAAACGTTGTATTGCTTGCTTATTTTGTAATATGCCCTGAGTGATTGTGGTGGTTGAATAGCTTTCATTCATTTGTATCAATGTATATCTGAGAGAGAACACCAAAGCAAGAACAGTCAAATGCTATGCAAGTCCATCATTTTCTGTTTTTATTTCGATCACTGCTTTTTCTTTTTTTAATCTTCACTGTTTTATTTGCTCTGGAGTGGAATGGAGCTAGTTCAGCTTTCACTTGTAAAATTGAT
Source organism: Somniosus microcephalus (assembly GCF_052327205.1). Classification (NCBI taxonomy): domain Eukaryota; kingdom Metazoa; phylum Chordata; class Chondrichthyes; order Squaliformes; family Somniosidae; genus Somniosus; species Somniosus microcephalus. Next base: position 403,862,699 of record NC_140987.1, on the reverse strand, counting down.
TCAGAGCCAAAGAATCTGAAAGTGTATAGACATGAATTTTGAGTTGGCAGGATATGAGGTTGATTTGCAACCCATTCATTTAAGTGGAGATTTCCTTTTAGATGAGTCAATACCTTGGCTGTTGGACTGTGTTTATATCTGAGAGTCATAACACAGTAGCATTGTGATTACGTTCCGTGAAGTATTGGATCCATAAAATAAATTTTAAAAAGCCAGCTTTAGATTCCACTGAACTCTGTCTTTGACCAAGGTCAGAATAATAAGCTGTTGTCATTATTTATGTGCCCATGAATCTTTTTGGTGACATCACTCACCAGCATACCTTCTCTGATTGTGGGAGGGTCTGGGACAGAGACAATCCAAGGTTACTATGAATACATAGATCATCCAGCAAAAATAATGAGTTAATTAGATTGAGTTGATTTGTATTAGATATTCCTCTCCAGATGTCCCCCAATGACTTGCCAAAGAAAAAAAATTGTAGATGCTAGAAATTTTAAACAAAAACAGAACATGTAGAAACACTCAGCAGGTCATTCAGCATCTGTGGAGAGAATAGATAATATTATGTCCATGTGTAATTGAGACATGGACTGCAGGAGTTGGTTACAACAGGTGTTTACTGAGTGGAGACAAAACTGGAACTACTATGCAAAGTTACTACACAGGCTTATATACAAGGGTGGTCACTACTGGTACTGCAGTATACAGGAGCTGCAGAATATAGTTCCTTCTGCAAAGTACATACACTACAATTCCTCCCCTTTTAGCTAAACAGTACATAACATTCGATTAATAATTGAATAACATATTTACAATTACAGTTGCTATATACATTAGCTGAAGTTAAGCAATTATAAGTTCAGTCTTTGAGGAGGCTTCCTGATTCTGTCTGGATATCGCCTCTTTGGGGTATCAGGTTCTTCTGGCAAGGTTGGTTCGGGATCAACGTCGTTGTTTGGTTCGTCTGCTTCCAATATCACCGATTCTGAGGTAGATGCAATTGGTACTTCGGTTTCATCACCAGGTGTATCGGATCGTGGTGTGGATTTGACGTTTTCCAGTGACTCTAGAATCTAGTCAGCATGGCATCTTACAATGCTCTCTCCAATGTCCACTGTATACATTAGAGGTCCTTGCCATGTGCAGATCGTTCCTGGCTGCCATTTCTCTGTGTGGTAGTCCTGGGCCAAAACTGGTTGACCTATCTTAAAACTTCTGGTCGGCCTTTCATTCATATTCTGAAACTGCCTGTTCTCCACATCTCTTCTGATGTTTGGCTTAACCAAATCCAAGCGGCATCGTAGTCTTCGATTGAAGAACATCATGGCTGGAGTTTGGTTGGTAACCGCATGTGTCGCATTCCGGTAGGCAAACAAGAAGTTATCCACCTTGTGTTGTAGGGGTATGTCTTCATTACACATTGCCTTGATAGCCTTCTTGAATGTTTGAGCGAACCTCTCAGCTAATCCATTGGTGGCTGGATGATATGGGGCAGATGTGTAATGCTTAACACCATTGTTCTTTAAGAACCTCCGGAACTCTTCAGACACAAACTGTGGTCCATTGTCGGAGCAAATCTGTTCAGGCAGCCCATTTCTGATGAATATGGTTCGTAAGACTGTGATAGTTTTTTCTGTGGAGGTTGAGGACATTTTTATTACCTCTGGCCACTTTGAATGTGCATCCACCACAATTAAAAACATTGAGTCCATAAATGGACCAGCAAAATCAATGTGCACCCTTTGCCATGGAGATGAGGGCCACTCCCATGGATGTAGAGGGGCTTGTGGTGGGGCGTTTTGGACCTTCTGGCATCCTGTACAGCTCTTGGTCATCTCTTCGATTTCCCTATCGATTCCCGGCCACCACACAAACGCTCTGGCTAAGTTCTTCATTTTTACCCCACCCAGTTGACCCTCATGAAGCTCATTGAGCACTCTATCCTTCAATTTGGGTGGAATTACTACTCTGGATCCACACATCAAGGTTCCTCTGCACACTGACAGCTGTTCTCTTCTCGGCGAGAATGCTGGCAACAGTGGTTCGCCATGTGCTGGCCATCCCTTCACCGTTAAATCATAGACCCTGGAGAGTGTCGGGGCATTTCGTGTTTCCTTTTCTATGTTTGCATTCGTCACAGGTAGACATTCGACTATGGTCGAGTGGAATATCTCCACAGGATCCACTGCAGGTGCTTCTTCCACCGTCGGCAACGGTAGGCGCGACAATCCATCAGCATTCCCATGCTGTTTAGTTCCTTTGTACTCGATGTCATATTGGTGTGCCCCTAGGAAAAGGGACCGCCTCTGTAGCTGTTGTGCTGTCATTATCGGGACGCCCTTCTGAGGGTTGAAAATGGAGACAAGAGGTTGATGATCAGCTAGTAGAGTAAATTTCTGACCGTGCAGGTAGTGATTGAACTTCTTCACCCCCCACACCAGGCTGAGGGCCTCTCTGTCAATCTGGGCGTAGTTACGCTCGGCTGAAGTTAACGAGCGTGACGCAAAAGCTATCGGCCTCTCTGAACCATCAAGGAATTTATTTGACAGTACCGCTCCAATGCCATAGGGAGACGCATCACACGCCAGTCTTATCGGTAGTGATGGGTTGTAGTGAGCCAATACTTCTCTTGAAGTGATTAGGTCTTTACTCTTCTGAAAGGCCCGCTTACATTCATCGCTCCATTTCCATGCTAATCCAGTTTGTAGTAGGGCGTTCAGTGGGTGCAGAATTGTGGACAAATTCGGCAAAAACTTATGATAGTAATTCACCAATCTGAGGAATTACCTCAGTTGTGACACATTTTCAGGCGCTGGAGCCTTAACTAACGCTTCAATTTTGTCAGGTGACTTATGTAACCCCTCTTCATCAATCACGTGGCCACAATACGATATCTGTTTCTTAAAAAACTCACACTTGGGGCGATTGGCTCGTAGCCCATGTTCTCTTAGTCTAGTGAGCACCTGCTCTAGGTTGGCAAGGTGTTCACTGTCATTTTCACCTGTCACTAGGATGTCGTCCAAGTAACACTGAGTCCCCGGAATCCCTTGCAGGACTTGTTCCATCACTCTTTGCCATATCGCCAGAGCTGATGCTATTCCGAATACCAGTCGATTATACTGGTAAAGACCTTTGTGAGTGTTTATCGTGAGATACTTCCTAGAGGATTCTTCAACCTCCATCTGCAAATATGTTTGTGCTAGGTCAATTTTTGTAAAACGCTTCCCTCCAGATAGTGAGGTGAAAATATCTTCTATCCTCGGAAGAGGATACTGTACTGTGTGAAGGACTGGGTTCACCGTCACCTTGAAGTCCCCACAGATGCGAACCTTCCTTGGCTCCTCAGACTTATTGTTTAACATTTTTTTCATGACAGGAACGATGGGTGTCGCCCACTTGCTCCAGTCTACCTTAGATAACATGCCTGCATTCTCCAGATTCTCCAGCTCTGCCTCGACGGCTGGGCGAATTGCATACGGTACCGGTCTTGCTTTGAAAAACTTGGGAATTGCATTCTCTTCTATTTTTATCGAGGCGGTTACGCCTTTAAGAGTTCCCAGTTCTTGTTGAAATACCTCTTTAGCGTTAGCTAAGATTTTTGACAATCGTCCAGGTGTGACGTCGTCATCCTTTTTACCAGCCACAGTCAGTGCCTGAATGGAGTGCCAGTCTAAACTTATCTTTCTGATCCATTCAGGTCCCAATAATGGTGGTCCACCATCTTGCAGTATGTACAGATACAATTTCTGTATTTCTTTGCCGTTGTATTCGACAGGCACCCTTATTTTCCCTCTGGGGTATACTTTCTGCCCCGTATACGTCTTCAAGACAATGGATGTCTCTTTCAAGGGTATGTGTGAGAATAGCCGCTCGTAGTCTCGTCGATTCATGACGGTCAGGGCTGACCCTGTATCCAATTCCATTTTGACTTGGAACCCTGCTATCGTGAGGGTGACCCAAATGGTTCGGTGATCCTCTTTTGCGATTACGTTGTGAAGTTTGAGACAGCTTAGTCTCTTGTTCCCGGATTCACTATCGCTCTTCTGGTCTTCGGAACTACTGTCCATCATCTTTTGTACTTTCCTGTACTGATCCTTAGTAGCCTTTTTGTTGTCGTTAGTCTTCTTTCCAGACCTGCAAACTCGTGCAATGTGTCCCATCTTTCCGCATTGCCTGCATATTTTGTCCTTGGACCAGCAGTCCTTCTGGTCATGGGTTGTTCTGCCACAGCGATAACATTTTTCAAATCCCCGTGTCATTTCATGGGTGCCGTATTCCTGTGGCTTTTGCTGTATTCCCGCAGCTCCCCTTGCTGCTGCTTCATACGATACTGCCACGCTGAAAGCCTTATCTAGCGTCAACTCTTTCTCTGAGAGTAACCTCTTCTGGTTTCCTTCACTCAGGAGTCCACAGACAAATTTGTCCCGTAGAGTATCTGTCAGTCCTGCTCCGAACTGGCAGTGCTTTGATAGCTTATGTAGTTCCGTAAGTTAATCAGCATTGCTCTCATCTTTATGCTGATTTCTCTTGTGGAATTTAAATCTTTCTGCTATCAGCAGCGGTGTAGGATTTAGTTATTCCTGTAGGATATTAACAATTGCGTTAAAACTCTTCGCCATCGGTTTGGCTGGAGTGATCAGGTTCCGCAATAGGCCGTACGTTCTTGCACCCATTAAGTTTAGTACAGGTAGACTACCTTTTATCCGAACTTCCGAAAACCGAAACCCTCTAAAAACCGAAGGTTTTTTCATTCAGCGTAAGTCGTGCGCATGACATGACCAGAGTGGCGCACGACTTATGCTGAGCAGAGGGTCAGCATAAGTCGTGCGCACGACCCCCGCCGACGACCCCCCGTGGACCCCCGCAGACCCCGACTCCCGCCGACCCCCCCGCCGACCCCCCCACGGACCCCCGCCGACCCCCCCGCCGACCCCGCCGACCCCCCCGCCGACCCCCGCCGACGCCGACCCCCCCGCCGACCCCCCGCCGACCCCCCCCGCGGACCCCTGCCGACCTCCCCGCTGACCCCGACCCCCGCCGACCCCCCCGCCGACCCCCCCGTGGACCCCCACCGACCCCGACTCCCGCTGACCCCCCCGCGACCCCCCCGCGGACCCCCGCCGACCCCGACTCCCACCGACCCCCCCCGCCGACCCCCCCGCGGACCCCCACCGACCCCCCGCCAACCCCGACGACCCCCACTGCCAACCCACCCCCGACAAATTTCCCAGTCTTATAAAATACCTTCCGAAATCCGAAATTTTCTGAAAACCGAAACACGGCTGGTCCCGAGGTTTTCGGATAAAGGATAGTCTACCTGTAGTACCGATGCCTTTTTCTCATCGGCTACTTCGTTTGCCTTGCAATATACTTCGACTATTTCCACATATGTGGTCCTGTCTTCTATTGCATTATCGAAGGCAGTGATATTGCCAGTCTTCGGCATCTTGGAAATCTAAGATGGCGCCTCCCGCGCTTTGCCTTCTTCCCCAATTGAACTAAATGGCGCCTCCCGCGCTTTGCCTTCTTCCCCGCTGGATTAAGATGGCGCCTCCCGCGCTTTCTGTCTTCTCCGCTGCTGCTAGCGCTGTTGCTGGTGTTTTTATGCCTTGATGGCGACGCCCCCCTGCGCTGCTGCTACCGCCGCTCTCCGCGGTCCCCGTAGCAAACTGCAGCTCCTCGCGGCTTTCTGCGCTTCGAATTTCTTTTATTTTCCCGGCGTCAGAGCAAACCCTACGGGACACTTTCCTCCCTCTTCTCGGGTCTGTACGCTGCCCGGCTTCGTAGCACCGGCCGCGCCCTGTGTGCTCCACCCTCTCTCTCTCTCTCCTCTTCCCGACAACGCTGCTCGGCCCCGTTGAAAAGCCACCCGATCGAGCTCTAGCCCGCGGCAACCCAGGAAGGATCAGTGTACTACTTGCCACCAGCCTGGTTAGCTGGAACACCATAGACAGGATAACCATGCCCGCTCTCGACAGCCTCTCCTGCAAATCTTCAAATCCGATGAATCAGAGGTGGTTGCCCACGGTCGACGCCCGTTTCTTCTGTTTGTTTTTTTTTCTTTCTTCCTTCTGGCCTCGACCTCTAACAACTTCGCTTCAGGGATGGATCCCCATGAGGTGGTGCAGAACTGTAGGTAAGTTCGGATCTGCTCGTCGCCAGTATTATGTCCGTGTGTAACTGAGACACGGACTGCAGGAGTTGGTTACAACAGGTGTTTACTGAGTGGAGACAAAACTGGAACTACTATGCAAAGTTACTACGCAGGCTTATATACAGGGGTGGTCACTACTGGTACTGCAGTATACAAGAACTGCAGAATATAGTTCCTTCTGCAAAGTACATACACTACAGATAATTTCATATTTCAGGTTTATAGACATTATATCAGACCTGGACAAAGGGTCCACACCTTTCAACTTTCACCAAAAGGGGTGCAAAATGGGCAGGCCACCCAAAGCCGATGATGTGAGGCATAAACTGTTTTGAGCTGCATGCCTCATTACCATAGCTGTCAGTGTTACTCGTGCTTTTAATTAACAACTCACCCATTGGGTGGGCGGGGAATCCCGCTGGGGTCCCACAGTTTAAAGGAAACCTGTATCTCTTAAAGGGTGGTTTTGCTTAATGCTGCCTTTTGTACTGCCTGAACAGATATATTTCTGGAAAATGACTGCTGCAAAAGCTCCTGCTTCTCAGACAGTGTTCAGCAGGTTTCTGTGGTGGAGGCAACCAGGAGGAAGGAGACCCTTTTCCTCGCAGATGGAAGCAGACTGCCCATACAGATATCCCATCAATGGTGGTCAGAGGTTGTTGAGCAAGCCAATGCCAGAAGAATGACTCCTAGGAATTGGCAGCAGTACCAGAAAGAGATTCAATGACTTAATCAGAGCTGCTAAGATAAGGCTTCCATTCTCAGCTCTCTTACTCTTTGCACAGCCCTGCACCTCTCCATTGTAGCCACAGCCCTAACAAGCCTTCCTTTCCACACTTCCCATCTCCTATTCCAATCACACCAGCACACTTCAATGCACCTGCTTCTGCTTCCACTTGCACACTCTGCACTTGCTACTGCCCTCACGATTACTGGGCTGTCTTTCCCATAGCTGCTACTTCTTTTTCTCAGTATGAACACTATGCTAAGCTGTCACAGACATCTTCACACCCTTTCAACAGGCCACACACTAACACATTCCCATTCTTTGGAGGAGAAACTGGCTCACAACAAGAGGGAGATGTCAAGAACCGGAAGATGACCACTAGCTGCACAAGTCCTCACACCAATGGACGAAGTGACCATAGGCATCAGGGGCAAAGGGAGAACATGAAGCATGGCATTTGGCAAGACTGAAAATACATTCCGCAGGGTATTTGGCCATCTTCCCCAGTATTTTTCATGAGATTGAGCTCTCTCCCTCAGTCTGCATGACAACCTGGTGTTGCATAGAACTGACACTCATCTGCCACTGCTTTCCCTTGCCACTAAGTTCTAAATATTGTCCCTCTCCCCTCTTTCCAGGCTCATCACGTCCCAGGCCCAACTGCAGCAGAGGAAGAGGAGGGCAGCCTTCCAGAAGATACACTCTCTCTAACCCTTGCAAGCACCAGCTCAGAAATCGGCACCCACATACTGTAAGAAGTGTTTTGCAGGGGTCTGCACTGGATGATTCACCGAGCACAAGTGAGCAGGAGCACGGATAAGGGGAAAGGATGGCACAGGACACAGCTCTCCAGAGTGAGAGCTTGTGTCTTGGCCCTGCCACAGAGAGCACAGGTGAGGACCTAGCACATAATTTTGGTCTTAATTGCTGAGTACTATAATTTGAATTTGCCTGGAGGTGCTAAACCAGAATCCTGCAGGTTTAGCACTCAAGTGCTGATTAGACGCAATATTCGTGGAGCAGTATATGTACCCACTTCCACTGAAGGTGTGGAGTGCTTTGACTGGCACACAGCGGATGGCTTAGGGACTGAGGGAGAGGGTGCACGGGTACTTGGATGCGGCACTGGAGGTCCTTGTGGAGGAGTTCCAGAGGAGGAGGGATGTCCTGTACCCTTAGGGAGGGAGGACACCACCACTCCCTCCTGTCCCTCTCTCCTTCAGCAGCTGGTGCTGCTCTGCCTGGCCTTGTGTCCTCCTCCCATTCCTCGTCCAGATCAAAGGAGACCCCTAGCAAGCATTCCCTTTCTCCCGGTGACTCCTATAAGGTGGAGTAGCACAGCACTTACTATTTTTAGGTGAAGCCCTCAAAGAATTTATGGAATAAATGTTGCTCGAGCGTTGGTGAAGTCTTGACAAAGTCTCCCTATGTGTTTCAGAGATCCTCGCCACAGCTCCAGCAGCAATGTACATGAAAAGGTGAGTCTCCCTTTAAATAGTGCTTGAAATCGACATCAACGCTGTGTTTACTCCCAAACAGCTGCTAGCTGTTAGGAGAGAGCGTTAGTTGAAACACTAGCTACCAAAATGCTGTCCAGCCTCTTTAATGAATGCCAGCAGGCATTTTAAGTGGCAATCAGCTGTTTAAGGAGCCTCCAAGCAGCAGTTCATAGAGCTGGCTTCAACTCCTTTACCAAGATGGCGTCTTGCACTAAATGTGAGCTAAACCGGCATTGCAGCTTAAGACCCTGTCTTGGCTACCTCGAAGGATTTTTAACGCTTAAAGTATTGCCGAAAATTGCCCCCAGGATTTGTAAGACACATCCATATTTTTAGGCCTGTTCTATTCGAAAACTTAGAAATTGCATCAATCTAAGTTATTTTCCTAAATTTAGAAGATATGAGTTATGTACTAGATTTTATAGCAATTTAGCAAAATGAATTATAATTTTTTCAGTTGTATCTCCAATGCACTTTGATTCATTTTTGTACATGTTGATATTTGTAATTATTGAAATACAAAGGTGGCATGCCGACTGAATCTTATTTCAAATGAAGCTAAACAAATGCTTGTTGAAGATTCCTAGTTTTATCAAGTGCTATAAATGGAAAATAAAATTTTCTACAAGAAATGATTCACCTCTTCCGTTCCCTAAGGTATACTAGCCAAATTAAATCCAAAGCAAGAGACCTGTGTTATCAACAGTTTAGCAACAAGCATCGGTCTACAAAGCCATTACTACAACAAAGATATGGTATCCCTTGGCAACTGATCAAGCCTCACTGTGGACAGTAGCATAATTTATTATTTTACCGACTATGCTTTAGTAAAAGATGTGTTATTCATTGAGAAATGTCAAGGGCTATGTATTTGTTAGCTATTGCTGTTCAACACTGTGAGATTGGGTTCTATTTGGATTACAGCTTTGGATGAGGAAAAAGAAGGTAAAATCCTGCAAATGTCACTCCCTAACTTCAACACACTCACTGTTATGAATTAGCTTTATAGAATTACATTCTACTGCAGCTGAGGTTTGCATTACTGCCTTCAACACCACAGGATGATGCTGATGTTTAAACAAAATAACCCTAGTTTCCAGCCTGCAACTGATTCCCAGGTACTTGTTATTCTATGTATAAACCATCTCAACCCCTTGATTGGGTTCCAGCCTGTAAAGTTTCCTAGGAATCTGTTATTCTAAATGTCAATCATACGTAAGAAAGAAAGTCTTACACTTATATAGCGCCTTTCATGACCACCGAACATCTCAAAGCGCTTTACAGCCAATGAAGTACTTTTAGAGTGTAGTCACTGTTGTAATGCAGCAGCCAGTTTGCACACAGCAAGCTCCCACAAACAGCAACATGATAATGACCAGATAATCTGTTTTTTTTTGTTATGTTGATTGAAGGATAAATGTTGGCCAGGACACAGGGGATAACTCTTTGAAATAGCGCCATGGGATCTTTTACATCCACCTGAGAGAGCAGACGGGGCCTCGGTTTAATGTCGCATCTGAAAGACAGCACCTCCGACAGGGCAGCACTTCCTAGGCACTGTGCTGGAGTGTCAGCTCAAGTGTGCTCAAGTTCTTGGATGTGGGACTTAAATCCACAACCTTCTGACCCACAGGCAAGTGTGCTACCCACTGAGCCACAGCTGACCCACCTCAAAGGACAGAAAATCAAGGACTGTGCTGCATGATTTTCTGATGCATACTTCTGTTGTGTGAAACTCCATGCTAAGAGATAGAAGTAGAACATTTACCCATAGATTCCAGCCTGTAACTGAATCCCAGGTATCCATTCTATATATAAACCGTGTGAACTTCTCAATTAGATTACTGCCTGTAACTTACTCCCAGGTGTCTGTTCTATATATAAACCACTTGAAGCCCTTGATTAGATTCCAGCCTGTAACTCACTTCCAGTTAGCTTAGCATTGCAATGTTGTCATATATTCCTCTTGTGTTTTCATATATTGATAGCAGCAGCATGACCAGGAGAATGCCATGTCAGTCATTGAAAAATGAGATGAGTCATTCACTGGGTCTTCAGAATCCAGTGGCTTTTACTAAGTGCTTCAAATTGTTTTTCTACAAAGGATAAAGCTTTGCCATTATTTCTGGGTGGAGTGAAAATGTGGTTGTTGATGCTATGTGGAGTAATTTAAAGTTATGAAGACCAATAGTTATATCAAAGCAAGACATTTTACTTCACTTCTCCAAAAGATTCCATTATTGATTTAACAAATGGTCACATGACTGATGCCCATCTACAAATAATCCTTGTGCAAAGTACTAGGCCCAGAGATTGGAAAAGGCCCGAAAACTTCATGCTGCCTGCTAATTAAAGTGACTGCAGCAGTAAGGAAGTGCTAAACACGCTGTTCAGTGGCTTAGCACCTCATCAGGAGTCCCAAGTTCGTGCGACACTAGCACCAATTAAAGCTGGGCTGCATTTCATAAAGGCAGCCTGCACCTCTTAATGGGGAGGCACATTCTGGCTTCAGCAGGTGGTGGAATTGGCTGGGAAACTGACTGAGGAGCAAGAAAACTGAGTGATGGCACAACATAGCAGAGGGAGATCTCCCAGATTTTCAGACGCAGCACTGGCGGCCTGGGTGCGGGAAGTTCACGAATATCCTTTAGGGAAGGAAATCTGCCGTCCTTAGCTGGTCTGGCCTATATGTGACTCCAGACCCACATCAATGTGGTTGACTCATAACTGCCCTCTGAAATGGCCTAGCAAGCCACCCAGTTGTACCAAACCGCTACGAAAAATATTAATAAGAATAAAACCGGATGGACCACCCGGCATCGACCTAGGTACTGGCCTTGGACACGACAACGACACACTCAGCCCAGTCAACCCTGCAAAGTCCTCCTCACTAACATCTGGGGACTTGTGCCAAAATTGGGAGAGCTGTCTCACAGACTAGTCAAGCAACAGCCTGACATAGTCATACTCCCAGAATCATACCTTGCAGGCAATGTCTCGGACTCCTCCATCACCATCCCTGGGTATGTCCTTTCCCACTGGCAGGACAGACCCACCAGAGGTGGCAGCACAGTGGTATACAGTTGGGAGGGAGTGGCCCTGGGAGTCCTCAACATTGATTCTGGACCCCATGAAGTCTCAGGACTTCAGGTCAAGCATGGGCAAGGAAATCTCCTGCTGATTACCACCTACCACCCTCCCTCACCTGATGAAATAAAGAGTAGATTGCCTTTCAAAAGCTAGGCTTTATTAACCTTAAAAAACCAGCAAGTACATGTTGAGCACCCAGTCTCAACCAAACTGTAGAAAACTGAATTTAAGATGGCCACCACAGGGCACATGGAATCAACTAACCAATAAGTTTACAGCATATATCTCAAGGCAGGAAAACAGGCAACCAATTACAATGCTTCTTATAAAACAAGAATAATCACCACATTCACCCCTCCTTTTAAAATATACTTCAACCTAGGTAGCCTTTACAGTTTACAATTAGTTATTTACGACTAGAGCAATACATGTATAATGCCTTCAACAATTTTAAAATTTTACTATTAAATTATTAATTATTTTAAAAGTCCATTTTTAATCGGTCGACCGGATATCTTGTTCGTGTCGACCTTCTTAGCCTTGGTGGAGTTCCTTGCCCTCCCACACCAGGAGACACAGAAATATCTTCTGCTGGGAGGCTATCAATATCCTGATTATCAACGGTTTCCGGATTGGAAGTCCCATTAGGAGGTAGACTGGGAGGGTCATGAACATCCATCGGGGGCAGACAAAGAGAATTGTAAGTGTCTGCAATAGGATTGGAAATGTTCGTAGTATCTGTGACGACATCAACATTATCTGAATTCTGGCTATTGTTAATGTCCTCAGGAGAGGGCTGGCCACCACAAGGAGCTAAGTCTTTAACTGAAACCGTACTTTCTTTCCCATCTTGGAATCGAATGTGAGCATATTGGGAATTTGCCTCCAATAGCTCCACCTCCTCCACTAAAGGATCATACTTTGACAGTCTAACATGGCGTCGGAGCAGCACAGGTCCTGCATAGTAAGCCATGAAGGTAACGAATATCCCGTAGTGGATCTCCGCGGATAGTTGAAGAGCTTTTCATGGGGGGTCACATTAGTAGCCGTTGAAAGCAATGATCTAATGGAATGCAGGGCATCAGGCAGTACCATTTCCCACTGTGTATTCTTAAGGTTCCGGGATGTCAAAGCCAACATAACTGCCTTCCAGATCACCCCATTGTATCGTTTGCACTGTCCATTACCCTGGGGATTATACGGGGTAGTTCTGCTAGTAGAAATTCCCCGACTCTGGAGGTATTCCTTCAACTGGGAAGACATAAAAGAACTTCCCTGATCCGAATGGATATACGCAGGCATCCCAAAGATGACAAAAAGTTGAGTCAGACATTTAATAACTGTAGCAGCTAATATATCTGCACAAGGAAAAGCAAAAGGGAACCTTGAAAACTCATCCACAACAGTAAATATATATCGATTCTGAGTCGTTGAAGGAAGAGGCCTCTTAAAATCAATGCTCAGACGTTCAAAGGGAGAAGTAGCCTTTATAAGATGAGCTCGTTGAGGCTTAAAGAAATTCGGTTTACACCGGGCACAGACAGAGCATGACGAAGTCATTCGCTTGACGTCACAGAATCACAGAATCACAGAAACCCCACAGTGCAGATAGAGGCCATTTCGGCCCATCGAGCCTGCACCGACACATATCCCACCCGATCCCCGTAACCCCTACACAACTGAAAAGGGCAAATTCTTACTGCGTACGAAGTGTATCATCCTCGTAACACCAGGATGGCACAAAGCATTATGAAGATTAATAAGCGTATCTCCGTGAAGCACAGAACAATAAGCCCTCGACAGCGCATCAGCGGCAACATTATCCTTCCCCGGACGATAGACTATATCGAAATGGTAGCATGCCAACTCGATCCTCCACCTCATTATTTTATCATTCTTAATCTTTCCGAAATGTTTGACATCAAACATGAAGGACACAGATTTTTGGTCAGTTACTAACGTAAAATGTCGCCCAGATAAATAATGTCTCCATTTACGCAGTGCTTCTACTATTGCGTACACCTCTTTCTCTATTGATGAATGTCTCTGCTCACTATTGCTCAGAGTACGTGAGAAAAAGGCCACAGGTCTTCCATTTTGGTTCAGGGTAGCCCCAATTGCAAAATCGGAAGCGTCCGTCTCAATCACAAAGGGAACCTGCTCATCAATAGAATGCACAACTGCTCCAAGGATATCCTTTTTAAGATTATCAAAACACGTCCTGGCCTCCCATGATAGAGGATATGTCGTAACCCGAATAAGGGGCCGGATCTTCTGCGAGAAGTTTGCAATCCAATTAGAATAATAAGAAAACAGTCCAACAACTCGTTGCAAGGCCTTAGAATTAGTAGGGCAAGGTAAATCAATCAGTGGTCGCAGCCATTCTGGATCTGGTTTAATCTTGTTTCCCAAGATAATATACCCCAGTAAATTTACCTCGGTGGTCGAAAAGATACACTTCTCTTTATTGAAAGTTAAGCCAACTTTTTCCGCAACTTGAAGGAATCTTTCTAGATTAAAATCGTGCTCCACCCTTGATTTGCCACACACCGTGATGTCATCTAAATATGAGAAGGTGTCAGAGAGAGAGTTATCACTTATAAAAGCATCCATTGCCCGTTGAAAACAGGCGGCACCGTTAGTAACACCGAATGGTACTCGGCAAAACTGGTACAGCTTTCCGCCAGCTTCAAAGGCCGTATATGGTTTGTCCCTCTTAGCGATAGGAATCTGATGATAAGCACTCTTTAGGTCAATAGTGCTAAAACCTTATATTGAGATACTTTATTGATAAGCTCATCAATCTTAGGCAGGGGGTACGCATCTAATTGAGTATACCTGTTAATAGTTTGAGAGTAGTCTATCACCATTCGCTTCTTATGTCTCTCATTAGTGGTGACAACTACCTGTGCCCGCCAGGGCGAAAAACTAGGTTCAATGATTCCTTACGATAAAAGACGTTGAACTTCAGAATTAATAAATTCTTTCTCCTGACTGCTATACCTTCTTGACTTGGTAGCAATTGGCTTACAGTCCGGTATCAAATTGGAAAAAAGTGATAATGGAGAAATGAATAAAGAAGTTAATCCACAAATAGACAAAGGTGGCTTGGTTCTTCTGAAAGAAAGACTGAGGGACTCATGTAATTGAAGCACATCATGACCAATCAAAATGTCCGCACAGAGATTAGGCAGAACGGATAGGCGTATATCAGTATACGTATTACCTAGGAGAATTAATTTCACAAGGCAACAACCAGCTACTTGTGAGGTGAGAGTCATCTGAGCCATACACACCTGATAGGAAACAGGCGAAATTTTCAAACACTTCTCCCTCACAAACTGAAGACTTATAAAGCTCTCAGTACTGCCCGTATCTATAAGGGCCTTCACTTCTAACCCATTAACTTGGGCCATAACTATAGCTTTGTTTAGGCCATGGGAAAAGGCGGCAGAAACTGATGCAATAAATGCCCTATCTAAAGGCTGAATGGTCGCAGAGGAGGCAACCGATTTGCAAACACGTGCGTAATGACCTCCCTTGCCGCATTTACTACACACAGCCTCCCGGGCAGGGCATTTCAGACGGGGGTGCCGGGCGTTCCCGCAAAAATTACACTTCTGAATCCTAGAGGCAACAGCTGCCGAAGTAGAAACTGTTTCGGAATCTGGTAAACCACTCCTATTAAATCCACGTAACTCTCTTTCATCCGGAACTGCCGAAACCACGGTCGCAGGCTGATCAAAAAGAGCCTAAGAATCCGAACTTCTCTGAGCCAAATCCAATGTAGAGGCTTGCTCAAAAGCACTCTTAAGATCCAAGATCTTATTTTCTAATAACCGCTGACGAATTGATCTAGACAGTAATCATTAATAAATGCATCCCGTACCGACTCTTCCCTATGTTCTTCTGCAGACACGGCCTTATAATTACTGTTCTGGACCGATGGACATTATGTGACATTCTCGACATTTTATGTGTGCAAATAGCACCCTCTGGTGGCGGTTATTGTGTTAACAGTTTGTATGCTGGAAAGGTCATCTGACCTTTCTTCCTGTGTGAGGTCATTTGACCTTTGTTCCTTTCTTCCTGTGTGAGGTCATTTGACCTTTGTTCCTTTCTTCCTGTGAGAGGTCATTTGACCTTCTTACCTTTCTTCCTGTTGACCCCAGGAAGCAGTTTTACCAGGAAGAACCTGACTTGAGTAATGGAGAATTTGCTATGAGAGGTTCCATTACAATCTAATGTAATCTGACTTCATATGTTAGGCCAAACGCAATATCTTTTCACAAATTTGTTCAAGTAAAAGCTTCAAAACAGCAAACGGCGTCAGAAGAATTATTTTGAATAGAATGTTTAACTTGCTGGATAACTAGATAGGAGCACGTCTAGCACAGCCAGTACAGTGAAAAGATATCAGTGAAAAGATAGCAATACGGCTAGCTGTGAAGAGCGGAGCAGGAGGAACCCAGAGTAAGCCTTAACCACATAGAGCACATCTACCTCACATCAACATGTCAGAAGATAATAGCGAAAATGCTTTGCAGCAAGTAGAAGACCTTAAACAGGCAGACGAAACTGTAGAACGTGACAATCGGTCTATAAGAACCGGTTACTACAGGTCGCAAGTTGGCTCACGGTCATCGGGTGGTTCTAGAGTAAGCATAGCCCTCGCCAAAGCACGGGCTAAACTAATAGCAGCTCAAGCCAGAGCTGCGCATACGGACAGTGAAATAGAAATAAAAGTAAGTCAGGCCCGTCTCCAAGCTGAACCCCAAGCAGAACAGGCCCAGCTCCAAGCAGAACAGGCCTGGCTCCAAGCAGAACAGGCCCGACTCCAAGCTGAATTCCAAGCGGAACAGGCCCGACACCAAGCGGAACAGGCCCGACACCAAGTGGAACGCCAGGCTGAACAGGCCCGTCTCCAAGCCACATTGGAGGCTCTGCAGCAACAAAAAGAGATAGATGCTGCATTAGCCGAGACACAAGTATTCGAGGCAATTTTGGAGGGAGCCGATCCCGAGACAGCTTACAAACCTTTAATTCCCGTTCCATGGCAGAGTCCACGACTGCGCACCATAGATTACGTGAGCGACCATGCCGACATACAGTTTACAGGAGAAAGGGATGGAGGCCCGCACATCTCTACAGACGCAAACACTTCGTATAACATGCCACAAGTTGCCAACCAAGGTCAAAGCAGACGGCGTGCCTCAAGCTGCAGAGTCTCCGCCAGCAGAACGGAAGACACGGTGCAAAGGAATAGGACGCCGAATAGAGAAAGTCGGAGGCAAATCCCCTCTCGGTCCCTTGAGACCCCCAACAGAGCCCCCAGCCAAGGCAGCCCTGGCCCAGGTCCCAGCACCTACGACCTCGCCAAATACCTTGCACGCACCCAGCTGGTGACTTCGGGGTTAATCAAGTTTGATGACAGGCCAGAGAATTATCGGGCTTGGAAGTCCTTCTTCCACGATGCCATATCGCGCTTAGACCTGTCGGCAGGAGAAGAGCTCGGCCTCCTTATCAAGTGGCTCGGCCCAGAGTCCGCCAGACAGGCCTGCAGGATAAAAGCGGCCAATGTGGGGCAGCTGCCAGAGGGGTTGAAGAAGGCTTGGGTGAGGCTGGAAGAAAGCTACGGCTCGCCCGAAGCCATTGAAAGGGCTCTCTTTGACAGGTTGGCGAACTTTCCGAGGTTGACGAGTAAGGAACCCCAGAAGCTCCGCGACCTTGGAGATCTGCTGTCGGAACTCGAAGCCGCAAAGCAGGACGGCTACCTACCCGGTCTATCGTACTTAGACACTTCCAGAGGGGTAAGTCCCATCATTGAGAAGCTTCCATTTAACCTGCAGGAGAAGTGGATAACGTTTGGATCAAAGTTCAAGCTAAAGCACAACGTGGCGTTCCCACCATTCTCTGCATTCGTTAAATTCATCCGTAAAGAAGCCAAAGCCAAGAACGACCCCAGCTTCAACTTCTTCTCCTCCCAACCAGCACTTGCCAGAAGAGACAAGTTCGACAGACATGGAAAGACACCAATATCTGTCCACAGAATGCAAGTGTCCTCAACTGAGCACACAAAGATTCAGAGGAAACCTGAGGATGTGAGCAAACAATGCCCTATCCACAACAAGCCCCATCCTTTAAAGAAGTGCAGAGGCTTCAGGGAGATGTCCCTGGAAGATCGGAAACAATATCTTAAAGAGAACTCTATATGTTTCAGGTACTGCTCGTCCACGAGCCATCTCGCCAAGAACTGCAAGGTGGATGCAAAATGCACTGAATGTGAAAGTGATCGGCACGTTTCAGCACTACACCCAGGCCCAGCTCCTTGGGAGTCAGAGTCGCCTCCTCCCGCTTCAGAGCACGGCGGGGAGAGAGAGGGAGCTGCTGGTCCAGAGATTACATCCAGGTGCACCGAGGTGTGTGGAGAAGGAGTGAGTGCAAGAGCATGCTCCAAGAGATGCCTCGTTAATGTGTACCCTGCAGGATGCCGCCAGGAATCTGAAAAGATGTATGCCATACTAGATGAACAAAGCAATCGTTCTCTAGCAAGATCCGAGTTCTTCAACATCTTCAAGATCAAAGGAAGTCCGTCGCCTTACACGCTGAAGACGTGTGCTGGACTTTCAGAGACAGCTGGCAGGAGGGCCTGCGGTTACGTTGTTGAGTCAGTCGACGGGAAGATTAGTCTCCCCTTCCTACACTCATCGAATGTAATCAAGTCCCCGACAACCGTTCCGAGATTCCCACTCCGAATGCAGCTCGTCATCACTGTCATCTGAGACGCATTGCAGACGAGATCCCACCTCTTGACCCAGATGCAAGCATACTTCTGTTGTTGGGAAGAGACATCCTGAGGGTACATAAGATAAGGGAGCAGATCAACGGTCCACATGACGCCCCTTTCGCCCAAAGGCTATGTTTTAATTTCTTTTTGTGTTCAATAAAGACTCATTTCTGAAAGAGAATGTTGTTTAATCTAAAGTCTTGTTCAAGACTTTCTACAGCTTTTTACAGAACACACTATGCTGTGATGCATCTAGAATGAAACTGAAAGTAAAACCTGTCAGCCTGCTTGTCTGGTCACATGACCTCTGCTGCTAAGGCACAAGCAATCAAAAACACAGACAAATATGCTATAAGGCATAAATAATCAAACACAGACAAATATCATCACTATTTGCTGATATCATTACATCTCCCTTTCTTAAAACAAAAGTATTTTACTTTTAACTAACAACATTTAATGAACTTACATCATCATTATCATGATCAAGGTTTTTTACCCTTGCTTTGTGTGTTCACATGAAATATGTCAATTCACTAGAACTTGAAAGAATAAGATAACATTACTTCCTTCTTTAACAATAGTCCTTAAATTTGCTCAATGAGTCTCTCAGGAGGCTTCACGTGTCTTGAGGATTTTCTGATTGATTGTCCTTGAATCTGAGTTGTTGCCTCAGATGATTGGTTCTCAGCTGTGTGATCAGGTTGTTCACCAGTATCAGTCTCTTGACCTGCTGTGGCTGGTCCCATGAGAAGATCTCGACGATTTCTTCTCAGAACAGCACCCTCATCTGTCTGAATGGTGTATGATCTTGGTTGAACTTCACTCAGGACAGTTCCCTTCTGAGTCTATATGTTTGTTTTGTCTTTGAACCTTACTTGGTCACCAGTGTGGAGTTCAGGTAGGTTTTGTGTTCCTCTGTCATTATAGTACTTTTGCTTTTCTTTCTGTTGTTCTTTGAACTTCCTCACTTTCTCCCCCTCTTTTGTTTTCAGGAGGTTCTCCGGGATGGGTAGGTTTGACCTTAGCCGACGTCCCATCAGGAGTTGGGCTGGTGACATACCACACTCGAGCGGCGTTGTGCGGTATACAAGCATGCTTTGGTAGAAGTCAGTTCCACTGTCTTTTGCCTTGTACATCAGTCTTTTCACTGTCTGGACCGATTTTTCCACTAGTCCATTGGACTGTGGATAGTGAGGACTTGACGTTGTGTGGACAAAGTCCCACTCTTTGGCAAAGTGTCGGAAATTTGCATTGTTAAACTGGGGTCCGTTGTCTGTGAAGACCTCGCTTGCCACGCCATGTCTGGAGAATATGGCTTTCATACTTCTTATCACAGCTTCTGCAGTGGTGGTGTACAGTCTACAAACCTCTGGATACAGGGAGTAATAGTCTGTGACGACAAGATAGTCCTTCCCTTGACATACGAATAGGTCAGCGCCTACCTTCTGGTAAGGTCTGTCTGGTGCTGGGTGTGGCTTTAGTGGTTCTACCGGATTGCTTGCTCGATATTTCAGGCATATTGTGCAGTTTGACACCTCATTTGTCACATCTTGGTTGATTCGTGGCCAGTACATCGCCTCTCGTGCTCTTTTCTTACACTTTTCGATTCCCAGATGTCCTCCATGGATCTTTTTTAGCATCTCTCTTCTCAGACTCTTTGGGATAACTATTTTACTTCCTTTGTAGATGATGTCTTCGACCACTGATAGTTCCGCCCTGCAGTTCCAGTACTCTGCCATGTCAGGTGAGCAGTCTTGCTTCATGTTGGGCCATCCATCCAAGATGCTTTTTCTCAGTCGTCTCATTGTTTCATCTTTGTTTGCCTCAGTCTTTATGAGCTCCATTTTTGCATCTGCTATGGGCAGTGCACTTGTGATCATGTCCACGTAGGCGTTCACTTTTTCATCCATTGTGGTGTTTGCGGGCTCACTTGGGTCAACAGCTCTGGACAACGTGTCTGCTGTATACATCAGCTTACCCGGTGTGTACGCAACATTCAGTGTATAGCGTTGCAGCCTGATCATCATTCTTTGTATTCGAAGCGGACAGCTATTCAGTGGCTTTTGGAACAATGCAATCGAGGGCTGATGGTCAGTCTCTACACTGATTGCTTGTCCTGCCACAAACTGGTGAAATCTTTCACAGGCGTATGTGATGCTGAGCAGCTCCTTTTCTATTTGAGCATATCGCGTCTCCGCGTCTGTCATTGAGCGCGATGCATATGCAATAGGTTGCCAGTAGTCATATTGTTGCAGAAGAACGGCACCGAGCCCACTCTGTGATGCATCTGGTGATATCTTGATGGGTCTCGCTGGGTCATAAAACCTCAGAACTGGTTCCTCTGTGAGCAGTTTCTTTAGATCGCTCCATGACTTCTCATGCTCATGATTCCATTCCCATTCTATGTTCTTTTCAGTTAGTCTTCTCAGTGGCGCTATTTTTTCTGAGAGGTTGGATATGAATTTACCCATGTAGTTGATCATTCCATTAAACCTCTGCACGTCCTTTTTGCATTGTGGCCTTGGCATATTCTCAATGGCGGACACCTTTCTGGGATCTGGTCTGATGCCCTCACTGCTAAGGATATCTCCCACGAATGTCAGTTCTGTCACCCCGAGCTGGCATTTCTCTCTATTCAGCTTCAGGTTTGTTTTCGTTGTTGCTTCCAGCACTTTTTTCAGTCTCTCGTCATGCTCAGTTCTCGTGGTTCCCCATACTATGATGTCATCCATTGATGTATCAACTCCCTCCAGGTGCTCATAGATCATATGGATAGTCTTGTGATACACTTCAGGAGCTGAGGCAATGCCAAATGGTAACCTTAGGAATCTGTATCTGCCAAATGGAGTGTTGAACGTGCACAGTCTTGAACTTGCTTCGTCCAGCTTCATCTGCCAAAATCCTGAGGACGCATCTAACTTGCTGAAATATTTTGCATTTGCAAACTGTGCCATGATTTCCTCATGTGTAGGAAGCTTGAAGTGCTCTCTCTTTATTGCTCTGTTTAGATCTCTTGGATCCAGGCAAATTCTGAGCTTTCCATTCTTTTTGTCCACTACGATGAGGGAACTCACCCACTCAGTTGGCTCATCTATCTTTTGAATCGCGTTCAGGCTTTCCATCCTGTCCAACTCTGCCTTCAGTTGCTTTTGAAGAGCAAACGGAACTTTTCTGCATGGATGTATGACCGGTGTCATACTTTTATCTACACTGATCGTGTGTTCTCCTGGAATGCAGCCTAGACCCTTAAATAGGTCTTTGTACTCTTTCATGCGTTCATCATAGACTGTCTCTCCTTCGCTTTCCACAACGAGGACTCTCTTTACCAGGTTCAGTCTCTCACAGGCTTTTAACCCTAGTATGGCTTGCACATCCTTTGGCACCACAATTAATGCTAGCATGTGCTCTCTGTCCTTGTGTGTTACTTTGACAATGCATTTTCCTTTCACTGGTATATCAGTACCTGAGTATCTGGTCACTTTCACTTGTATTCCATGTAACTTTGGTCTGGGTCTAATTCTCTTAAAATCGGTCTCTGATATCACATTAACTTGTGCTCCAGTATCCAATTTAAATGGAATGTGTATGTCATTCACTTTTAGTGTCAACATCCAGTCTCTTTCTTTTTTGTTTTCAGACACAACATCTACATTGAATTCCTCTATCTCGCATTCATCTACTGTATGGACCTTGCTTTGTTGCGCTTGGTTCTTACAGCAACGGGCATAATGGTTGTTTTTGTTGCATCTATTGCATGTTTTACCATATGCTGGACACTTTCTTGGTGGATGCTGTGTACCGCATCGACTACATGACTTCCGATTGTCTCTTTCATTTTCGTTTGCTGGCCACGTCTCTTTTTTCACATTGGCGCTCTCTTTGTTAAACGGTTTGTATCCGTTCTTTCTCACTGCATCCACGTTGCAGCTACTGTCACTGAACAGCTCCTTTGCCTGCAACTTCACAGTCTCTGTAACCCTACACAGTGCTATGGCTTTTCCCAGGTCTAGATCTTGCTCTCTTAGCAGTCTTTCCCTTAGACCATTATCTGGAATACCACACACCAGTCTGTCTTTTATCAGCGAGTCTGTCAGTCCCCCAAATTCATACGATTTGCTTCGGTTTCTCAGTTCAGTCACATACTGATCAATAGTCTCGCCGATTTTCTGTACACGTGAAAAATTTGTGCCTCTCAAAGGTCACGTTATGTTTAGGTATGCAGTAGGCCTCAAACTGTTCCATTATTTTATGTAGCTTCATTTTGTCTCCATCAACATCAAATATGAAATTATTATATACCTCCAGCGCTGCATCACCCACGACATGTAAGAACAGTGACGATTTCTGTTTATTACTTTTCTCGTCAGCTCCGATAGCTGATAAATACAACCCCACACGTTGTTTGAACCTTCTCCAATTTTCAGCCACATTACCTGTCAATTGAAGCGTCGCCGGTGGGTGTAAACCTTCCATTTTTTCACTTCGTTAGCTATTCTCTAATGGTAAGCAACGATGTTCTCTTCTGGCTTGCTAATATGTGGAGAGCTGATTTCGCTTACTTGCCACAACTGCTTTCACTGTCCCATGAAGTTGCTAACTTCAGATTTTTTCTCTTTCAGCCGCTTCTGACATCATGTTTTGATTTCTTTTTGGGTTCAATAAAGACTCATTTTTGAAAGAGAATGTTGTTTAATCTAAAGTCTTGTTCAAGACTTTCTACAGCTTTTTACAGAACACACTATGCTGTGATGCATCTGGAATGAAACTGAAAGTAAAACCTGTCAGCCTGCTTGTCTGGTCACATGACCTCTGCTGCTAAGGCACAAGCAATCAAAAACACAGACAAATATGCTGTAAGGCATAAGTAATCAAACACAGACAAATATCATCACTATTTGCTGATATCATTACAGGCTAGACCTCGGCTGGGTCGTTGTTGGAGATGTGTGCCTCGAGGGCGCTCACAAGCCATCTCAGGTGAGCACGCTCAAGACTTCCATCTTGGAGAATGGTCGTCCAAGCTACCTTACCCCATGCAGTGGACAGATCCGCGTGGTGTTTGACTCCAGTGCACCATATCAGGGCGTCTCTCTCAACGATGTACTCCTCACAGGGCCTGATCTTAACAATAGCCTCTTGGGAGTGCTCATGAGATTCAGGAAAGAGCCCGTCACCATCATTGCCGATATCCAGCACATGTTTCATTGCTTCGTGGTGAGAGAAGACCACAGAGACTTCCTCCGCTTCCTGTGGTATCGGGACAATGACCCTAATAGAGACATTGTGGACTACAGAATGCGTGTCCATGTCTTTGGGAATAGCCCATCCTCTGCTGTCGCCATATACGGACTAAGGAGGGCTGCCAAGGAAGAAGACAACGACTTTGGCAGTGATGTGAGAGGGTTCATCGAACAAGAGTTCTACGTCGACGACGCATTGAAGTCATTCCCGACCGAAGCAGCGGCCATCAGTACCCTCGGACGAGCCCAGGAACTACTTGCACTATCCAACCTCAGGCTGCATAAGATAGCCTCTAACAGACCAGCAGTGATGGAGGCATTCCCCCCTGAAGATCGTGCTATGGACATCAAGGACCTAGACCTCTTCACTGATGACCTCCCCCCTACAGTGTAGCCTAGGGGTGTTGTGGAACATAGCAACAGACACGTTCACGTTCCAAGTCCTAGATGCCAAGAAACCCTTCACACGTAGAGGAGTGCTCTCTACAGTCAACAGCCTATACGACCCTCTCGGCTTCTTAGCCCCTGTCACCATACAAGGCAGGCTGCTCCTCAGGGAACTCTCCACACGCGCTGAAGAGTGGGATTCACCTCTCCCTGAAGAGATGGAAGCAGAGTGGGACAGATGGAGAGACTCACTCCAAGACTTACAGGAGATCCGAATACCTCACTGCTATTCGTCTTTCCCTCCCTTAAATGCCCAATTCAAAGAGCTTTGTGTCTTTGCAGATGCATCCGCTAAGGCCATTGCAAGTGTGGCTTATCTGAAGGTCACCACTCAAGAAGGACAAAGCAAAATCGGCTTCGTCTTTGATAGAGGCAAGTTGGCGCCCCAGCCAGACCTCACCATACCCAGATTGGAACTGTGCGTAGCAGAACGCAACCTACCCCCTCACAGCAGTCTAATGAAGCTGCATCCTATCATCGACACCAATGGACCGTCTCTGAGGTGGTTCTTCTTTTGTCGCCAAAGGACTCCAGTGACAAGTAGAGTTTGGACTATGTGGAGTCGTTAATGACCCCAGACGGGGAGTGTTCTGGACCAATGGACATTATGTGACATTCTCGACATTTTATGTGTGCAGATAGCACCCTCTGGTGGCGGTTATTGTGTTAACAGTTTGTATGCTGGAAAGGTCATCTGACCTTTCTTCCTGTGTGAGGTCATTTGACCTTTGTTCCTTTCTTCCTGTGTGAGGTCATTTGACCTTTGTTCCTTTCTTCCTGTGAGAGGTCATTTGACCTTTGTTCCTTTCTTCCTGTGAGAGGTCATTTGACCTTCTTACCTTTCTTCCTGTTGACCCCAGGAAGCAGTTTTACCAGGAAGAACCTGACTTGAGTAATGGAGAATTTGCTATGAGAGGTTCCATTACAATCTAATGTAATCTGACTTCATATGTTAGGCCAAACGCAATATCTTTTCACAAATTTGTTCAAGTAAAAGCTTCAAAACAGCAAACGGCTTCAGAAGAATTATTTTGAATAGAATGTTTAACTTGCTGGATAACTAGATAGGAGCACGTCTAGTGCGGCCAGTACAATTACAGTTAGCACCAAGGCGCCGGAGTGCTTGTAAATAAGCATCCAAGGATTCTCCCGCCTGCTGCCTACGGGCAGATAAAAGGTGACGTGCAAATACCTCATTTTTGGGTTTAACAAAAAATTTTTCCAACGTAGCAATAGCCAATTCATAAGTTTCACAGTCCAAAATATACTTATACACATCCGGAGCAATGTAGTTGATTAGTATATCCAACTTATTTAGAGATTGCTGATCCAACACACCCAAAAAGTTTTTAAATGTACGATACCAATGTTTCCATTGATCATCCACTCCTGCAGAATTAGGGTCAGCATTAAATCGTTCCGGTCGAAGATATCGTTCCATTATAGCAAAAGGTTAATAAATTGAAATAAAGAGTAGATTGCCTTTCAAAAGCTAGGCTTTATTAACCTTAAAAAACCAGCAAGTACATGTTGAGCACCCAGTCTCAACCAAACTGTAGAAAACTGAATTTAAGATGGCTACCACAGGTCACATGGAATCAACTAACCAATAAGTTTACAGCATATATCTCAAGGCAGGAAAACAGGCAACCAATTACAATGCTTCTTATAAAACAAGAATAATCACCACACCTGATGAATCAGTACTTTACATAGGATTACATAGGATATATGGCATAGAAACAGGCCATTCGGCCCAACCAGTCTATGCCGGCTTTTATGCTCCACACGACCCTCCTGCCATTTTTCCTCATCTAAATCTATCAGCATAACCTTCTAATCCCTTTTCCCTCATATGCTTGTCTAGCCTCTCCTTAAATGCGTCTATACTATTCACTTCAACCACTCTCTGTGGTAGCGAGTTCCACATTCTCACCACTCTTTGGGTAAAGAGGATTCTTCTGAATCCCCTGTTGGATTTATTGGTGACTATCTTATATTGATGGGCCTCTAGCTATGTTCTTCCCAAGAAGTGGAAACATTCTCTCTCTACCCACTCTATCAAAAATTTTCATAATTTTAAAGACCTCTATTAGGTCACCCCTCAGCCTTTTTTCAAGAGAAAAGTGACCCAGCCTGTTCATCCTTTCCTGATGTGTATACCCTCGCATTTCTGGTATCATCCTTGTAAATCTTCTCTGCACCCTCTCCAGTGCCTCTATATCCTTTTTATAATATGGCGAACACAAATGTACGCAGTACTCCAAGTGTGGTCTAACCAAGGTTCGATACAGGTTTAGCATAACTTCCCTGCTTTTCATTTCTATACCTCTAGAAATAAAGCCTAGTGTCTGATTTGCTTTTTTTATGGCCTTGCTAACCTGTGTCGCAACTTTTAGTGATTTGTGTATTTGTACTCCAAGATCCCTTTGTTCCTCTACCCCACCTAGACTCGCAACCTCCAAGTGATAAGTGACCTCCCTATTCTTCCTACCAAAATGTAATACCTCACATTTATCTGTGTTGAACTTCATTTGCCAATTATATGCCCATTCTGCAAGTTTATTAACGTCCTCCTGTAACTTGTTGCAGTCATCCACAGAATTGACTATCTCCCCCACCCCACAATTTGGTGTCATCCGCAAATTTAGAAATTGTGTTTTTGATTCCTAAGTCTAAATCGTTAATGTAAATTGTGAACAGCACTGATGCTTGTGGAACACCACTACCCACCTTCTGCCTCTGTGAATAGCTACCCTTTACTCTTACTCTCTGCTTTCTGTGCTGAAGCCAACCAGCAATCCATTCTGCTACTTATCCCTTGACTCCGCATTCTCTGACCTTGTTCATCAGTCTATTATGGGGTACCTTATCGAAGGCCTTTTGAAAATCCAGATAAGTTACATCTACTACATTACCATTGTCTACTCTTTTTGTTACCTCTTCAAAAAATTCAATAACGTTGGTCAAGAAAGACTTCCCCTTTTAAAATCCATGCTGACTATTCATTAATATATTTTTGGTTTCTAGATGTTCTTCTATTTTCTCCTTTAGTAGGGATTCCATTATTTTTCCTACCACCAATGTTAAGCTGACTATAATTCCCTGGATATGTTCTATCCCCCTTAAATACCGGTATTACATTAGCTATCCACCAGTCCTCTGGCACTATACCTTTTTCTAAGGAATTATTAAATCGGCGTAGCAATGCCCCTGCTATCTCTTCCCTAGACTCTTTTAAAATGCATGGATGTAATCCATCTGGACCAGGGCTTTTATCCTCTGAGTTTGATTAATTTAATTAATATATCCCCTTTTTTATTTTAAATGCACTTATCTCATTACTAATCTCATCCAATGTCATGTCCACCTGTTCTATCTCCCTGGTAAATACTGAAGCAAAATAATTATTCAATATTTCTGCCATCTCTCTATCGTTACCTGTGGTATTATCCTGACTATCCCTGAATGGCCCTATTCCCATACCAACTTTCCTTTTTTTATGGATGTGCCTGTAAAATATTTTACTATTTTGTTTTATGTTCCTTGATAATTTAATTTCATAGTTCCCCTTTGCCTCTCTAATTGTTTTATTGACTTCTCTCCTAATCTTTTCATATCCTCTCTTATCATGCACTCCCCTGCTGTCTATGTACTTAATGTATGCCTCTTTCCTTACCCTCAATTGTTCCCTTATGGCTTTATTCATCTATGTAGTCACATTATTGTTTAGTTTGTTCTTTTTAGCGGAATATACTTTTCCTGCACTCTGTTGAACACCGTTTTAAATGTTTCCCATTGCTGTTCTACATCTTTGTTTGCCAATATTGTTGCCCTTTTTTTCCCCCAAGATCTATTCTCAGCCCCTCAATATCTTCAATCCTGCCACATCCTGTCATGAATGGTTGTGGACCATTAAACAACTAATGGGAGGAGGAGGCTTCATGAATATCCACAACCTCAATGATGGTGGAGCCCAGCACTTCAGCGCAAAAGACAAGGCTGAAGCATTTGCAACCATCTTCAGTCAGAAGTGCCAAGTGGATGATCCATATCGGCCTCCTCCTGAGGTACCCACCATCACAGAAGCCAATTTCAGCCAATTCGATTCACTTCACATGATATCAACAAACAGCTAGCGCACTGGATACAGCAAAGGCTATGGGCCCCGACAACATCCCAGCTATCGTGGTGAAGACTTGTGCACCAGAACTAGCCGCGACTCTAGCCAAGCTGTTCCAGTATAGCTACAACACTGGCATCTATCCGACAACGTGGAAAACTGCCCAGGTATGTCCTGTCCACAAAAAGCAGGATAAATCCAATTGGCCAATTACCGCCCCATCAGTCTAATCGCAATCATCAGCAAAGTGATGGAAGGTGTCATCAACAGTGCAATCAAGCGACACTTACTCACCAATAACCTGCTGACTAACTCTGCATGGGCTGGAGTCATACCTAGCACAAAGGAAGATGGTTGTGGTGGTTGAAAGTCAATCATCACAGCCCCAGGACATCACTGCAGGAATTCCTCAGGGCAGGGACCTAGGCCCAACCATCTTCAGCTGCTTCATCAATGACCTTCCCTCCAACATAAGGTCAGAAATGGGGATGTTTGCACAGTGTTCAGTGCCATTCACAACTCCACAGATAATGAAGCAGTCCATGCCCACTGCAACAAGACCTGGTCGAAGTTCAGGCTTGGGCTGATAAGTGGCAAGTAACATTCGCGCCGCACAAGTGCCAGGCAATGACTATCTCCGACAAGCGAGAGTCTAACCACCGGCCTTGACATTCAACGACATTACCATCGCCAAATTCCCCACCATCAACATCCTGGGGTTCACCATTGACCAGAAACTTAACTGGACCAGCCACATAAATATTGTGGCAACAAGAGCAGGTCAGAGGCTAGGTATTCTGCGGCGAGTGTCTCAGCTCCTGACTCCCCAAACCCTTTCCATCATCTACAAGGCACAAGTAAGGAGTGTGATGAAATACTCACCACTTGCCTGGATGAGTGCAGCTCCAACAACACTCAAGAAGCTCGACACCATCCAGGACAAAGCAGCCTGCTTGATTGGCACCCCATCCACCACCTTAAGCATTCACTGTCTCCACCACCGGCGCACCATGGCTGCAGTGTGTACCATCTACAAGATGCACTGCAGCAACTCGCCAAGGTTTCTTCAGCAGCACCTCCCAAACCCGCGACCTCTTCCACCTAGAAGGACAAGGGCAGCAAGTGCATGGGAACACCATCACCTCCAAGTTCCCTTCCAAGTCACACACCATCCTGACTAAGAAGTATATTGTCGATCCTTCATTGTCGATGGGTCAAAATCCTGGAACTCCCTCCCTAACAGCACTGTGGGAGTAGCTTCACCACACGGACTGCAGCGGTTCAAGAAGGCGGCTCACCACCACCTTCTCAAGGGCAATTAGGGATGGGCAATAAATATTGGCCTTGCCAGTGATGCCCACATCCCATAAACACATTTTTAAAAATCAGCTTTTCTGCAATCTATTAATCTGGTTTTCGTCATACTTATGTCCTTCTGAATTATCATCTTAAAGCGTATTATATTATGATCACGATTGCCCATATGTTTCCCTACCTTTACTTCTCTTATCTGCTCTGGTTCATTCCCCATTACTAGATCCAATAGCAAATCCTCCCTTGTTGGGCTTTTTACATATTGGGTTAGAAAGGATCCTGTACACATTGTAGGGACTCCGTTCCCTTATCCCCTTTACCTACCTCTTCTGTCCAATTAATATCGGGGTAGTTGAACCAACCCGAGGGTAACGCCTACTTGACCTCGTCCTCACCAATCTACCTGTTGCAGATGCATCTGTCCATAACAGTATTGGTAGCAGTGACCACTGCACAGTCTTTGCGGAGACGAAGACCCGTCTTCACACTGAGGACACCCTCCATTGTGTTTTGTGGCACTACCACTGTGCTAAGTGGGATAGGTTCAGAACAAATCTAGCAGCTCAAAACTGGGCATCCATGAGGCGCTGTGGGCTATCAGCAGCAACAGAATTGCATTCCACCACAATCTGTAACCTCCTGTCCGGGCATATCCCTCAGTCTTCCATTACCATCAATCCAGGGACCAACTCTGGTTCAATGAGGAGAGCAGAAGAGCATGCCAGGAGCAGCACCAAGTGTGCATAAAAATGAGGTGCCAACCTGGGGAAACTGCAACACAGGACTACATGCATGCTGTACAGTGGAAACAACATGCTATAGACAGAGCTAAGCAATCCCACAACCAACGGATCAGATCAAAGCTCTGCAGGCCTGCTCTGTCCAGTCGTAAATGAGGAGGAGGCTCCATGAACATCCCCATCCTCAATGATGGCAGAGCCCAGCAGGCACGTGTAAACAACAAGGCTGAAGCGTTTGCTACCATCTTCAGCCAGAAGTACCGAGTGGATGATCCATCTCGGCCTCCTCCTGAGGTTCCACCATCACAGAAGCCAGTCTTCAGCCAATTCAGTTGATATCAAGAGTCCCGAAGGCTGTGTTGCCTGCCCGGTGCCAGGGTTAAGGACATCTCCTCTGGACTGGAGAGAAACTTGGAGTGGGAGGGGGAGGATCCGGTTGTCGTGGTCCATGTTGGTACCAATGACATAGATAGGACAAGGAAGGAGGTTCTGCTGAGGGAGTTTGAGCAGCTAGGGGCCAAATTAAAAAGCAGAACCACAAGGGTAATAATCTCTGGATTATTACCTGAGCCACGAGCGAATTTGGCTAGGACAAATAAAATTAGAGAGTTAAATGCGTGGCTCAAAGACTGGTGTGGGAGAAATGGGTTTTGCTTCCTGGGACACTGGCACCAGTACTGGGGCAGGAGGGAGCTGTTCCGTTGGGACGGGCTTCACTTGGCCAGTGCTGGGACTAGAGTCCTGGCGGATCATATAACTAGGGCTGTGGAGAGGGCTTTAAACTAACTGGTGGGGGGGAGGTTCCTAGAGAGCAAATAATACAAATGACAACAGAGAAGGTCATAGACTTAGGTAGCAGTGGGGAAATTAAAAACCAGAGCATGTCAGGAAGGGGCAGAAGGTATGGAGTAAAAGGTAAAGTAATAAAAAGGGCAAAAGCAGGAACTAAGTGTCACAAAACATCTTTGAAAGTTCTCTATCTGAATGCACGTAGAATTCGTAACAAAATAGAAGGGTTAATGGCACAAATAACTATATATGGGTATTATCTTGTGGCCATTACAGAAACATGGCTGCAGGGTGACAATGCCTGGGAATTAAACATACCAGGTTATTTAACGATCAGGAAGGACAGGCAGGAAGGAAGGGGAGGTGGGTGGCTATGTTAATAAAGGAAGGAATCACTGTAATACAGAGAAATTATATTGGGTCAAAAGATCAGGACAATGAAACAGTTTGGGTGGAGGTAAGGAATAATAAGGGGAAAAAAACACGAGTGGGCGTAGTCTACAGGCCTCCGAAATGTGGCAACTCTGTTGGACGGAGTATCAATCAGGAAATAGTTGAGGCTTGTAATAAGGGAACATCTATAATTATGGGGGATTTTAACTATCATATTAATTGGACAAATCAAATTGGGCAGGGCTGCCTTGAGGATGAGTTCATTGAGTGTATTAGGGATGGGTTTCTTGAGCAGTATGTAACTGAACCGATCAGGGGGCAGGCAAACTTAGATCTGGTCCTGTGTAACGAGACAGGATTAATTAAAAATGTCCTAGTAAAGGATCCCCTTGGAATGAGTGACCATAACATGGTTGAATTCCATATTCAATTAGAGGGTGAGAAGGTTGGATCTCAAACAAGCGTGCTAAGCTTGAATAAAGGAGACTATGAAGGTATGAGAGCGGAATTGAGTAGAGTGGATTGGGAAAATAGATTAAAGGGTAAGACGATACATGATCAGTGGTGTACATTTAAGGAGTTATTTTACAACTTCCAAAAAAAATATATTCCACTGAGAAGAAAAGGGTATAAAAGAAAAGACAGCCATCCGTGGCTAAGTAAAGAAATTAAGGATAGTATTCGACTAAAAACAAGGGCATATAAGGTAGCTAAATCTAGTGGGAGGATAGATTGGGAAAACTTTAAAAGACAGCAAAAAATAACAAAAAGATTGATTAAGAAAGGGAAGATAGATTATGAAAGTAAATTAGCAAAAAATATAAAAACAGATAGTAAGAGTTTTTATAGTTATATAAAAAGAAAAAGGGTGGCTAAAGTAAATGTTGGTCCCTTAGAGGATGAGACTGGGAAATTAATGGTGGGAAATATGGAGATGGCAAAAACACTGAATGAATATTTTACATCAGTCTTTACAGTAGAAGACACTAAGAATATCCCAACACTGGACAAACAGGGGGCTAAAGGGGGGGAGGAGCTAAACACGATCAAAATCACTAAGGAAGTGGTACTCGGTAAAATAATGGGACTCAAGGCAGATAAATCACCTGGACCTGATGGCTTACATCCTAGGGTCTTGAGGGAAGTGGCGGTAGGGATTGTGGATGCATTGGTAATAATTTTCCAAAACTCCCTGGACTCGGCAATGGTCCCGGCAGACTGGAAAACTGCTAATGTAACACCCTTATTTAAAAAGGGCAGTAGACAGAAGGCTGGAAACTATAGACCGGTTAGCCTAACATCTGTGGTAGGTAAAATTTTGGAGTCCATTATTAAGGAGACAGTAACAGGACATTTGGATAATCATAACTTAATAGGACAAAGTCAGCATGGTTTTATGAAGGGGAAGTCATGTTTAACAAATTTGCTGGAGTTCTTTGAGGAAGTAACATATAGGGTGGATAAAGGGGAACAAGTGGACGTAGTGTATTTAGACTTCCAAAAGGCATTTGACAAGGTGCCACACAAAAGGTTATTGCTCAAGATAAAAAATCACGGGATTGGGGGTAATATTCTGGCATGGATAGAGGATTGGCTATCTCACAGAAGGCAGAGAGTTGGGATAAATGGTTCATTCTCAGACTGGCAATCAGTAACTAGTGGTGCTCCGCAGGGGTCAGTGCTGGGTCCCCAACTCTTTACAATCTATATTAACGATTTGGAGGAGGGGACCGAGTGTAACATATCAAAGCTTGCAGATGATACTAAGATGGGGGGGAAAGTAGTGAGTGAGGATGACATAAAAAACCTTCAAGGGGACATAGACAGGCTAAGTAAGTGGGCAGAGATTTGGCAGATGGAATACAATACTGGAAAGTGTGAGGTTATACACTTTGGCAGGAAAAATCGTAGAGCAAGTTATTATCTTAATGGCAAGAAACTGGAAAGTACTGAAGTACAAAGGGATCTGGGGGTCCTGGTGCACGAAACTCAAAAGGTTAGTATGCAGGTGCAGCAAGTGATTAAGAAGGCCAATGGAATGTTGGCTTTCATTGTTAGGGGGATAGAATATAAAAATAGGGAGGTATTGCTTCAGTTGTACAAGGTATTGGTGAGACCGCACCTGGAACACTGCGTACAGTTTTGGTGTCCATACTTAAGAAAGGACATACTTGCTCTCGAGTCAGTACAAAGAAGGTTCACTCGGTTAATCCCGGGGATGAGGGGATGGACATATGAGGAGAGGTTGAGTAGATTGAGACTCTACTCATTGGAGTTCAGAAGAATGAGAGGCGATCTTGTTGAAACATATAAGATTGTGAAGGGGTTGGATCGGGTGGATGCAGGGAAGATGTTCCCGATGATGGGTGAAACTAGAACTAGGGGGCATAGTCTTAGAATAAGGGGCTGCTCTTTCAAAACTGAGATGAGGAGGAACTACTTCACTCAGAGGGTGGTACGTCCATGGAATATGCTGCCCCAAAAAACTGTAGAAGCTACATCATTACATAAATTTAAAACAGAAATAGACAGTTTCCTAGAAGTAAAGGGAATTAAGGGTTACGGGGAGCGGGCATGAATTTGGACATGAGTCTAGGTTCGGATCGGTCATGGCCCTGTGGGTAGCGGAGCGGGCCCAGGGGCCGTGTAGCCTGATCCTGCTCCTATTTCGTGTGTCTAATTCTGTTAGATGCAGGAGATGGTTCGGTGATAGTGGATTGGCAGTTAGGATCAGATCAGCCATGATCTTATTGAATGGCGGAGCAGGCTCGAGGGGCCGATTGGCCTACTCCTGCTCCTATTTCTTATGTTCTTATGTTCTTAAACGGCTGAGCACACTGGATATAGCAAATGGGCCCGACAACATACCGACTGTCATGCTGAAGGCTTGTGCTCCAGAAGAGACGCCCCTCTAGGCAAGCTGTTCCAGTACAACTACAACACTGGCATCTACCCGACAATGTGGAAAACTGCCCAGTTATGTCCTGTCCATAAAAAGCATGGCAAATCCAATCCGGCCAATTACCGCCCCAGCAATCTACTCTAAATCATCAGCAAAGTGATGGAAGGTGTCGTCGATCACGTTATCAAGTGTGTAGGGTTCTCAAAATTCCCACATTCTCCAAAAGTTATGGATAAAGGGACCCTGTTTGGACAAGTTCTTAAAAAGGGTACCCAAAAGAAAATGGCTTCTGAAACCTCGTGGCCGAGGCCTGCAGGATTTTAAAAGCAAGGCCCTGCAGAAGCAGGCCCATCCAAATCGTGAAACGAAACCTAACATGCATGGATCTGTGTGAAGGACTTTGTTATTTCTAAAAGCCAGATAGCTAGATAAACACAGAATATGCATCCTTCATCTTGAAACAGTTGAACTCAGGATAGACGTAATCTTGAGGCCATTAACATTTTGCATCCATAATCAGCTACAGTTTCGAAGTAGCCACCAAAGACAGGAGAACGCTGATAAATTCATAAATAACAAACAGCCAGGATGTTGAAGCCATTAAATAAGAAGACAACTGCCCCAAAACCAGTTAAAGTGAATGACTGTAATCACTTTAGATGAGCCCACCAAAATTAAAGAAAGAACTGAACTGATTTGGCGTGCAGATAAGGGGGTGAAGAATCAGTATAATTGTAGGCCCACCGGTAGCCAAGGCCTTTTGCCTCTTCGCTTGCTCCCTTCTTCCTCTCCTCCCTCCACGCGCTATTTGACACCGAGGACGCCCATTATAACACCGGGGGCCAAACGCGGGAGGAGAACGGGACCCGAATCAAACACGCACAGGACACACGGGGCCGCAAACGGGCAGGCGAGACAAGGTGATCGGCAAAAACCGATAAGCAGAGAAGGGCAGTGTAAAGAAGCGTTGGGGACGAGCGGGCACACACCCCGGTCCAGTTATAAGCTGGCATTTGAAGCATGGACAGAAGAATTAAGCCAACATGATAGACCGCCAACCGAACCCCAACCGCAACAAAACCGTTGGCGACCAAACCACCGCCAGAAGAACAGCCATTTTCTGCAAGGTAAAGTACCCAACAAAGACTTTACTCCCTATCTCTAACGGAGGGAAAGGAGGGTACTTTACACAGACAACTCCACCGCCGCACCCTGGGACCACATGACGACGGCAGGCCCCAAAGGACAACAAGCGCGAACCCCAAAACCACAACCGGCTTAATCAACAGGTTTTGAATCGTTAAAAAGGAACCCCATTAGTGAGCATAAATCCCTGGCCCCTCGTAGCTCAATCTAGTTAGGTATTGGGGGTGGGACAAAGGTAGGGGGATTTTTAAATGTGTTTGTTCCCTCGATGTGCCGTGTGTTCCCCATTCCCAACTAAGTGTACTTTTATATGCCTGTAATTATTCTAGTAATTTTCAGTGTTGTAAGTTTATTGTGCCTTTAATAAAATTACGTTTTTTTTGCACCAAACCAGTTGTCTACTCTATTTCTGTATCGCCGCCTGTACCTAAGTCCGGTGTCTAGAACCCAGGGGGTGTAGGAGCGATTCGAACCGCTCAGAGGCAGCCAGGGGCAGAGCTGACTGGGCACACGCCAAAGACCCCCTACAGAAATGGCGACCGCGGCAAGACACCGGCAACAGGGGTGCGATACAGTAGACAATGGGCCAGAAATTCCAGGCCAGAAGCGTGAGTGCGCTCGGGGTACTCACGCTTCTGGCCGTTGGAAATGCCGGCGTTCAGCAGGAACAGCGCATGCGGGGAACGCCGGCATTTCCAGACCTCGAGTGCGTGCGACTGCACAGGCAGCGCTTGCGCAGTGAACTTCGTGGATTTCATCCGTGAGGGTAAGTCCTCAGAACTTACACTGAAAAAAAGCAAGTGTAAAGTGGTTCATTGGCTGCGGAGGAAGATATATTTTATCGTGGAGCTTTTGAAATGCAATATTTTTGTTTGGGAAAGGGAGGGAAGTTATTTTAAGAAATTTTAAGTAAGTTTTAAAGTTAAAAATTTTTTTTTTTTTAAAGGGTTTTCGGAACGGTAGGTAGAAGGAGCAATTGTGGCTGTGTGAATGGAATGTGAGAATGAGTTATGTATGTATGTCCACATATATTCCTTTACGTATATGTATGTATGTTTTATATTCCTTTACTATGAATGTATGTTTTTAATTATGATTTTCCAATAAGTTACTTTCTCTGAAAGTCATAATTAAATAATACATTCATACACATAAGTAAAGGAATATATACATAACACGCAAAGGAATATATACAGACATACATACTTTCAGAAGCTCCACGATAAGAAATATCTTCCTCCGCAGCCTCTGTAGCAACTGTACCCATGCTTTTTTCATGTGTAAGTTGTAATGACTGGACCTCACTGAAAGCATTAATGAAAGCGGCGAATTATACTGCGCACGCGCTGCATGTGCAGTCGCACGCGTTCTGCCTCTGAACCCCTTCGTTCAGAGGACAGGAAATGCCGGTTTTCCCCACATGTACTGTGCATGCTGAAAACCAGCATTTCATCCGGCCAGATGCGTAAGTACCCCGACCGTACTAGCGCATTTGGAAGGGAATTATTGGGCCAACATTTTACATGTCAATAAAATAAAAAATTTAACACTTGCACCACTTGCCCCCTCGCACCTGCGACTGAGGGTCCAAGGAGGTGCATTGCGCAAGAGGTCATCATCGGACGTATCCTCACACTGTTCCCTTTGGGGAACTGTATGAAGTGGTGGAAGGATTTATGGCCGTGATTAACGCTCATTCCGTGACCGTAACCATCTTTGAACCAGCCATTAGGGTGGTTAGTCCTATGGCGGGAGGGTTTTACGGGCTCCCACAACCCATCTGAGGGGGGGGGGTGGCGGCCACCAACACCCACGGACGCAAGTATCCCGCTGGATGTCCACCCAGAATTTAAAGTTGGAGCTCCGACTCCACTTGCCGGGACTGTCTGGAGTGGGGTTCAAAACCCTACTCCTTCTGGCCCAGCGGCGGGGATGCTTACTGCTACGCAAAAGGCCCACTCCGCACAAAAGGTGACACCCATACGTTTCCTGCGCCTTTTCCCTCCCCGTGACTGGAGCCCTATGCTGCCATTTCACGTTGCTAATCGGATTGGGCCTTTGTCATAGCGGTAGGATCCCTGCCGCTGGGCCAGATCAGGGTAGGGTTTCGAACCCCGCTCCAGACAGTCCCGGCAAGTGGAGTCGGAGCTCCGGCTCTAAATTCTGGGTTGACATCCAGTGGGATATTTGCGTGTGTGGGTGGCCCCCCCTCCTTGTATAGCTTGTGGGAGCCCGTAAAACCCTCCCGCCATAGGACTAACCGCCGTAATGGCTGGTTCAAAGATGGTTACGGTCATGGAATGAGCGTTAATCACGGCCATAAATCCTTCCACCACTTCATACAGTTCCCCAAAGGGAACAGTGTGAAGACACGTATGACGACGACATTGCTAAATAAATAAATGGAATTAAAAAAATTCTTTTAGGGCTTTTAAAAGTCTTTAAATTGCTTTAATTCTCTTTAAAACTACTTCAGATTACTCAAAATAATGTAAACATTTTAAAAAGTTTATAAAAGTTACCAAAATCTTCAAAAAACTTCCAAAAACCTATTTAAACTGCTGCTTTGCATGTAAAAAAGCAAAGCAGCTTGACAGAAACATTGGGGGCGTGTCCAGTGAAACTGAGACCTCAAGGGGCGTGTCTCACTTACACTGCACGCTCCTGGGTCCGCGCTGGCTGCGCTCCTGGGCGGCGTGACGTCATACGCTGCCCGGGATTCTTGCTTCAGTTTCTGGAAGTGCAGGCGTCCCTGGAGCTGATCGGCAGGAGCGCGGGGTAAGTGCAAATACGGGGCTTGCACGCGCTGCAAGCCCCGTTCTGGAATTTCTGGCCCAATGATTCAGAAGAGCAAACCATGATGGAGGAAAGGGTTTCTGATTATGTGTTCAGTAAGGTGAATATCATGAAGAAGTGGATCACCAATTTGTTAAAGGCTGGGCGTCCGGTAGATGCCGCAGCTAAGTGGACAGAAGGGAAGGAGCACAAGAAATCCCTAGAGAAGGCAGTCTGGCTGATGTGCTTCAAGAAGCAGGTCCAGCTTTTGGACAGGCTCGTTGTAGCACAGGCAGCCGAGATAAGGGAGTCAGCCCTGGAGGTCCAGGACAAGGCTCTAGCAGGGGAGAAGTAACTGATAGCATTGCAAGCCCTGAACCAGGAAAGGGTACAATTAATGGGAGAACATAAGGCCAGCTTGGAATACCTACAGTGGCAGGTCACCAAAGCCAAGAGCAGTGAGTTGAGGTTGCGGGAAAAGAACGCCCACCTAGCGAGGCAAGTAAGAGAGCAGGAGGAGAAAGTAAAAGAAGTAAAGGCAGCTTATAAGTTAGCGAGCGAACAGGGGTTTGAAGATGCAGATCATGGCCCCTGCAAGGAACAGATAGAGAATCTGAGCTTGGCCCTAAGGAAGGCAAAGGGCATGGTGTGCCTCATAAGCCCGAAGGCAGCCCAGGCGGATTTTACAGGGAACGAGGGGAGAACGGTTCAGACACCACAGGTAGTGCTAAGGGACGACCCGGTTAAGGAACAGGAGGTCCCACGACCACTAGCCGTAGCGCCAGGTTTTAGCGAGGTCTGGCAGCAAGGGGGAGTGAAGTTAGGGGTAGAAGCGGAGGTGGAACAACCCCCGCAAGAGAGGCCGGAACCGGGGCCGATGTGCCCAGCCTGGCATCGGAGGTTTGCCCCAACCGCTGATGGCGAGGATGAGGGACCCCTCCAAAACTAGTTCGTATTACCCTACGGCACCCAACAGCTTAGGGTTATGGTGAGCCATTTCCCAAAGCTCACCGAAAAAGGGGACCCATTTGGTCCACTTCAGGGAAGTGGAACAGGCATCCAGCATCAACGAGTGCGATGGGGCTGAGCAGGCCAAAATGCTGCTGTTCTCCCTGGAGGATAAGCTCCTCCAATCTCTCTCTGACCAGTGTAAGAGGGGACAGTGCGGGTATGAGGAGCTCAGGGATGAAGTTCTGGAGGCCATGGGGATGAATGAGGGAAGTCCTTTCTCCCGTGTGGAGAGGACAGTGCAGCTCGCAGGGGAAACCCCGCAGGCTTTCGCGGACAGGTTATGGCCGATATATAGGAGTGCCTGTCCTGGGGCACCTAACCGGACATTCTTGAACCAGGATCAGCTGGCCCACTGGCTCCGTTGCCTGGTGGCAAACAGTTTGCCACAGGTCCGGGCCAAGGCGGAAGTCTGGTTTGACCCTAAGAATCCCCTGATCACCGAACTTACGGTGATCAGACAGTTGACCCTAGCCTATAAGAACGGGAGGGGAAATAATGCACACCCACCTAAGGGGAAGGTGCATGAGGTAAAACCCGGACAGGGTAGGAAGGAGTGGCATCAAGAAGGGAATAACCCTTCTAGCACAAAGCTCAATTGTTACGGGTGTGGGAAGGATGGACACTGGAGGAAGGAGTGCAAAAACCCTTGGAAGGATAACAAGGGAAAGAATTCCTCAGCCCCAGCCCAAAAGACAGAGACAGGAATCCCTCCCGCCACGGTAGAGTCATTTTTGGTCGCCATGAGGTCCCTATTGACTGGCCAGGGGAGAGTAGCAGCTGCTACCGGTGCTCTGACCCAATCCGCCCTATCCAACCCACAGCCCTGACTAGAACCAGCGCAGCCTGTCAACCTATGTCCCCTTGAAAACAATGAGGGGAGCAGGCCCTGTGTTAAGATGCGGGTGAAGACGGTGCAGGGGAGATATTCGATGGACACTGGAGCTTCCAGCACGGTGGTCCATTTAGAAGACCCGACCAATTCACCCAGGTCTAACAAGGTCCCATTTGGCCTAATGGGATTTACAGGGAACGAGCAGGCTGGGGAAAGGTCCAAACCTTTGCCGGATCCCTCCATACCACGTGGGAGGGTAACCAAAGGACCGACGAGGTGGCCAAGCAGGGGGCCAGGGAAGGAGAGTTCTGGGATCCCTGTAGAGCAGGCCCGGTAGCCGCAATCCAGGAGAAGGGGGGCACACAGGGGGTAGCTTTAGCCCCGGACCTAAAGCAGGCCCAAGCGGGCGGGGTCTTCACCCTCAGGTCCCACCTCCTCTAAACCTGGGTCAGGGGCGGGGTCTTCGCCCTCGGGTCCCACCTCCTCTAAATCCCAGAAGAGTGGGGGAGTGTCCCAATCGGTGGGCGGGATGGCCCCTCCCCTTAAACAAGCCGCTGCGCCTGTCTGTGCAGTCTGTGAACTTGCTCCCGCTGCAGGCTGAGGATTTCTATCCTCAGACCTTGCCCCAACTGGCTGTTCTCTTTTCTCGGGCTTAAACAATTTGCATTGGTGAATGTAACTAGCAGCCTGCCTTAAAGTCTCGTCCGCTGCCCTGAACGGGCCTCCTATGGACTCCCCATTCTTCCTCCTTACCGGGACGGCCTTAAGGACGGGATCGACCCAGGTTTAGAGGAGGTGGAACCCGAGGGCGAAGACCCCGCCACTGACCCAGGTTTAGAGGAGGTGGGACCCAAGGGCGAAGACTCCGCCCCTGACCCAGGTTTAGATGAGGTGGGACCTGAGGGCGAGGACCCTCAGCCTGCAGCACCAGGCTGCGAAGAGCTACCTGCCCCTAGCCCAGGTTCAGGAGAGGTAAAGCCTGAGGATGAAGATCCCCAGCCAGCGGTAGTGGTAAGTGCACAGACCGCACAGGAGGGGGCAGTGTTAAAGGCCCACCAGCCAGAAAAATCCCACCAGCCAAAGTCCCTAGTAGGTCCCCATGAACGCCACAGCCAAGGAAGCCCTGGTCACTGTAGTGTCCATGTGTTGATAAAGACACTGAAGACAGGAGTTGGTTCATAGGTATTTACTAAGCAAAGTCT
The DNA here is from genome assembly GCF_052327205.1 of Somniosus microcephalus. Taxonomy (NCBI): domain Eukaryota; kingdom Metazoa; phylum Chordata; class Chondrichthyes; order Squaliformes; family Somniosidae; genus Somniosus; species Somniosus microcephalus. The sequence continues at coordinate 403,821,522 of NC_140987.1, read as the reverse complement.
GGGGGGGTTTCTAACGGATATACACAATATACAGGCTTATATAGCCCGAGTGGCAATTACCGGCACACCTGGGGCTCTTAAAGGCACATACACCACAATTCCTCCCCTTTTAGCTAACCAGTACATCATATTTTAAGATACAGGATCAGCTCTAACCGTAATAAATCGACGGGATTACGAGAGGCTATTTTCGCATATACCTCTAAAAGACACATCCATTATCTTAAAAACATATACGGGGCAGAAAGTATACCCCAAAGGAAAAATAAGGGTGCCTGTTGTATACAACGGCAAAGAAATACAAAAGTTGTAGTTATACATTCTACAAGGTGGTGGTCCACCGTTGTTGGGACATGAATGGATCAGGAAGATACGTTTAGTCTGGCACTCCATTCAGGCACTGACGGTGACCAGTAAGGAAAAAAACAATGATGACATCATACCTGAACGATTAAAAGACATCTTGGCCAACGCCAAAGAAGTGTTTCAAGAGAAACTAGGAACCTTGAAAGGCATCACCGCCTCAATAAAAGTGGAAGATGCAGCAATTCCCAAATTTTTTAAGGCAAGACCGGTGCCATACGCAATACGTCCAGCAGTCGAGGCAGAGCTGGAGAATTTGGAAAAAGCAGGCGTATTATCCAAAATGGATTGGAGCGAATGGGCAACACCCATCGTTCCAGTCATGAAAAAAGCATTGAATAAAGATAAATCTGAAGAACAGAGAAAAATTTGCATCTGTGGTGACTTCAAGGTGACTGTAAACCCGGTCCTTCACAGAGTACAGTATCCTCTTCCGAGGATAGAAGATATTTTCGCCTCACTATCCGGAGGGAAACGTTTCACCAAAATTGACTTGGCACAGGCATATCTACAGATGGAGGTTGAGGAGGCCTCTAAAAAGTATCTCACGATAAACACACACAAAGGCCTGTACCAGTACAATCGACTGGTTTTTGGAGTAGCATCAACTCCAGCTACCTGGCAAAGAGCTATGGAGCAAGTCCTGCAAGGGATTCCAGGGACTCAATGCTACCTAGACGACATCCTTGTAACAGGAGAAAATGACAATGAGCACCTTGCCAATTTGGAGCAGGTGCTCACTAGGCTGAAAGAACGGGGCCTACGAGCGAATCGCCCCAAGTGCGAATTTTTCCAAAATCAGATATCATATTGTGGCCACATAATTAATAATGAAGGGTTGCATAAGTCACCTGAAAAAATTGAAGCGGTTATAAAAGCCCCAGCACCTGAAAATGTTTCACAATTAAGGTCGTTCCTGGGATTAATAAATTACTATCATAAATTTTTACCGAACTTATCAACTCTTCTACACCCTCTTAATGAACTTCTACAAACAGGAGTGATTTGGAAATGGAACGAAGACTGTAAACGTGCCTTCCATAAATGCAAAGACTTAATCACATCCAAAGAAGTTTTGGCTCATTACAACCCATCACTGCCAATCAGACTGGCGTGCGATGCATCCCCTTACGGCATAGGAGCAGTATTATCCCATCCTCGTCGCCACTGTAGTGTCCGTGTGTTGATAAAGACACTGAAGACAGGAGTTGGTTCATAGGTATTTACTAAGCAAAGTCTGGGGGGGGAGTTCTAACGGATATACACAATATACAGGCTTATATAGCCCGAGTGGCAATTACCGGCATTACAGCACACCTGGGGCTCTTAAAGGCACATACACCACAGTCACCAGCTCCCCATTTCAAAAGGGCAGCCTCTAAGGTCAGGGATCGGTCCAAACCCAGAGGTCCCCAGCCAGCAGCCACAGGCTGCGAGGGACCAAAAGTACAGGTCAGTGCGGCCACACCGAAGTGAGCGGTGTGCCGTAATCCAAACAGGAATTAGACTGGCCACTCGGAGACGGATGGCAGCTGTACATAGTTTACGTAATTTAAGTTTGATATTGTTAAGTTTGGGTATTTCGTTTAAGTTTAAACGAGGTGATGGGTAAGTTAAATAGTAGTAGTATTTTTAAGAGTGTTTGTATTAAGTCGAGATCGCAAGACTCGACTATGCTTCACCCAAGCCAGAGAATCTCCTCGGGACCTGGCTTTTTGTTCTTGTATCTCTTTGCAGAGGGGATTTCGAGATGAAGGGGGGTGTATTCCTACTCGCCCTGATAGGAATGAGCATTGGAAAGCGAGGTGACGTGAAGGACTCCCACATCTATGGATGCTCAGGAGAGAGAGCACCAGTGGTGACTGCTGGGAGCAGCGAACAAGGCGCGGAGGAGACCGCCATCTATTCCCATGAGGGAAGATGGCCCGGGTGGTTGGGCTCCAACTCCACCCGGTACTCCAGCCAGACCGGGTTCACCTACGGGGAGGCCTCCCTCCCCTGCCCCAGCATACAGGTGGTGGCCTAGAACATAAGAACATAAGAAATAGGAGCAGGAGTAGGCCAATCGGCCCCTCGAGCCTGCTCCACCATTCAATAAGATCATGGCTGATCTGATCCTAACCTCAAATCTTCTATCACTGTGCATCCACCCGAACCCATGTGATCTCCCGGGAGAGGCGAAAAAACAGATAAAGACCCAATGGCCAATTTGGGAGAAAAAAATCTGGGAAATTCCTCTCCGACCCATCTAGGCGATCGAAATTCTTCCAGGAGATCACTCTGTCCCTATATTTTCTATAGTACTTACCTTCTGTAAAGGCGATCTCCACCCCAGCCAGGAACAGGAATAAAACCATCTCCTGAAATCTAACACAGAATTAGAACACAGTAGGAGCAGAACCAGGCTACACGGCCCCTAGGCCCACTCCACTACCCACAGGGCCATGACCATTCCGAACCTAGACTCATGTCCAATTTCCTGCCCGCTCCCCGTAACCCTTAATTCCCTTTACTTCTAGGAAACTATCTATTTCTGTTTTAAATTTATTTAATGATGTAGCTTCCACAGCTTTCTGGGGCAGCAAATTCCACAAACCTACCACCCTCTGAGTGAAGAAGTTTCTCCTCATCTCAGTTTTGAAAGAGCAGCCCCTTATTTTAAGATTATGCCCCCTAGTTCTAGTTTCACCCATCATTGGGAACATCCTCACCGCATCCACCCGATCAAGGCCCTTCACAATCTTATATGTTTCAATAAGATCGCCTCTCATTCTTCTGAACTCCAATGAGTAGAGTCCCAATCTACTCAACCTCTCCTCATATGACCACCCCCTCATCCCCGGGATTAACTGAGTGAACCTTCTTTGTACTGACTCGAGAGCAAGTATGTCTTTTCTTAAGTATGGACACCAAAACTGTATGCAGTATTCCAGGTACGGTCTCACCAATACCTTGTACAACTGCAGCAATACCTCCCTGTTTTTATATTCCATCCCCCTAGCAATAAAAGCCAACATTCCATTGGCCTCCTTGATCACTTGCTGCACCTGCATACTAACTTTTTGAGTTTCGTGCACCAGGACCCCCAGATCCCTTTGTACTACAGTACTTTCCAGTTTCTTGCCATTAAGATAATAACTTGCTCTATGATTTTTCCTGCCAAAGTGCATAACCTCACACTTTCCAGTATTGTATTCCATCTGCCAAATCTCTGCCCACTTACTTAGCCTGTCTATGTCCCTTTGCAGGTTTTTTATGCCCTCCTCACTCACTACTTTCCGTCTCATCTTTGTATCATCTGCAAACTTTGATATGTTACACTCGGTCCCCTCCTCCAAATCGTTAATATAGATTGTAAAGAGTTGGGGACCCAGCACTGACCCCTGCGGAACACCACTAGTTACTGGTTGCCAATCTGAGAACGAACCATTTATCCCAACTCTCTGCTTTCTGTTAGAGAGCCAATCCTCCACCCACGCCACAATATTACCCCCAATCCCGTGATTTTTTATCTTGAGCAATAACCTTTTGTGTGGCACCTTGTCAAATGCCTTTTGGAAGTCTAAATACACTACATCCACTGGTTCCCTTTATCCACCCTGTATGTTACTTCCTCAAAAAACTCCAGCAAATTTGTCAAATATGACTTCCCCTTCATGAAACCATGCTGAGTTTGTCCTATTAAATTATGTTTATCCAAATGTCCCGTTACTGTCTCCTTAATAATGGACTCTAACATTTTACCAACCACAGATGTTAGGCTAACAGGTCTATAGTTTCCAGCCTTCTGCCTACTACCCTTTTTAAATAAGGGTGTTACATTAGCAGTTTTCCAATCTGCCGGGACCTTTGCTGAGTCCAGTGAGTTTTGGAAAATTATTACCAATGCATCCACAATCCCTACCGTTACTTCCCTCAAGACCCTAGGATGCAAGCCATCAGGTCCAGGGGATTTATCCGCCTTGAGTCCCATTATTTTACCAAGTACCACTTCCTTAGTGATTTTAATCGTATTTAGTTCCTCCCCCCCTAGAGCCCCCTGTTTGTCCAGTGTTGGGATATTCTTAGTGTCCTCTACTGTAAAGACTGATACAAAATAATTGTTCAGTGTTTTTGCCATCTCCATGTTTCCCACCATTAATTTCCCGGTCTCATCCTCTAAGGGACCAACATTTACTTTAGCCACCTTTTTTCTTTTTATATAACTATAGAAACTTTTACTGTCTGTTTTTATATTTTTTGCTAATTTACTTTCATAATCTATCTTCCCTTTCTTAATCAATCTTTTAGTTATTTTTTGCTGTCTTTTAAAGACTTCCCAATCTTCCATCCTCCCACTAGATTTGGCTACCTTATATGCCCTTGTTTTTAGTCGGATAATATCCTTAATTACTTTACTTAGCCACGGATGGCTATCTTTTCTTTTACATCCTTTTTTCCTCAGTGGAATATATTTTTTTTGGAAGTTGTAAAATAACTCCTTAAATGTACACCACTGATCATGTACCGTCTTACCCTTTGATCTATTTTCCCAGTCCACTCTAATCAATTCTGCTCTCATACCTTCATAGTCTCCTTTATTCAAGCTCAGCACGCTTGTTTGAGATCCAACCTTCTCACCCTCTAATTGAATATGGAACTCAACCATGTTATGGTCACTCATTCCAAGGGGATCCTTTACTAGGACATTTTTAATTAATCCTGTCTCATTACACAGGACCAAATCTAAGGTTGCTTGCCCCCTGGTCGGTTCAGTTACATACTGCTCAAGAAACCCATCCCTAATACACTCAATGAACTCATCCTCAAGGCTGCTCTACCCAATTTGATTTGTCCAGTTAATATGATAATTAAAATCCCCCATAATTATAGCTGTTCCCTTATTACAAGCCTCAACTATTTCCTGATTAATACTCCATCCAACAGAGTTGCAACTGTTCGGAGGCCTATAGACTACACCCACTAGTGTTTTTTTCCCCTTATTATTCCTTATCTCCACCCAAACTGTTTCACTATCCTGCTCCTTTGACCCAATATCATTTCTCTGTATTATAGTGATTCCTTCCTTTATTAACATAGCCACCCCACCTCCTCTCCCTTCCTGCCTGTCCTTCCTGATTGTTAAATAACCTGGTATGTTTACTTCCCAGTCATGGTCACCCTGCAGCCATGTTTCTGTAATGGCCACAAGATCATACCCATATGTCGTAATTTGTGCCGTTAACTCATTCATTTTGTTACGAATGCTACGGGTTGGGGTCACTGAGGGGAAACGCGTGTGCCTGAATTGCAGAGGACAGATTCCCCTGGCAAGGTGGTGGTGGCTCAGAAAGCTGAGCAAGGACATGGGGGACCGTACAGCTGACTGGGTACGACTGGGGAACGACACCCACCGGACGGTCACAGGGACCCGAGGGGGGACGAGAGTGTGCTGGGATAAGTGGTGGGAGTCGGAACAAGGAATTTATGTCTGCATATGGGGGTCACAAAGGGCCTGTCCCACGGGCATATCTATCATCTTCTCCGCATCATGGCAGGATAAGGTGGAATGGGATTCCCACCTACACACCTGCATAGTCCCGCGTTTCCCAGCCCCAGTCAAAGCCACTGAGCTAGTGGCACACGCCCGAAAGCCCCTGCCCACGACTCAGGCAGCAAGGACACACAGAGAGGGGTTCCCTGCCACCACCAAGGGACCTGGGAATGGGCTGGTACTAGTGCAAACAGATCAGGTACTATACCAGGGGGTACATTACACGGTCGCTTCCGTGATCCTGAACCTTACCGAGGTACACTTACCTGAGTGGTGCCCCAAAGAGACAGAACAGCTATATCAGGCCTTGTTAAAAGAGATGTTTAGGAAATTCTATGAGTTCGATTTTGCCAATGTAGACAAAACAGAACTGTACACCACATACAGTGAGTATTTTGGAAATACGGGGAGACAAAGAAGGGGTGCCTGGAATGATGTTTTTACTGCATTTAACACAGGATCCTCTGTCATAAACAGCTTGGATGACATAGAATTGCAGAAACAGATAAACACAATTGAGGAAAATCTTAATGGATGAAAATAAGGTAGTAGGCTCAGAGTTACATGAGGACCAGGCCATGATGGTCCATTTAAAAGAAATAATTGCTGAGCTGGAAAGACACGCCAAACCTGTGAATGCCCTCATAAGAGAGGACAGGAATGCTTCTGACCAGGCTGCACAGAACGAGGTGTGCGTGCTGTACAGGGCATGGTTGCTGGGCGAGGGCCGCAGTAATCTGGAGGATTTAAAACAGGCTTTAGTCCCTTCCTGGATCAGCAACAAACACCTCGCAGCCCTCCACCCATTTGAGAATGCATTAAGCCCGTGTCAACTCCGGCTAGCTTCTGAGGCCTACTCTGTCCCAGTAGATTGTGGATGTTCAAATCATACTATCATGGGTATAGTAGTAAGGATGCCGGTCATGGGTGGGACAGCCCGACCTGCGCCGGTATACAGGGTAGAGAACATTGGAGTCATTCAAGGGGGTGCACACATCCGTTTCACAGCGGTCCCACCTTATGTCATAAAGTGGGAGCACGCTATGACAGGTACTGACCTCTCGGGGTGCTGGAGCCGGGGAGCACACATGATACTGTGTCCCCAGCACTTGAATGCCTATTCAAAACCACAGTGCGGGTTTAAAGCTGCTGGCACAAAACCTATGAACTGTACCATGGAGGTAATGGCACAAGACCATGTTCCCCCACAGGTAGCATATATAGGCGGTGGGACATATTGTGTCACCACAGGTGCGCCCCACTACCAGCATGGACAGCATAGCTGGTGTCCGGTAAGTGACAGCAGTTTCTGCTTTAAACCCGAGGCAGAAGTTCAAGTGGCCCAGGAACGGATTGTCCCCATTCCTGAACCCTCCACTGTTCAACTTAATGTAAAAGAGAATTTCACCAAACTGCAAAAGTATGTAGCACATTTTGGCTATGAAATCCCCCCTCTCCCAGAACATCTTACCAAAATACTCAAAGCAGTAATAGCCTCACAGAAACATTTCTACACTCTGGAGCAGAAGACAGTAGAGATAGGGGCCAAAATATTGGATATTGTGGTTCCACCCTGGTGGGACATTTTTGAAAACATAGAGGTCCCTTCATGGATTAGACTGGCTTCCCACATCCTCGTAGTTTGCCAGCTGGGAATATTACTGTACCTAGTGTGTACTCAGTGCAAGGGAAAAGGCCAAATACTAGAATTCCACAAGCAAAGGACCTGGAAGGAGCACTATGTTAAGGTGGAGGGAGATACACCTGTTTGAATCTTTTATTTTGTGTTTCTGAATAAAGATTGTTTTTTTTTGTGTTTTCTTGTTTTTAATAAAGACTTTCGAAGTGTTATTTTAATAAAGATGCATGTGTACCAAGTGGTGCAGGGGTGTTGGATCCCCTCCATGCTTGGATGTGTGTAAACGACTGTATTCTGCCTATGTATGCTTATGTACACTACATTTTTACAGAGTGGGAAATGCATGTGTCATGGGATCATGGATAGGTAATTACAGGGGAAGATTGACTATGGAGGGTCGTGAATTTTGCTCACCTTGAAAGGATGATACTTAAAGCGAGTTTAGTATCAACAGGGGGGAGTGTAGGGTTCTCAAAATTCCCACATTCCCCAAAAGTTATGGATAAAGGGACCCTGTTTGGGCAAGTTATTAAAAAGGGTACCCAAAAGAAAATGGCTTCTGAAACCTCGTGACCGAGGCCTGCAGCATTTTAAAAGCAAGGCCCTGCAGAAGCAGGCCCATCCAAATCGTGAAACAAAACCTAACATGCATGGATCTGTGTGAAGGACTTTGTTATTTCTAAAAGCCAGACAGCTAGATAAACATAGAATATGCATCCTTCATCTTGAAACAGTTGAACTCAGGATAGATGTAATCTTGAGGCCATTAACATTTTGCATACATAATCAGCTACAGTTTCGAAGTAGCCACCAAAGACAGGAGAACGCCGATAAATTCATAAATAACAAACAGTCAGGATGTTGAAGCCATTAAACAAGAAGACAACCGCCCCAAAACCAGTTAAAGTGAATGACTGTAATCACTTTAGATGAGCCCGCCAAAATTAAACAAAGAACTGACCTGATTTGGCGCGCAGATAAGGGGGTGAAGAATCAGTATAATTGTAGGCCCACTGGTAGCCAAGGGCTTTTGCCTCTTCGCTTGCTCCCTTCTTCCTCTCCTCCCTCCCCACGCTGCTGAACACCGAGGACGCCCATTATAACACTGGGGGCCAAACGCGGGAGGAGAACGGGACCCTAATCAAACACGCACAGGACACACGGGGCCGCAAACGGGCAGGCGAGACGAGGTGATCGGCAAAAACCGATAAGCAGAGAAGGGCAGCGTAAAGAAGCGTTGGGGACGAGCGGGCACACACCCCGGTCCAGTTATAAGCTGGCGTTTGAAGCATGGACAGAAGAATCAAGCCAACACTATAGACCGCCAGCCAAACCCCAACCGCAACAAAACCGTTGGCGACCAAACCACCGCCAGAAGAACAGCCATTTTCTGCAAGGTAAAGTACCCAACAAAGACTTTACTCCCTATCTCTAACGGAGGAAAAGGAGGGTACTTTACACAGATGACTCCACCGCCGCACCCTGGGACCACGTGATGACGGCAGGCCCCAAAGGACAACAAGAGCGAACCCCAAAACCACAACCGGCTTAATTGACAGGTTTCGAATCGTTAAAAAGGAACCCCATTGGTGAGCATAAATCCCTGGCCCCTCGTAGCTCAATCTAGTTAGGTATTGGGGGTGGGACAAGGGTAGGGGGATTATTAAATGTGTTTGTTCCCTCGATGTGCCGTGTGTTCCCCGTTCCCAACTAAGTGTACTTTTATATGCCTGTAATTATTCTAGTAATTTTCAGTGTTGTAAGTTTATTGTGCCTTTAATAAAATTACGGTTTTCTTGCACCAAACCAGTTGTCTACTCTATTTCTGTATCGCCGCCTGTACCTAAGTCCGGTGTCTAGAGCCCAGGGGGTGTGGGAGCGATTCGAACCACTCAGAGACAGTCAGGGGCAGAGCTGACTGGGCACACGCCAAAGACCCCCTACAGTGGCACCTTCTCACCAATGCAGGGTTCAACCAGGACCACTAGGCTCCAGACCTCATTACAGCCATAGTTCAATTATGGACAATAGAGCTGAATTCCAGAGGTGAGGTGTGAGTGACTGCCCTTGACATCAAGGCAGCATTTGACCGAGTGTAGCATCAAGGAGCCCTAGTAAAATTGAAAAATCTCCTCTGGCTGGAGTCAAACCTAACATAAAGAAAGATGGTTGTAGTTGTTGGAGGCCAATCACCTCAGCCCCGGTACATCACTGCAGGAGTTCCTCAGGGCAGTGTCTTAGGTCGAACCATCTTCAGCTTCTTCATCAATGACCTTCCCTCCATAATCAGGTCAGAAGTAGGAATGTTCGTCGTTGATTGCATATTGTTCAGTTCCAATCGCAACTCCTCAGATGATGAAGCAGTCTATGCCCGCCTGCAGCAAGACCTGGACGACATCCAGGCTTAGGCTGATAAGTGGCAAGTAACATTCACGCTACATAAGTGGTAGGCAATGACTATCTCTAATAAGCGAGAGTCTAACCAACGCCCCTTGATATTCAATGGCAGTACCATCGGCAAATCCCCCACCATCCACATCCTGGGGGGTCACCATTGACTAGAAACTTAACTGAGCCAGCCACATAAATACTGTGGCTACAAGAGCAGGTCAGAGGCTGGGTATTCTGCAGCGAGTGTCTCACGTCCTGACTCCCCAAAGCCTTTCCACCATCTACAAGGACAAGTCAGGAGTGTAATGGAATACTCTCCACTTGCCTGGATGAATGCAGCTCCAACAACACTTAATAAGCTTGACACCATCCAGAACAAAGCAGCCCGCTTGATTGGCACCCCAGCCACCACCTTAAACATTCACTCCCTCTACCACTGGCACACCGTGGCTGCAGTGCGTACCCTCTACAAGATGCACTGCAGCAACTCGCCAAGGCTTCTTAGGCAGCAGCTCTCAAACCTGCGACCTCTACCACCTAAAAGAATAAGGGCAGCAGGTGCATGGGAACACCATCACCTGCAAGTTCCCTTCCAAGTTACACACCATCCTGACTTGGAAATATATCGCTGTTCCTTCTTCATCGCTGGATCAAAATTCTGGAACTCCCTCTCTTAAGAGCACTGTGGGAGTACCTTCAACACACGGACTGCAGCGGTTCAAGAAGGCGGCTCACCACCACCTCATGGGCATTTAGGGATGGGCACTAAATGCTGGCCTTGCCAGCGATGCCCACATCCCAGGAACGAATGGGAAAAAAAAGAAATGTCCTCAATCGACAGGGGGCCAACAGGCTCGACAGATGAACTACGAGAAGGCTTTGGGACCAGATAGCTTTCAGGGTCAGTGCGAGCAGTGAAGCCCCAAGCACCTGGATGCAGTGCCGCAAGAAGTCTAATGACCTCAGACGAGTGGTCAAGGTCAGTGCATTCATCTTCAAATGCTATATCCCACAAACTGCACACTGCTCAATTCACCACAGCCCCATTACTCACTTACCAGCAATCTCTATCAGTCACAACTCATACCTCATATCTATAAGCTCCATCTCACCCTCAGACAATTACCACTACTGCAAGCCTCACACCCACATCTCACAGCTTGCACACACTGCCAGCTATTCAACCATGATGGCCACATCAGCCAAACACAGTGAACCACACTGACACACCAGCCAGTGGTGCAAGAGGAAGAGGAGAATGATGGTGCAGAAGATACACCATCACTTGATCTGATACTCGGAGCCACCAGCTCAGATACAGGAAAGGGAGGATTCAGGAAAGAGTAAATGTAAAAGCAGCGAGAGAAATGTCAAGGCTCTAGAGCAGAGTAGTGTTTTGGGTAAAATAAGCAGAGTGGGCCAGGAAGGGGCAGAGAGAATAACAAAAGTAATAAGGCATCAGTGACTAAGGTGACAAAAGGGAATAATAGAAATAAGTCAAAGCTAAAGGCACTATATCTGAATGTGCGAAGCATTCACAACAAAATAGATGAATAGCGCAGATAGAAATGAACAGGTTTGATCTAATAGCCATAATGGAGATGTGGTTGCAAAGTGTCTAAGGTTGGGAACTAAATATTCCAGGATACATAACTTTTAGAAGGGATAGGCAAAATGGAAAAGGAGTGGTAGCCCTGATAATAAAGGATGGGATAAAGAACGTAGACAGAAAGAATCTTAGCTCTGAAAATCAAGAAGTAGAATCAGTTTAAGTCTGAAACTAGGGTCTTAAATCTAAACAAAGCAAACTATGTAGGTTTGAGGGGCAAGTTGGCTAAGGTAGATTGGGAAACTACATTAAAAGGTATGACAGTGGACGAGCAATGCCTAGCATTTGAAGAATTAATACATAATTTACAACAAATATACATTCCTTTAAGGTACAAAAAACCCACAGGAAAAGTCGTTCAACCATGGCTAACAAGAGAAGTTAAAGATAGTATTAGATCAAAGGAAGAGGCTTATAATGCTGCCAAAAAGAGTAGTAAGCCTGAGGGTTGGGAGGATTTTAGAATTCAGCAAAGGAGGACCAAGAAGTTGATAAAGAAAGGGAAAACAGAATATGAGAGTAAACTAGCGAGAGACATAAATACAGACTGTAAAAGTTTCTATAGGTAAAAGGAAAAGATTAGCTAAAGTAAATGTGGGTCCCTTACAGACTGAGACAGGAGAAATTGTAATGGGGAATAAGGAAATGAAGAGAAATTAAACAAATACTTTGGCCTAGAAATTCGGTGGGCTGCGCCACCAGTTAGCGCCTAAAGAGGGCACTCAGTGGCTTTAGCGCCACTGCCCGCGCCTCCCGCGATATTTAGCGGGGCGCTAATGGCGGCGTTAGCCTGTAGCGTTGCGCCGCCACCAATGATGTCATCGGTGAGTGCAGCGCCCCGCTACTGCCCCAATCTCGATATTTGGTAGCGCCCACCTCTGTAACGCCGTTCGCAAATTGCGCCCGGTTCACGGGGCCTACCTGTGGCGGTAGTGGCGCAAATTAAGGTGGAGGTGCGGGGCGGCCATTTTTTCCGGTGGCCGCCTGCCAGCATCTCCGTCCCCGGCCTCCTGATCCCCCCCCCCGGGCAGTGCCGGCTGTGTCCCAAGAGCCCGGCACTTCTCCTCGGTGCCGGGCTCTTTTGCCGGCACTTGCGATCGGTCATCGTGTTGGTGCAGGCCCCTCCCCCTTAAGAAAGGGAGGAAGGCCTGCAGTACCGCAGCATGCCGTGCCGCAGCGTGTGGCGCTGCGGCATGTTGCGCTGTATTATTCAGTTTCAGCGTCCATTATAAAAGATGTACTAGCAGAGCACTTGGAAAGCAGTGACAGGATCGGACAAAGTCAACATGGATTTACAAAAGGTAAATCATGCTTGACTAATCTACTGGATTTTTTGAGGATGTAACTGGTAAAATAGATAAGGGAGAACCAGTGGATGTGGTGTATTTGGACTTTCAGAAGGCTTTCGATAAGGTCCCGCATAAGAGATTAGCTTGCAAAATTAAGGCACATGGGATTGGGGGCAAGGTATTGACTTGGATAGAGAACTGGTTGGCAGATAGAAAGCAAAGAGTTGGAATAAACGGGTCCTTTTCCGAGTGGCAGGCAGTGACTAGTGGGGTACCGCAAGGATTGGTCCTAGGACCCCAGCTGTTCACAATATATATTAATGATCTGGACGAGGGAATTGGATGTAGTATCTCCAAGTTTGCAGACGACACAAAGCTGGGTGGGAGGGTAAGCTGTGAGGAGGATGTCGTGAAACTCCAGTACGATTTGGACAGGTTGGGTGATTGGGCAGAAACATGGCAAGTGCACAATAATGTGGATAAATGTGAGGTTATCCACTTTGGTGGCAAAAACAGGAAAGCAGATTATTATTTGAATGGCAATAGATTGGGAGAAGGGGAAGTGCAAAGAGACCTGGGTGTTCTTGTGCACCAGTCGCTGAAGATAAGCATGCAGGTGCAGCAGGCGGTTAAGAAGGCAAATGGTATGTTGGCCTTCGTAGCAAGAGGGTTCGAGTACAGGAACAAGGATGTCTTGCTGCAGTTGTACAGGGCCTTGGTGAGACCACACCTTGAGTATTGTGTGCAGTTTTGGTCGCCTTATCTGAGGAAGGATATTCTTGCCATGGAAGGAGTGCAGCGAAGATTCACCAGGCTGATACCTGGGATGGCAGGAATGACGTATGAGGAGAGATTGGGTCGATTGGGCGTGTACTCACTGGAGTTTAGAATGTTGAGAGGGGATCTCAGCGAAACCTATAAAATTCTGTCAGGCCTGGACAGACTAGATGCAGGAAGGATGTTCCCGATGGCCAGGAAGTCCAGAACTAGGGGTCATAGCCTAAGGATAAGGGGTAAGCCATTTAGGACTGAGATGAGGAGGAATTTCTTCACCCAGAGAGTGGTGAACCTGTGGAATTCCCTGCCACTGAAGGCAGTGGAGGCCAATTCATTAAATATATTCAAGAAGGAGTTGGATATATTTCTTAAGGCTAAAGGGATCAAGGGATATGGGGAGAAGGCAGGGACAGGGTACCGAATTTGGATGATCAGCCATGATCTCATTGAATGGCGGAGCAGGCTCAAAGGGCCGAATGGCCTACTCCTGCTCCTATCTTCTATGTTTCTATGTTAATGGATGCTCAGACTGAAGTCATGCAATCTCAGCTTGTTGCCACACAAGCACAGACTGCTGCCATCATGGCTTGGTTTACTAGTGTTGAAAGGGGCTTGCAGGGTGTTACAGCAGTCCAGCAATCTGCCCTCCAGCAGATTACTAGGATTGCTGAGGCACGGCCCCGGTGAAGTGGCCGTGGCTCCTTGGGGATGAACCTGCTGTCCTCTCTCAGGTTGACAGCATTCGCCCTTTCACCACTGCTAATCTGCCAGTGCCCATGCTGTTGCCTGTCAGCCAGCCCAGACTACTGCCGCCTATGCTGAGGCGGTGCAGTCCAAAGCCAGGTAGCGCAGCGGAGTCATGACCCAGGTGGTCAGCAGATTCATGAGGATGTTGCCAGGACTGGAGAATTTTAGCTATGAGGAAAGATTGGATAGGTTGGGGTTGTTTTCTTGGAACAGAGGAGGCTGAGGGGAGATTTAATTGAGGTGTATAAAATCATGAGGGGTCTAGATAGAGTTGATGAGAACGACCTGTTTCCTTTGGCAGAGAGGTCATTAACCAGGGGGCATAGATTTAAAGTAATTGATAGAAGGGGGAGTTGAGGAGAAATTTTTTCACCCAGAGGGTGGTGGGGGTCCGGAACTCATTGTCTGAAATCCTAACCACTCGCTGCGTAAAAAAAGTTTTTCCTCATGTCGCCTTTGGTTCTTTTGCCAATCAGCTTAAATCTGTGTCCTCTAGTGCTTGACCCTTTCGCCAATGGGAACAAATTCTCTCTATCTGCTCTGTCTAGACCCCTAATGATTTTGAACACCTCTATGAAATCTCCACTCAACCTTCTCTACTCTAAGGAAAACAACCCCAGCTTCTCTAGTCTATCCACGTAACTGAAGTCCCTTATCCCTGGAACCATTCTCGTAAGGCTGGATAGCTCTTTTTTGGCCGGCATAGACACGATGGACCGAATGGCCCCACTTTGCCGTAAACTTCTATGATTCTTGGACTCTAGATTTTTGGACTCTAGGGGAATCAAGGGATATGGGGATCAGGCGGGAAAGTGGAGTTGAAGTCGAAGATCAGCCATAATCTTATTGAGTGGTGGAGCAGGCTCGAAGGGCCGTATTGCCTACTCCTGCTCCTAATTCTTATGATTCTATGAACTGGGAGATGTTAGAGATGTCGCCTGCTCCAGCCTGGAAGATGCCCGGTGCGAAGAAGTTCAAGGCCATGGTCACCTTTACAGCCACTGGCAATGCTATCCTTGCCCTAGACTGAGGCTGCAGGTCTGCTCACAGAAGGTGGAAGATTTCTGTGAGCACCTCCTTAGTAAAACGGAGACGCTGCACATACTGTTCATCGCTGAAGTTGAGGTAGAAGACTTGATCCCTGAAGACCCTGGGTGGATATGGCTTCCTGCTGACAGCCCTTCTCCCCATCTCCCCCTGACTCTTCCAGCAGTTTGTCCTGCACTGTGTCGCCTCTGCTTATTCTCCCTGTCATGCTGTAGGCCAAGGGGATACAAACTACTGCACCTGTTGAGTCTGTGTGTCCCAGTTATGCTTATGATCAATCACTGGACACAGACAACAAGAATAACTTTTAACAGGTCTTTACTATTCGGAGGTCAGGGCTGAACTGCCCAGCAATTCCCTACACAACACTTATATACCGGTGTGGTCACCACTGGTATTACAGTATACAGCAGCCAAGAGAAAGTAGTACATCTCTTAAGGTAGTTCTCTTAAGGTGGAACAGGTTACATACACCACAATCCTCCCTTTTTAGCTTAACAGTTATATCCCCATTTAACATAACATAATAACATATATATATACAACTTCATGCAAAACAGTTCAAAGATTCAGTCTCTGAGGAGGCCTCCTGATTCGAGTTGGATAATGCCTTTCAGGGGTCTCTGATTCTCGTTGCTGGGGTGACTCATCTAGTTGGTCTCTTATGGATTGGACATCATCATCAGGTACATTCACTTCTGAGGTAGATGCTTCAGGTTCACTAACTTCTTCCACGGTTGTCTCTGCCGTAACCATGGGTTCGACCCTTGTTCTCGATTCTACCAGTTGGTCAGCATGACGCCGTATTACATTTTCACCAATATCTACCGTGTACATCAGGGGTCCTTGTCTGGCCCGAATTGTTCCAGATTGCCATTTCTCATTTTTATAGTCCTGGGCTAACACTGGTTGTCCTATTTCGAAACTCCGAGTGGTCTTGTTATTTATATGCTGGAACTGTTTGTTTTCAACTTCCCTCCGCACATTTGGTTTTAACAAGTCCAACCTGGACCGCAACCTCCTGTTATAGAACATCATGGCAGGACTTTGGTTTGTCACTGCATGAGTGGCGTTTCGATATGCCAGTAGGAATTTGTCCACCTTGTGTTGTAGTGGAATCTGATCTTCGCTCATGGCCTTTATTGCTTTTTTGAACGTTTGTACAAATCTCTCGGCCAACCCGTTTGTAGCCGGATGATATGGGGCAGAGGTATAATGTTTCACCCCATTCTTCTTCATGAATTTCTGGAATTCTTCTGACACGAACTGCGGTCCGTTGTCTGAACATATTTGTTCTGGCAATCCATTTCTTGCAAATATCGTTCTTAGCACCGCGATCGTCTTTTCCGAGGTAGTGGTAGTCATCTTAATCACTTCTGGCCATTTAGAATGTGCGTCCACCGCAATTAAAAACATGGAGTCCATGAATGGACCAGCAAAGTCAATATGTACACGTTGCCATGGGGTTGAAGGCCATTCCCATGGATGCAGCGGTGCAATCGGAGGTGCATTTTGCACTTTTTGGCACCCTGAGCAGCTTTTCGTCAGATCCTCTATCTGTTGGTCGATACCCAGCCACCACACATAAGCCCTAGCAAGGCTTTTCATCTTGACTCCCCCCAGATGACCTTCATGCAGTTCCTTTAGAACTCTCTCTCTTAACTTAGGAGGAATAATCACCCTTGTTCCATACATCAATGTTCCTTGACAGACGGACAGCTGTTCTCGTCTTGCTGAGAATGCCGGTAACAGTGTATCACCATGTGCTGGCCATCCCTTCACTGTCACTTCGTAGACCCGGGACAGTGTCGGGTCGTTCCTGGTTTCTCTTTCAATACTTGCATTGGTGACTGGTAAACATTCGATGATGGTCGAGTGAAATAACTCAACAGGGTCAACCGTCGGTGCCTCCACCTCTATAGGTAGTGGCAGGCGCGACAGCCCATCAGCATTACCATGCTGCTTTGTACCTTTGAATTCGATCTGATATTGATGTGCCCCTAGGAAAAGGGACCATCTCTGGAGTCTCTGTGCTGTCATCACCGAAACACCCTTCTTAGGGATAAAAATGGATACCAACGGCTGGTGGTCTGTCAGAAGCGTAAACTTTTGGCCCTGCAGGTAATGATTAAACTTCTTTACTCCCCACACAAGGCTGAGAGCCTCCCTATCTATCTGAGCATAGTTGCGCTCCGCGGCGGTCAATGATCTGGATGCGAACGCGACTGGCCTCTCCAGGCCATTTGGCAACTTGTGTGAGAGTACTGCCCCAATACCATATGGAGAAGCATCACAAGCGAAACGAATAGGCAGCGTTGGGCTGAAGTGAGCCAACACTTCCTCTGAGGTGATCAATGCCTTGGTTTTGCGAAAGGCCCTCTTACAGTCCTCGCTCCACTTCCATGGTACTCCCTTCTGCAAAAGAGCGTTCAGCGGGTGCAGCACCATGGATAAATTTGGCAGAAACTTATGGTAATAGTTAATCAACCCTAGGAACGACCTCAACTGGGATACATTATCCGGAGCGGGAGCCTTCACAACAGCTTCGATCTTGTCAGGAGACTTATGAAGCCCCTCCTGGTCAATGACATGACCACTTTACGAGATCCGCTTCTGAAAGAACTCACATTTCTGGCGATTAACTCGAAGTCCATATTCTTTCAATCTGGTGAGCACCAGTTCCAAATTTGCAAGGTGTTCCTCGTCATCATTTCCTGTAATCAGAATATCATCCAGGTAACATTGTGTGCCTGGAATTCCCTGTAATACCTGCTCCATGGCCCTCTGCCAAATTGCTGGAGCCGATGCCACTCCAAAAACCAGTCTATTATACCGGTACAAGCCTCTATGCGTGTTGATCGTGAGATACTGGCGTGACTCTTCCTCAACTTCCATCTGTAAGTATGCCTGCACCAGGTCTATCTTGGTGAAGTGTTTCCCGCCAGACAACGAAGCGAAGATATCCTCAATCCGCGGAAGCGGATACTGCACCGTGTGAAGCACCGGATTAACAGTGATCTTGAAATCTCCACAGATGCGAACCTTCCCCGGTTCCCCCGGCATGTTGCTCGATGAACGTTTCATGACGGGAACAATGGGCGTGGCCCACTCACTCCAGTCTACCTTAGACAGTACTCCTGAACATTCTAGCCCTTCCAGCTCAGCTTCCACAGCAGGTCGTATCGCATAAGGTACCGGTCTGGCTTTGAAAAATTTCGGGTTTGCATGTTCTTCAACCTTGATGTTTGCCGTAATTCCTCTTAGTGTTCCCAGTCCCTGTTGGAACACTTCTTTAGCATCGTCCAATATTCTGGACAATCGTTTAGGTTTGACATCTTTTTTACCGGAATCTACCGTTAGTGCTTTTAAGGAATGCCAGTCCATATTTATTTTCCTAATCCACTCCCGTTCCAGTAGTGGTGGACCTCCCTCAGGTAGCACATATAAGTCCATTCCTCGGCTTTCTTTGCCCTTGTGGACCACCTTTACCTCTGTCTTCCCGATGGGGTATACTCTTTGCCCCATGTATGTTTTCAATACAATCTCCGTATCCCGTAGGGGAATATGTGGGAATAACCTTTTGTAATCTTGCTTATTCATGACCGTCAATGCCGATCCAGTGTCCAATTCCATCTTCACTTGGACTCCTGCTATCTGAAGTGTGACCCAAATTGTTTGGAGGTCTGCTTCCTTACCAACATTGTGTACTCTTAGACTACCCAGTTCATTACTGCTGGAGTCTGAATCTGACTTCTGTTCGTTCGAACTGTTCTCTGTCACCTCGTGTACCTTTCTGTACTTTTCCTGCGGTGACTTTTTGTTGCTGGTCTTCTTTCCTGACCGGCATACTTTAGCTATGTGACCAAGCCTGCCACATTTTCTGCATTCCTGATTTTTGAACCAGCACTGGTTCTGATCGTGCGTTGTCTTTCCACAACGATAACATTTTACTGTGCCCAAGACCATTTGATTGGTGCTGAGTTCCGGTGACCGTAGCTGCATTTCCCCCGTGCCTCTCGCTGCGGCTTCTTGCGATGCTGCAATAGTGATAGCTTTATCAAGCGTAAGATCATTCTCCTCAAGCAGTCGCTTTTGTGTTCCTTCTTTTAACAATCCACACACAAATTTATCTCTCAGCGCATCTGCTAGTCCTGTTCCAAACTGACAGCACTTTGATAGCTTACGCAGTTCAATTAAAAATTCAGCGTTGCTTTCGTCTTTCAGCTGCGTTCTTCTGTAAAATTTAAATCGTTCCGCTATCATCAGCGGCATGGGGTTTAAATGATTTTTCAGGACAGTAACAATATTCGCGAAAGTCTGATCCGCCGGTTTATTTGGTGATAGAAGGTGCTTCAATAGCCCGTATGTCTTCGCACCCATTGAGCTTAATAAGGTTAGTGCTTTCTCATCATCTGGTACCTTATTTGCTTTACAATAAACTTCCATGCGTTCTACATACGTGGTCCAATCTTCGATATCGCTATCAAAGGTATTAATGTTCCCATGTTTAGGCATCCTTGCAAGTTTTTAAATTTTTCTTTTTCTCAAAATGGCGGCTTCCCGCGCTTGTCTTCTTCCCCCGCCTACTAAAATGGCGGCTTCCCGCGCTTGGCGGTCTTTCCCGCGCTCGTCTTCTTCCCCCGCCGACTACAATGGCGGATTCCTGCGTTTGCCTTCTTCCCCCGCTGGCTGCAATGGCGATTGCCGTGCTGCTGCCGTTCTCGCCTCCCCAGCGGTTCTCAATTCCCCGACGCTGCTTTGCCTCGCAGCCCCGCTTGCAGCCCGGTCCTTTACACCGGCTGCGTTTGAGTTCTCCGCGGCTCTCGTGTCTTAAGCTGCCCCAGTCACTGCGCCTCTCGGCCTCGATTGCAGCCCGGCCCTTTTTACCGGCCGTGGTCGAGTTCTCCGCCCTTATTCCTCCGTTTTCCCTCCCCTACTCCACAGCCAATGCGGCCGACTTTCTGCTCGTGTCGCTGATCGGCTTACCCACCACCGTGGTAGAAAGGATGATCACTGCCTGTCGCTGATGGAGGGCTTCGTGGTCAGAATTTTTCTTTTTAACCCAGGTTCTCGATGCCCCCCGTGCGATGGTGCTCAGCAGGATGATGAGGGCGGATGCCTCTTCTCGACGCCCGTTCTGAGGACGAAGCTGCCTAGGATGTAAAACTGCCGCAGGGTAAGATCGTCCTCGTCGCCACTGTTGAGTCTGTGTGTCCCAGTTATGCTTATGATCAATCACTGGACACAGACAACAAGAATAACTTTTAACAGGTCTTTACTATTCGGAGGTCAGGGCTGAACTGCCCAGTAAATCCCTACACAACACTTATATACCGGTGTGGTCACCACCGGTATTACAGTATACAGCAGCCAAGAGAAAGTAGTACATCTCTTAAGGTAGTTCTCTTAAGGTGGAACAGGTTACATACACCACAGCACCCATGTCTGGGAGCAGTTGATCTGAGCAGACCCCTTGCAAGTTAGTAGCAAGTCCTTGAGCAGGTGCCATACCACTCCTTGTAGACTTTAGGAAACTTTAAAGTAATTCAGAAAGCACTTATACAAACTCAGCAACAGCTAGTAGAAATCAATCAGCAACTAACCTGTAAGTAGGTGATGATCCCTTTAAATAGCACTGACGTAGGGTGCTTCCTGCTGCTGAACGCATGTTCAGCTGTATGAGGTTAAGAGAGGGCATTAGCTCCAGCTTTGAGGTTGAAAATGGCAGCGCTGATTAATGTCACAATCTGCCTACTCTGCATGCTAACGGCGCATGCTCACAGCGCCGTCGCTAACACCCTCATCAAAATGGCATCCAGCGTGGCCTGCACCAGAAGTGTGCACGCTCTGCTCGGATGCCATTTTGGACACAAAACGCCACCCATAGTGCCGAAAAACCAGGTGCTATGGAGCTGAATTTCTAGCCCTATAGTGCCTGTCTTGTGTGCTTGGCTAATTATTCTAGAGCGTCGTCGAGATGGTTCCCCATGGATACAGCTTTAGAGGTGGAAGGCTGCTGAACATCTGCTGTGTGTACTTGAGATGGCCGTGGTGGATAACTTCGAGGAGCTGGAGCCATTAAGGACCCGGCTGCAGACTGTGGGACTCTGATTCAGCTAGGGCAGTCTGGCCCAGCTGACTGCCTGACACCAACAAGGCCACTAGTTAAGAGGCTGGCAGGGGAGCAGGCATGCTGCTCTCCAGAGAGAGGACAGCAGGTGCCTCTCCCATGGAGCCACTGCCACTCTCAGCGGGCAGAGCCTCCAAACACTCCCACTACTCTGCGAGGAAATAAAGTGCAGGTGTGCTCCAACATAATCCCTGGGTTCTATCAAATTCTGCATATCTATGTGAATAGTGAATTCAAATATAAAATCCCTGTGTTTTCAAATTAAAATTTTGGATTTGTGTTACCACTCCATCTGCTTTGACATTGATTCAGCTGAGCTTAAAATACACTTTTGGTGAATATTGCTCAACAGTGTTCTGCCTCACTGTTTTATTACTGTTTCTGGTGATTTCTATTAGATGTTTTCTGTGCCACAGCGATAATGGGTGAATCAGGGTAAGGATTGTCCATTACGTAACTGTAAGATTTATTCCGCAGGACAAGGGTTTCTCAATGTAACTGCATGCAGTTGCTTTTTATAGTCAGCAAGGTAAAGGTTACTCATTTGTGTACCTGCATAGAATGGCTATTTATTCAACAGGGTATAAGAATTATTTAATGTGTAATCATTCGCAACTGCTGTTTATTCAGCAAGGTAAGAATTACTGTGTGTCTGTTTGGAGTTGCTGTTTATTCAGCAGGATAAGGGTTAACAATCTCTTCCTCGTGTGCATAACCTTGCTGCTCAATGCTGTTTCCCTGTGAGTATTTGGTTTGCAGAATCATACGAATGTTGGGCAAGCCGCAGGGTGATTTGTGCATCCTTATGACATTAAATAAATAGTAAATAATATGTAGCGAGTGATACAAATATACACAGGAGCAAACAGATTTTGACAAAGCTAAGAGAGCTCAGATTGAAATCTTCTGCTCATATTAATCATTCTCATGAATTGTTAATGAAATTACATCTTTGATTAAATGTCATTGCTCCAACATAATGAATAAAATACAGCTGTGCGAATATCAATGATTAAAACATGAAGTAATGCAAATTCTGCTTAACCACCAAAAGATCAGCTTCTTGTGCTGTTGTATGAGATTAACAAGGCTCTTAAGTTTGGCATTGCCCAGTCAATGCCTGCACCCAGATATTCAGTCAATAGAAGTGACAGTCAAAGGAGGTAATTATAAATAATTGGCCCTGAAATTCCATTGATTTGGACTTAAAGTCAGCAGATCTAGCTGGGGAGGGGTCAGAATTTGTGCAGGAGAGAATTTTGCACCCAATATAAGTTCTCCCCTAAATTCTACCAGAAGTGAGGGAGGGTGTAAGATGTGCCCACACTCCTAAGAGTGTAGTAATGCAAATGGTGGGCTTGGACTAGGATGATGTCCACCTGTCCAAACTTCCGTCATTTCCAGCTTGAAGAACTGCCCATCTAACATACTGTGGCGACACGCCACCATTGGACATAATCCGCTCACGGCGGCACGGACAGTTTACGCAGGCACACTGCCGGCAGCAGCCGCCCCCAGCCGGGGGCCCTTTCCTCCGGCAACTTGTTTCCCGCAGGGACAGGCTGCCGGGAGCACTTCCTGTCTGGGGAGTATTTAAGTGGTTGCGCGGGCTTTTCAAGCTCTCTTTTTGCCATGATGTAAATTAAAGCAGTTGTGTTCCATCAACTCTGGTCTCGACTCCCACGTTTGCCGCGGTATCTCAACACTGGTGACCCCGACGCTCAGGACGAATCCTAAGCTAGCATGGCGGATACAAATGCAGTCACGGTTAAACTACCGGACTTTCGGGAGAACCTGGCCGAGGCCTGGTTCGTTCAAGCCGAGTCCAGATTCCGGCTGAGAAGCATTACAGTCGATGCCACGAAGTAGGACTACCTCGTCGCCTCGCTCACCTGCGCCACAGTCCCCAAGGTTTGGGCAGCGCTGCAGGATCCACCAGAGGAAGGCAAGAACAAACATCTGAAGGCCGCGCTTCTTAAAAAATTTCAGGCGTCCTCTTACCAGCGCAACTGCCAACTCCTCGACCTCCCAGGCCTTGGTGACGCTTCACCATCAGACCTGCTTTCCCACATGCTGTCCCTTTCGGACGACAAAAACCCCGGCGCCCTCTTTCGCACGCTTTTCATTCGGCAGCTCCCCGCCAGCATCCGCCCGCTCATTGTGGAGTCTGGCTCCACGGACCTGAATGAGATAGCCGAAAAGGCCGACCGGCTGCTCTCCACACAGACCGCCCGCAACGTCGCGCCCGACCTCACGGCAACGACCTCGCGGTCCCCCCGGCCCACTAGGCCCGACCGCCCTTCCACTCCGGGTCACTGCTACTACCACACCCGTTTTGGCACTAGGGCCCAACGCTACACGCCACCGTGCACTTTCAAACCCCCCTCCGCACCGGCCCCCACGATGGCTGCGGGGCAAAAGGGGCCCCTACTGTACGTCACCGACGACAGCACCAACCGCCGATTCCTGTGCGACACAGGAGCCCAGCACAGCATCACCCCCGCCTCCGCCCTCGAAATCCAACGCGGCGCATGGGGTATCACGCTGGCCGCAGCCAATGGCTCTGACATCCGCACATACGGCACCCGCATGGTCACGCTCGACCTCGCAGGCCGCCGCTACCGCTGGGAGTTCCTCACAGCCAAGGTCCTCTGCCCACTCATCGGCGCAGACTTCCTACACGCCCACGGCCTCCTTGTCGACATTCTGAGGCACCGCCTTGTCGACATCAACACTATGGTCCCCATCCCTGGCGCATTCACCCCGGCCCGTCCGGCTGGCCTGACGACCTACTGCCTTGCCAGAGCCACGGACGACTACTCGGCACCACTAGCCAAGTTTCCCGCCCTCACTAACCCGACCTTTTCGGCCAAAGCCGCCAAACACAGTGTGGAGCACTATATCCCCACCACCGGCCCCCCAGTCTCTGCCCACACCCGCAGACTCAACCCGGCCAAGCTGGAAATCGCGCGGGCCGAGTTCACCACCATGGAGCAACTCGGCATCATCCGCCGCTCCAGCAGCCCTTGGGCCTCGCCCCTCCACATCACCCCCAAGCCCGGCGCCCCTGCGGGGACTACCGCCGCCTCAACGATGCCACCACCCCCGACCAATACCCGGTGCCACACATCCAGGACTTCTCGGCCCGACTGGCCGGACGAACCGTCTTCTCCAAGGTCGACCTGGTGCGCGGTTACCACCAAGTCCCCGTACACCCCGCGGACATCCCCAAAATGGCCGTCATCACCCCATTCGGCCTGTTCGAGTTCCTGAGGATGCCCTTCGGCCTCAAGAATGCAGCCCAGGCTTTCCAGCGCCTTATGGACTCAGTCCTCCGGGACCTGAACTTCCTATTCGTCTATCTAGACGACATTCTCGTGGCCAGCTCCTCCAAACAGGAACACCTCGAACACCTTCGCATCCTGTTCGGGCGCCTAGCCCAACACGGGCTCATTCTCAGCCCGGCGAAGTGCCAATTCGGCCTAGCCGAGATCGATTTTCTCGGCCACCACATCACCCCTGCTGGGGCCGTCCCCCTGCCCAACAAGGTGCAGGCCGTCCAGCAATTCCCCCACCCCAAAACCATCAAGGGCCTCCAGGAGTTCCTCGGGATGGTGAACAACTTCAACAGGTTCATCCCCAGAGCTGCAGCCCTCATGAAGCCCCTATACGACTCCCTCCGAGGTAAATCCGGCAAGATGGCCGTAGCCTGGACCGCTGACACGTCAGCCGCCTTAGACGCCACCAAAAACGCGCTTGCCGATGCTACCCTGCTCGCGCACCCGAGGGCTGATGCCCGGGTCGAGCTCACCACCGACGCCTCCGACCATGCGGTCGGAGCCGTGTTCGAGCAGCGGGTCAATGGCGCGTGGCAGCCACTTGCCTTCTACAGCCGCCAACTGCGCCCCCCGGAGGTCAAATACTCTACTTTCGGCCGCGAGCTCCTCGCGCTCCACCTGTCGGTCCGCCATTTCAGGTTCCTCCTGGAGGGCCGCCCCTTTACCGCGTACGTGGACCACAAGCCGCTCACATACGCGATGGCCAAGAACACCGAACCCTGGTCCGCTAGGCAGCAATGCCAGCTCGCGGCCATGTCCGAGTTTACCATGGACATCCAGCACATCTCCGGTAGAGACAACGTTGTCGCTGACTGCCTTTCCCGTCCCGCCATCTGTGCGAATCACCTAGCGGTCAACAACGCGCAACTAGCAGCGGCCCAGCTCATGGACCCAGACCTCCTCTCGGCGGCTACCAGCCTGCCAGGGCTACGCCTAGCCAAGGTCGCGCACGGGCCCGAAACCACGGCAGTCACTTGCGACATCTCACTCGGCCAACCCAGGCCGGTCGTCCCTGCAACCTGGCGCCGCCGCGTCTTCGACGCGCTCCACGGGCTCTCCCATCCGGGTTCCCGCGCACCCGTCAAACTCCTCTCCCAGCGCTTCGTCTGGCGCGGCCTCAGCAAAGATGTTCGGACTTGGGCCACCTCCTGCCTCGCCTGCCAACGGGCTAAGGTACAGCTGCACACAAAAGCACCCCTGGGAGACTTCGAGGTACCCAGCCGCCGCTTCGACCACGTACACCTCGACATCGTCGGTCCTCTGCCGCCATCGCAAGGCCAAACTTATCTCCTCACGATGGTCGACCGCTACACACGCTGGCCTGAGGCAGTGCCGCTGACCTCCACCACCACAGCCGACATCGCCAGGGCGTTTGTTAACACCTGGGTCGTGAGGTTCGGCGTACCGGCCGCCATAACCTCCGACAGAGGCACCCAGTTCACCTCTGAACTCTGGACGGCCACAGCACGCAACCTCGGGGTGACGCTCCACCGAACCACGGTGTACCACCCGCAGGCCAACGGGCTGTGTGAACGCTTCCACAGGTCACTCAAGGCCTCACTCCGTGCCAGCCTGCAGGACAGTACCTGGACTGACCGCCTACCGTGGGTGCTACTAGGCCTACGCACCATGGTCAAGGAAGACCTCCAGTCCTCAGCAACGGAGTTAGTCTACGGACAACCGCTGCGCGTACCAGGAGAATTCCTCCCGGAGGCTACCACGCCTTGGTCGGCCGAACAGCAGCGGCTCAACTCTTTCTATTCTGCTCAACAGTTCGCCCCACTTCTGGTCAACCAACATGGCGAACTCGCACCTCACGTCCCGCCAAACTTACAGCAGGCACGCTTCGTCTTCGTGCGACACGACACGCACCGCGGACCCCTGCGACCCCGGTACGACGGACCGTACGAGGTACTACAAACCGGGGACAAGGTCTTCAAGCTGCGACTCGGCGACAGGGTCGAAATAGTCTCCATCGACCGACTCAAACCAGCACACACAGAACCAGGGGAACAGGTCCCCGTGGCCCGACCTCCAACTAGAGGCCATCCCGCCAGCAAGCCAGCACAGCTGGCGGTGAACCGCCCAGCCCCACCAACTAGACCGGCGGCCACTCAGAGCCGCTCCGGCAGAACCATTAGACCACCGTCACGACTCGCCCACTCCTCCTAAGCGGATTCTGGGGGGAGCTCTGTGGTGACACGCCACCATTGGACATAATCCGCTCACGGCGGCACGGACAGTTTACGCAGGCGCACTGCCGGCAGCAGCCGCCCCCAGCCGGGGGCCCTTTCCTCCGGCAACTTGTTTCCCGCAGGGACAGGCTGCCGGGAGCACTTCCTGTCTGGGGAGTATTTAAGTGGTTGCGCGGGCTTTTCAAGCTCTCTTTTTGCCATGATGTAAATTAAAGCAGTTGTGTTCCATCAACTCTGGTCTCGACTCCCACGTTTGCCGCGGTATCTCAACAATACCACTTTAAAACAGTACTATTTTAAAACAATAGCTGAGGAAGGCCGATGTTGGAATCTTAAAGGCAAAATTTTGTGTTTCAATGTGTTAGACAAAAACTCGTAACTTTACTTTGGATTAATCGTTTGTCTATTTTCTATTTTTATTTTTGAGTCCCCCAATTCGTTTGAAAATCTCCCTCAAGACTGATTTTTGGTTGGGAAATTTCCATTAAAATATGCTCTTAGGTTGCAGTATGGGGCTTTCAATGGGGATTCCCCTCTACATGATTTATATGTTGGAGGAGAAAGAGTGACGTAAGAAAACTACTAGGCACTTGGTCTGAGTATTAAACAAGGCTTTAATCAACTGTTTTTCAACATGGAGATCTAGTTGTGTCCTTCACTAGTTCCCGTTAAAGAATGTCCTGAGCAAGCTGGGCCCATGCCCGAGTATTTATACTCTCCCTGGACAGCGCCATCAGCAGGTCACCCAGTATTACTTCACAAGTCATTTCCACATGAATGACAAGATTCATGTCAAAGAGGAAGAGGACCCAGGAAGCCATTCTTATAAGACAACATTGCAGGAGATCTGCACCCTCCCACAGAAACCCAGCCACCCTGGGTCTACATAACCCTGAAGTTATGTACTGGTTATGGTTCAGCCCAGAGGTACTGGAAGAGCTCTGCATCAGCCTATAGGGAGATCTGCAAACTACCTCAAGAAGCTGGGCAGCGCTTACTATCACTCAGAAAGTCATTACTGTGCTTAATTTTTCAGTCACTGGATTATTCCAAGGGGCAATGAATTACATCTGCCAAGTCAATCAATATGCTGTGCCTCGTTGCGTAAGTCGAGTAGTTAATGCCCTGCTTCACACTGCAGCCTTGTTCATTACATTTGATACAGGACCAAGACGAATGAATGAGGGAACTATTAACTTTCATTAACTTGTGAGGTTTCCATGAGCATCAGATTGCACTCGTGGTTGCTTGAGCCCCTACAATTACCCACGTCATTATATGAACCAAAAGGGATTTCACTCCCTTAATAACTATTCTGCATGTCAATGCCCAGTATGCAGGGGGCTGCCATGATCCATTCAGCTGTCGACAGTCCAGTGTCCTGCATTCCTTCAAAATGAAGGGTAAGGCTCTGGCTGGCTGCTTGGAGACAAGGGGTATCCAATTCTACTATGGCTGCTGACATCGCTGAGAAGTACCATCAGTGAGGCAAAGGAACTCCATACACACATTAAAATTAAACAAACCACAGGCACGCTGAAGGGAAGATTCAGGTGTCTAGATAGGTCTTAGGGTTCCCTGCAGTATGCTTCCAGTACTGTATTGTGAAATGTGCTGGCATGCTTTTGCTTTCATGATTGCACTCTTTGAAAAGGCCTGGAAACTGAAATACCTGAGCGGATCAAGAGTGCAAAGCTGACCTTCCTGAGGTCAAGCAGCATGGTTGGGAAGAGGTGACTACAGGGTGTCAGACAGCAGCAGGGAGAAAGTTGTGAGATAGACTTATCCAGGACACTTTCAGCAATTTTGCTCTCCCCACCACCCACCACCCTCACCTTTGCAATAACCAGGTTGCATCATTGATTTTCCACACATATTCACTCAAGACACAGCTCACTTCATTAAAAGCAGAAGTCGCAGGAAGGCCCTAAAGCCACAGACATATTTTTGTCTTCTAGAAGCAAATCATGTTTTCTTTAGAGTGATCATGAGCATGTTTTAAATCTGCCAAATTCCAACAATTTCAAAAGGTTGTGCAAGTTAAAAACTTAATACTTCTGTGAATCATCATGCACACCCTTTCTGATTTTTCATTTGATTTGTTATAACACTTCAAATTCCACCTGGGGTCTGAGATATGGATGGCTGCTAAATATGATTGTGAGCCTATTGGGATGGTGGTGTCCTTTCCACTGAATCTCCTTTCATTGAATTCTCCATGAAGACTCCTCTGAATTTGGAATCTTGACCTGGTGACTTTTTTCCACTATGAAGGCATCTGAGGGGACTAAGCAGAGAACTCTGGTGCTGCTGTCCTGAGGGATGGTAGAAACCTTCATCTCCTGTTCTCCCACGAACCACAGGATTAGTAAATTGGTAACTACTAATCAGTGTGATGACTGATCTTATGGAATTACTAATATAAGAACATAAGAACATAAGAAATAGAAGCAGGAGTAGGCCAATTGGACCCTCGAGCCTGCTCCGCCATTCATTAAGATCATGGCTGATCTGATCCTAACTGCCAATCCACTATCACAGAACCATCTCCTGAATCTAACAGAATTAGACACACGAAATAGGAGCAGGATCAGGCTACACGGCCCCTGGGCCCGCTCCGCTACCCACAGGGCCATGACCGATCCGAACCTAGACTCATGTCCAAATTCCTGCCCGCTCCCCGTAACCTTTAATTCCCTTTACTTCTAGGAAACTGTCTATTTCTGTTTTAAATTTATGTAATGATGTAGCTTCTACAGCTTTTTGGGGCAGCATATTCCATGGACCTACCACCCTGAGTGAAGTAGTTCCTCCTCATCTCAGTTTTGAAAGAGCAGCCCCTTATTCTAAGACTATGCCCCCTAGTTCTAGTTTCACCCATCATCGGGAACATCTTCCCCGCATCCACCCGATCCAACCCCTTCACAATCTTATATGTTTCAATAAGATCGCCTCTCATTCTTCTGAACTCCAATGAGTAGAGTCCCAATCTACTCAACCTCTCCTCATATGTCCATCCCCTCATCCCCGGGATTAACCGAGTGAACCTTCTTTGTACTGACTCGAGAGCAAGTATGTCCTTTCTTAAGTATGGATACCAAAACTGTACGCAGTATTCCAGGTGCGGTCTCACCAATACCTTGTACAACTGAAGCAATACCTCCCTATTTTTATATTCTATCCCCCTAGCAATGAAAGCCAACATTCCATTGGCCTTCTTAATCACTTGCTGCACCTGCATACTAACCTTTTGAGTTTCGTGCACCAGGACCCCCAGATCCCTTTGTACTTCAGTACTTTCCAGTTTCTTGCCATTAAGATAATAAATTGCTCTACGATTTTTCCTGCCAAAGTGCATAACCTCACACTTTCCAGTATTGTATTCCATCTGCCAAATCCCTGCCCACTTACTTAGCCTGTCGATGTCCCCTTGCAGGTTTTTTATGTCCTCCTCACTCACTACTTTCCCTCCCATCTTAGTATCATCTGCAAACTTTGATATGTTACACTCGGTCCCCTCCTCCAAATCGTTAATATAGATTGTAAAGAGTTGGGGACCCAGCACTGACCCCTGCGGAACACCACTAGTTACTGATTGCCAGTCTGAGAATGAACCATTTATCCCAACTCTCTGCCTTCTGTTAGATAGCCAATCCTCTATCCATGCCAGAATATTACCCCCAATCCCGTGATTTTTTATCTTAAGCAATAATCATTTGTGTGGCACCTTGTCAAATGCCTTTTGGAAGTCTAAATACACTACGTCCACTGGTTCCCCTTTATCCACCCTATACGTTACTTCCTCAAAGAACTCCAGCAAATTTGTCAAACATGACTTCCCCTTCATAAAACCATGCTGACTTTGTCCTATTAAATTATGATTATCCAAATGTCCTGTTACTGTCTCCTTAATAATGGACTCCAAAATTTTACCTACCACAGATGTTAGGCTAACCGGTCTATAGTTTCCAGCCTTCTGTTTACTGCCCTTTTTAAATAAGGGTGTTACATTAACAGTTTTCCAGTCTGCCAGGACCTTTGCCGAGTCCAGGGAGTTTTGGAAAATTATTACCAATGCATCCACAACCCCTACCGCCACTTCCCTCAAGACCCTAGGATGTAAGCCATCAGGTCCAGGTGATTTATCCGCCTTGAGTCCCATTATTTTACCGAGTACCACTTCCTTAGTGATTTTGATTGTGTTTAGCTCCTCCCCCCCTTTAGCCCCCTGTTTGTCCAGTGTTGGGATATTCTTAGTGTCTTCTACTGTAAAGATTGATATAAAATATTCATTCAGTGTTTTTGCCATCTCCATATTTCCCACCATTAATTTCCCGGTCTCATCCTCTAAGGGACCAACATTTACTTTAGCCACCCTTTTTCTTTTTATATAACTATAAAAACTCTTACTATCTGTTTTTATATTTTTTGCTAATTTACTTTCATAATCTATCTTCCCTTTCTTAATCAATCTTTTTGTTATTTTTTGCTGTCTTTTAAAGTTTTCCCAATCCTCTATCCTCCCACTAGATTTGGCTACCATATATGCCCTTGTTTTTAGTCGAATACTATCCTTAATTTCTTTACTTAGCCACGGATGGCTGTCTTTTCTTTTACACCCTTTTCTTCTCAGTGGAATATATTTTTTTGGAAGTTGTAAAATAACTCCTTAAATGTACACCACTGATCATGTATCGTCTCACCCTTTTATTTATTTTCCCAATCCACTCTACTCAATTCCGCTCTCATACCTTCATAGTCTCCTTTATTCAAGCTTAGCACGCTTGTCTGAGATCCAACCTTCTCACCCTCTAATTGAATATGGAATTCAACCATGTTATGGTCACTCATTCCAAGGGGATCCTTTACTAGGACATTTTTAATTAATCCCATCTCGTTACACAGGACCAGATCTAAGGTTGCTTGCCCCCTGGTCGGTTCAGTTACATACTGCTCAAGAAACCCATCCCTAATACACTCAATGAACTCATCCTCAAGGCAGCCCTGCCCAATTTGATTTGTCCAATTAATATGATAATTAAAATCCCCCATAATTATAGATGTTCCCTTATTACAAGCCTCAACTATTTCCTGTTTGATACTCCGTCCAACAGAGTTGCCACTGTTCGGAGGCCTATAGACTATGCCCACTAATGTTTTTTTCCCCTTATTATTCCTTACCTCCACCCAAACTGTTTCATTATCCTGATCTTTTGACCCAATATCATTTCTCTGTATTACAGTGATTCCTTCCTTTATTAACATAGCCACCCCACCTCCCCTTCCTTCCTGCCTGTCCTTCCTGATCGTTAAATAACCTGGTATGTTTAATTCCCAGGCATTGTCACCCTGCAGCCATGTTTCTGTAATGGCCACAAGATCATACCCATATGTAGTTATTTGCGCCATTAACTCGTCTATTTTGTTATGAATGCTACGTGCATTCAGATAGAGAACTTTCAAAGATGTTTTGTGACACTTAGTTCCTGCTTTTGCCCTTTTTATTACTTTACCTTTTACTCCATACCTTCTGCCCCTTCCTGACACGCTCTGGTTTTTAATTTCCCCACTGCTACCTAAGTCTATGATCTCTGTTGTCATTTTTATTATTTGCTCTCTAGGAACCTCCCCCCCACTAGTTAGTTTAAAGCCCTCTCTACAGCCCTAGTTATATGATCCGCCAGGACTCTAGTCCCAGCACTGGCCAAGTGAAGCCCGTCCCAACGGAACAGCTCCCTCCTGCCCCAGTACTGGTGCCAGTGTCCCAGGAAGCAAAACCCATTTCTCCCACACCAGTCTTTGAGCCACGCATTTAACTCTAATTTTATTTGTCCTAGCCAAATTTGCTCGTGGCTCAGGTAATAATCCAGAGATTATTACCCTTGTGGTTCTGCTTTTTAATTTGGCCCCTAGCTGCTCAAACTCCCTCAGCAGAACCTCCTTCCTTGTCCTATCTATGTCGTTGGTACCAACATGGACCACGACAACTGGATCCTCCCCCTCCCACTCCAAGTTTCTCTCCAGCCCAGAGGAGATGTCCTTAACCCTGGCACCGGGCAGGCAACACAGCCTTCGGGACTCTCGCTCTCGGCTGCAAAGAACTCTATCTATCCCCCTAACGATACTATCCCCTACCACTACAACATTTCTTTTAACTCCCCCCACTTGAATAGCCCCCTGCTCCACGGTGCTGTGGCCAGGTTGCTCATCCTCCCTGCAGTCCCTGCTCCTGTCCCCACAGGGAGTAAGAGCCTCGAACCTGTTGGACAAGTGCAAGGGCTGCGGCTCCTCCAACACAACCTCCTGGATCCCCGTACCTGCCTCACTTCTAGTCACACCATCCTGACCCTGGCCACGGACTACATCTGAATTAATTAATCTAATTGGTGTGACTACCTCGTGATACACAGAGTCCAGGTAACTCTCCGCCTCCCTGATGTGTCTCAGTGTTTGAAGCTCGGACTCCAGCTCTTCAACACGGAGCCGGAGTTCCTCGAGCAGCCAACACTTACTGCAAATGTGATCACTGTGAGCATCAATGGTGTTCACCAGCTCCCACATATTGCAGCAGCAACACATCACCTGATCTCCCATTCTATGTAATTAATTAAATTTATTAATATTATTCTTAAATATCCTCTGCCCCGATTCTAGATGGTGAATATCACACCTTAGAAACTATAAACCAAAGAGATTTAAGCTTAAAAGGGAGAAATACTTACCAACCAATCACTTACCCGCTTTCTGGTGACGTCACACTTGGATTACTTTTTACCTCTCTCCTTCCATACTGGTGACTGGTTTTACCTGGTCTCTGGGACTTTTATAGCCCCGTTCTGCTGCTCGGGATTCCCGCCGACGCTGTGAGGCCTTACCTGGTCTCTGGGACTTTTACAGCCCCGCTCTGCCGCTCGAGATTCCCGCCGACGCTGTGAGGCCTTACCTGGTCTCTGAGACTTTTATAGCCCCGCTCTGCTGCTCGGGATTCCCACCGACGCTGTGAGGCCTTACCTGGTCTCTGGGGACTTTTACAGCCCCGCTCTGCCACTCGAGATTCCCGCCGACGCTGTGAGGCCTTACCTGGTCTCTGTCACTTTTATAGCCCCGCTCTGCCGCTCGAGATTCCCGCCGATGCTGTGAGGCCTTACCTGGTCTCTGGGACTTTTATAGCCCCGTTCTGCTGCTTGGGATTCCCGCCGACGCTGTGAGGCCTTACCTGGTCTCTGGGACTTTTATAGCCCCGCTCTGCCGCTCGAGATTCCCGCCGACGCTGTGAGGCCTTACCTGGTCTCTGGGACTTTTATAGCCCCGCTCTGCCGCTCGAGATTCCCGCCGACGCTGTGAGGCCTTACCTGGTCTCTGGGACTTTTATAGCCCCGTTCTGCTGCTCGGGATTCCCGCCGACGCTGTGAGGCCTTACCTGGTCTCTGGGACTTTTATAGCCCCGCTCTGCTGCTCGAGATTCCCGCCGACGCTGTGAGGCCTTACCTGGTCTCTGGGACTTTTATAGCCCCGTTCTGCTGCTCGGGATTCCCGCCGACGCTGTGAGGCCTTACCTGGTCTCTGGGACTTTTACAGCCCCGCTCTGCCGCTCAGGATTCCCGCCGACGCTGTGAGGCCTTACCTGGTCTCTGGGACTTTTATAGCCCCGCTCTGCCGCTCGAGATTCCCGCCGACGCTGTGAGGCCTTACCTGGTCTCTGGGATTTTTATAGCCCCGTTCTGCTGCTCGGGATTCCCGCCGACGCTGTGAGGCCTTACCTGGTCTCTGGGACTTTTACAGCCCCGCTCTGCCGCTCGAGATTCCCGCCGACGCTGTGAGGCCTTACCTGGTCTCTGGGACTTTTATAGCCCCGCTCTGCTGCTCGGGATTCCCGCCGAC
The DNA here is from genome assembly GCF_052327205.1 of Somniosus microcephalus. Classification (NCBI taxonomy): domain Eukaryota; kingdom Metazoa; phylum Chordata; class Chondrichthyes; order Squaliformes; family Somniosidae; genus Somniosus; species Somniosus microcephalus. The sequence goes on along the minus strand of NC_140987.1, from coordinate 403,786,583 downwards.
GCGCTGTGAGGCCTTACCTGGTCTCTGGGACTTTTATAGCCCCGCTCTGCCGCTCGGGATTCCCACCGACGCTGTGAGGCCTTACCTGGTCTCTGGGACTTTTATAGCCCCGCTCTGCCGCTCGAGATTCCCGCTGACGCTGTGAGGCCTTACCTTGTCTCTGGGACTTTTATAGCCCCGCTCTGCCGCTCGAGATTCCCGCCGACGCTGTGAGGCCTTACCTGGTCTCTGGGACTTTTATAGCCCCGCTCTGCCACTCAGGATTCCCACCGACGCTGTGAGGCCTTACCTGGTCTCTGGGACTTTTATAGCCCCGTTCTGCCGCTCGAGATTCCCGCCGACGCTGTGAGGCCTTACCTGGTCTCTGGGACTTTTATAGCCCCGCTCTGCCGCTTGGGATTCCCACCGACGCTGTGAGGCCTTACCTGGTCTCTGGGACTTTTATAGCGCAGCTCTGCCGCTCAGGATTCCCACCGACGCTGTGAGGCCTTACCTGGTCTCTGGGACTTTTATAGCCCCGCTCTGCTGCTCAGGATTCCCGCCGACGCTGTGAGGCCTTACCTGGTCTCTGGGACTTTTATAGCCCCGCTCTGCCGCTCGAGATTCCCGCCGACGCTGTGAGGCCTTACCTGGTCTCTGGGACTTTTATAGCCCCGCTCTGCCGCTCAGGATTCCCGCCAACGCTGTGAGGCCTTACCTGGTCTCTGGGACTTTTACAGCCCCGCTCTGCCGCTCAGGATTCCCGCCAACGCTGTGAGGCCTTACCTGGTCTCTGGGACTTTTATAGCCCTGCTCTGCCGCTCAGGATTCCCGCCGATGCTGTGAGGCCTTACCTGGTCTCTGGGACTTTTATAGCCCCGCTCTGCCGCTCAGGATTCCCGCTGACGCTGTGAGGCCTTACCTGGTCTCTGGGGCTTTTATAGCCCCGCTCTGCCGCTCAGGATTCCCGCCGACGCTCTTAATTCATAAGACAGCGTATACTGAATATCTTGCAATCCCTCCAAAATGATGTCCCATGGGTTTTAGAATCTGGTATATGTTGCCCTCTCCATTTTGTCACCCAAGGCCTGAATGCCACCAGTCAAAATCTGAACATAGGAGAAATTGTCCTTGTGGTGTATGTAACCTGTTCCACCTTAAGAGAACTACCTTAAGAGATGTACTACTTTCTCTTGGCTGCTGTATACTGTAATACCAGTGGTGACCACACCGGTATATAAACGTTGTGTAGGGATTTGCTGGGCAGTTCAGCCCTGACCTCCGAATAGTAAAGACCTGTTAAAGTTATTCTTGTGGTCTGTGTCCAGTGATTTATAATAAGCATAACTGGGACACACAGACTTAACAGTGGCGACGAGTCCGATCTTACCCTGCTGCAGTTTTACATCCAAGGCAGCTTCGTCCTCAGAACGGGCGTCGAGAAGAGGCATCCGCCCTCATCATCCTGCTGAGCACCATCGCACGGGAGGCATCGAGAACCCGGGTTAAAAAGAAAAATTCTGACCATGAAGCCCTCCATCAGCGACAGGCAGTGATCATCCCTTCTACCACGGTGGTGGGTAAGCCGATCAGCGACACGAGCAGAAAGTCGGCCGCGTTGACTGTGGAGTGGGGGAGGGAAAACGGAGGAAAAAGGGCGGAGAACTCGACCACGGCCGGTGAAAAGGGCTGGGCTGCAATCGAGGCCGAGAGGCGCAGCGACTGGGGCAGCTTAAGGCACGAGAGCCGCGGAGAACTCAACGCAGCCGGTGTAAAGGACCGGGCTGCATGCGGGGCTGAGAGGCGCAACAGCAGGGGAAGCGTGAATGCCCACGGGAACCGCGGGGGAGTAAAAGAAGCGTCGGGGAATTGAGAACCGCTGGGGAGGTGAGAACGGCAGCAGCACGGCAATCGCCATTGCAGCCAGCGGAGGAAGAAGGCAAACGCGGGAATCCGCCATTGTAGTTGGCGGGGGAAGAAGACGAGCGCGGGAAAGACCGCCAAGCGCGGGAAGCTGCCATTTTAGTAGGCGGGGGAAGAAGACAAGCGCGGGAAGCCGCCATTTTGAGAAAAAGAAAATTAAAAAACTTGCAAGGATGCCTAAACATGGGAACATTAATACCTTTGATAGCGATATTGAAGATTGGACCACGTATGTGGAATGCATGGAAGTTTATTGTAAAGCAAATAAGGTACCAGATGATGAGAAAGCACTAACCTTATTAAGCTCAATGGGTGCGAAGACATACGGGCTATTGAAGCACCTTCTATCACCAGATAAACAAGCGGATCAGACTTTCGCGAATATTGTTACTGTCCTGAAAAATCATTTAAACCCCACGCCGCTGATGATAGCGGAACGATTTAAATTTTACAGAAGAATGCAGCTGAAAGACAAAAGCAACGCTGAATTTTTAATTGAACTGCGTAAGCTATCAAAGTACTGTCAGTTTGGAACAGGACTAGCAGATGCCCTGAGAGATAAATTTGTGTGTGGATTGTTAAAAGAAGGAACACAAAAGCGACTGCTTGAGGAGAATGATCTTACGCTTGATAAAGCTGTCACTGTTGCAGCATCGCATGAAGCCGCAGCAAGAGGCACTGCGGAAATGCAGCTACAGTCACCGGAACTCAGCACCAATCAAATGGTCTTGGGTACAGTAAAATGTTATCGTTGTGGAAAGACAACGCACGATCAGAACCAGTGCTGGTTCAAAAATCAGGAATGCAGAAAATGTGGCAGGCTTGGTCACATAGCTAAAGTATGCCGGTCAGGAAAGAAGACCAGCAACAAAAAGTCACCGCAGGAAAAGTACAGAAAGGTACACAAGGTGACAGAGAACAGTTCAAACGAACAGAAGTCAAATTCAGACTCCAGCAGTAATGAACTGGGTAGTCTAAGAGTACACAATGTTGGTAATGAAGCAGACCTCCAAACAATCTGGGTCACACTTCAGATAGCAGGAGTCCAAGTGAAGATGGAATTGGACACTGGATCGGCATTGACGGTCATGAATAAGCAAGATTACAAAAGGTTATTCCCACATATTCCCCTACGGGATACGGAGATTGTATTGAAAACATACACGGGGCAAAGAGTATACCCCATCGGGAAGATAGAGGTAAAGGTGGTCCACAAGGGCAAAGAAAGCCGAGGAATGGACTTATATGTGCTACCTGAGGGAGGTCCACCACTACTGGGACGGGAGTGGATTAGGAAAATAAATATGGACTGGCATTCCTTAAAAGCACTAACGGTAGATTCCGGTAAAAAAGATGTCAAACCTAAACGATTGTCCAGAATATTGGACGATGCTAAAGAGGTGTTCCAACAGGGACTGGGAACACTGAGAGGAATTACGGCAAACATCAAGGTTGAAGAACATGCAAACCCGAAATTTTTCAAAGCCACACCGGTACCTTATGCGATACGACCTGCTGTGGAAGCTGAGCTGGAAGGGCTAGAACGTTCAGGAGTACTGTCTAAGGTAGACTGGAGTGAGTGGGCCACGCCCATTGTCCCTGTCATGAAGCGTTCATCGAGCAACATGCCGGAGGAACCGGGGAAGGTTCGCATCTGTGGAGATTTCAAGATCACTGTTAATCCGGTGCTTCACACGGTGCAGTATCCGCTTCCGCGGATTGAGGATATCTTCACTTCGTTGTCTGGCGGGAAACACTTCACCAAGATAGACCTGGCGCAGGCGTACTTACAGATGGAAGTTGAGGAAGAGTCACGCCAGTATCTCACGATCAACACGCATAGAGGCTTGTACCGGTATAATAGACTGGTTTTTGGAGTGGCATCGGCTCCAGCAATTTGGCAGAGGGCCATGGAGCAGGTATTACAGGGAATTCCAGGCACACAATGTTACCTGGACGATATTCTGATTACAGGAGATGATGACGAGGAACACCTTGCAAATTTGGAACTGGTGCTCACCAGATTGAAAGAATATGGACTTCGAGTTAAACGCCAGAAATGTGAGTTCTTTCAGAAGCGGATCTCGTACTGTGGTCATGTCATTGACCAGGAGGGGCTTCATAAGTCTCCTGACAAGATCGAAGCTGTTGTGAAGGCTCCCGCTCCGGATAATGTATCCCAGTTGAGGTCGTTCCTAGGGTTGATTAACTATTACCATAAGTTTCTGCCAAATTTATCCACGGTGCTGCACCCGCTGAACGCTCTTTTGCAGAAGGCAGTACCATGGAAGTGGAGTGAGGACTGTAAGAGGGCCTTTCGTAAAAGCAAGGCACTGATCACCTCAGAGGAAGTGTTGGCTCACTTCAACCCAACGCTGCCTATTCGTTTGGCTTGTGATGCTTCTGCATATGGTATTGGGGCAGTACTCTCACACAAGTTGCCAAATGGCTTGGAGAAGCCAGTCGCGTTCGCATCCAGATCATTGACCTCCGCTGAGCGCAACTATGCTCAGATAGATAGGGAGGCTCTCAGCCTTGTGTGGGGAGTAAAGAAGTTTAATCATTACCTGCAGGGCCAAAAGTTTACGCTTCTGACAGACCACCAGCCGTTGGTATCCATTTTTATCCCCAAGAAGGGTGTTTCGGTGATGACAGCACAGAGACTCCAGAGATGGTCCCTTTTCCTAGGGGCACATCAATATCAGATCGAATTCAAAGGTACAAAGCAGCATGGTAATGCTGATGGGCTGTCGCGCCTGCCACTACCTATAGAGGAGGAGGCACCGACGGTTGACCCTGTTGAGTTATTTCACTCGACCATCATCGAATGTTTACCAGTCACCAATGCAAGTATTGAAAGAGAAACCAGGAACGACCCGACACTGTCCCGGGTCTACGAAGTGACAGTGAAGGGATGGCCAGCACATGGTGATCCACTGTTACCGGCATTCTCAGCAAGACGAGAACAGCTGTCCGTCTGTCAAGGAACATTGATGTATGGAACAAGGGTGATTATTCCTCCTAAGTTAAGAGAGAGAGTTCTAAAGGAACTGCATGAAGGTCATCTGGGGGGAGTCAAGATGAAAAGCCTTGCTAGGGCTTATGTGTGGTGGCTGGGTATCGACCAACAGATAGAGGATCTGACGAAAAGCTGCTCAGGGTGCCAAAAAGTGCAAAATGCACCTCCGATTGCACCGCTGCATCCATGGGAATGGCCTTCAACCCCATGGCAACGTGTACATATTGACTTTGCTGGTCCATTCATGGACTCCATGTTTTTAATTGCGGTGGACGCACATTCTAAATGGCCAGAAGTGATTAAGATGACTACCACTACCTCGAAAAGACGATCGCGGTGCTAAGAACGATATTTGCAAGAAATGGATTGCCAGAACAAATATGTTCAGACAACGGACCGCAGTTCGTGTCAGAAGAATTCCAGAAATTCATGAAGAAGAATGGGGTGAAACAGTATACCTCTGCCCCATATCATCCGGCTACAAACGGGTTGGCCGAGAGATTTGTACAAACGTTCAAAAAAGCAATAAAGGCCATGAGCGAAGATCAGATTCCACTACAACACAAGGTGGACAATTTCCTACTGGCATATCGAAACGCCACTCATGCAGTGACAAACCAAAGTCCTGCCATGATGTTCTATAACAGGAGGTTGCGGTCCAGGTTGGACTTGTTAAAACCAAATGTGCGGAGGGAAGTTGAAAACAAACAGTTCCAGCATATAAATAACAAGACCACTCGGAGTTTCGAAATAGGACAACCAGTGTTAGCCCGGGACTATAAAAATGAGAAATGGCAATCTGGAACAATTCGGGCCAGACAAGGACCCCTGATGTACATGGTAGATATTGGTGAAAATGTAATACAGCGTCATGCTGACCAACTGGTAGAATCGAGAACAAGGGTCGAACCCAGGGTTACGGCAGAGACAACCGTGGAAGAAGTTAGTGAACCTGAAGCATCTACCTCAGAAGTGAATGTACCTGAGGATGATGTCCAATCCAAAAGAGATCAACTAGATGAGTCACCCCAGCAACGAGAATCAGAGACCCCTGAAAGGCGTTATCCAACTCGAATCAGGAGGCCTCCTCAGAGACTGAATCTTTGAACTGTTTTGCATGAAGTTGTATATATATATATCTATATGTTATTATGTTATGTTAAATGGGGATATAACTGTTAAGCTACAAAGGGAGGATTGTGGTGTATGTAACCTGTTCCACCTTAAGAGAACTACCTTAAGAGATGTACTACTTTCTCTTGGCTGCTGTATACTGTAATACCGGTGGTGACCACACCGGTATATAAACGTTGTGTAGGGATTTGCTGGGCAGTTCAGCCCTGACCTCCGAATAGTAAAGACCTGTTAAAGTTATTCTTGTGGTCTGTGTCCAGTGATTTATAATAAGCATAACTGGGACACACAGACTTAACAGTCGTGCCTGAAATCCTGTCTGTATGCTGAGATTCCTGGAGCAGCCACTCACTCTAGACTGCACTGTATGGTAGAGAAACCCTTCTGAAATCACTACAAAGGATGACGTTGGACACTACTGCTATCCTTGCCATCTGCACCCTCAGAAGTACTTCCATCGCCAACCCCCACACATTTTTTGGGCTTCCCAGACATCGTACATCAATTCGATAGCAAAATACTGCGGATGCTGGAAATCCAAAATAACAACAGAAAACGCTGGAAAAACTCAGCAGGCCAGGCAACATCCGTGGAAAAAGAAACAGAGTTAACGCTTCAGGTTGAAACCCTTCTTCAGAACTGAGAAAAAAGCAGGAAATGAGACAGATTGAAAAGCAGGTTAGGGGGCTGGGAAATGGGGGAGGGGATGAAAGAACAAAAGGGAAGGTCTGAGATGTGAAGAGACATTAAGAGATATTCAAGGTGAGACGGGATGGTAATAGGACAGGTAAAGAGACAAAGGATGGCTCTAGATGAAGTGTGAAATGCGCTGGCAGAATGAAAGACAGCTGCCATGTGGGAGAGAAAAAAAAAGGAAAAGGCACAAACCAAAAGTGTGGATAAAAAAATATATAAAAATATAATGGGGGCCGAGGTTATGATCTGAAATTGTTGAACTCGATGTTGAGTCCGGAAGACTGTAAAGTGCCTAATCGGAAGATGAGGTGCTGTTCCTCGAGCTTACGCTGAGCTTCCGTGGAACAATGCAAGAGGCCGTGGACGGTGAGGTCTGAGTGGGAATGAAGCGGTGAATTGAAATGACAGGTGACTGGAAGCTCGGGGTCACCCTTACTGACTGAACAGAGGTGTTCCGCAAAGCGGTCACCCAATCTGCGTTTGGTCTCCCCAGTGTGGAGGAGGCCACATCGTCAGCAGTGAATACAGTATACTAGATTGCAAGAAGTACAAGTAAATCGCTGTTTCACCTGGAAGGGGTGCTTGAGGCCCTGGACAGTGGGAAGGGGGGAGGTATAAGGGCAGGTGTTGCATCTCCTGCGCTTGCACGGGAAGGTGCCGGGCGAAGGGGCAGGGTGCTGGGGGTGATAGAGGAGTGGACTAGGGTGTCTCGGAGGGAGTGGTCCCTACAAAATGCTGAAAGGGAGGGGAAGATGCGTTTGGTGGTGGGATCACTTTGGAGTTAGCGGAAATGGCGGAGGATGATCCGTTGAATGTGGAGGCTGGTGGGGTGAAAGGTGAGGACCAGGGGAACCCTATCATCGTTCCGGGGGGGAGGGGCAGGGGTGAGGGCAGAAGTGCGGGAGATAGAACGGACACAGTCGAGGGCCATGTCAACCATGGCAGAGGGGAATCCTCGGTTGAGGAAAAAGGAAGACATATCGGAAGCACTGGTGTGGAAGGTGGCATCATCGGAGCAGATGCGGTGGAGACGGAGAAACTGGAAGAATGGAATAGAGTCCTTACAGGAGGCGGGGTGGGAGGAAATGTAGTCCAGGTAGCTGTGGGAGTCAGTGGGCTTGCAGTGAATGTTGGTCAATAACCTATCCCCAGAGATGGAGACGGAGAAGTCGAGGAAGGGAAGGGAAGAGTCGGAGATGGACCATGTGAAGGTGAGGGAAGGGTGGAAATTGGAGGCAAAGTGAATGAAATTGTTTAGTTCAGGGTGAGAGCAGGAAACGGCACCAATACAGTCATCAATGTACTGGAAAAAGAGGTGAGGGAGGGGACCTGAGTAGGACTGGAACAAAGAGTGTTCCACATATCCCACGAAAAGGCAGGCATAGCTAGGACCCATGCGGGTACCTTTAATTTGGAGGAAATGAGTAGAGTCAAAGGAGAACATCAATTGCTCTTTTGTTTTGCCCAGCAATATTAAGATTAGTTGACCCTGTGTAAGACGTTTAAATTCACCCTTGTCCTTTAACCCATCCAACAGTTTCCAAATTTCTGACCCGTGGAACAGACAACACAAAACACAAGGATTCGAGAATAGCTTTCGTTTTACTTAAATTCAGCAAGAGGTTACAAGTAAGCTCACACAACACTGTTGCATATAATACTCCTGATTATATCTAAGCATACACAGGTTTATTCCCTTACTTTAAGATCAAGCGATAATAAGCCAACACTACATATGTACTAACACCAGCGAGTGGTCAGTTCGGCGATGGCTAGACGTACAACTAACTGGCAACTGACCAGGTTGCCTCCCCCGACTGCAGCAGCCCCGAGTGTCTTAAAACAGCATCTATTATACCCTAAAAACTTGGGCAGGCTCCTCAATGCATATGTGTTCCAAACTGTGAGACAAATGGTCGGCAGTTGTTTGCCTCTTCTTATCAGTGGGCCTCAAAGCCGTTCACACCTTTTGCCTGAAGATGTTCCTGCCTTTGTAACACCCAACCATTTGTTCCTGCTCAGGGTCTGTCGCTTCCTTATCTGATTAACAGCTTTCGTACAAAGTTCCCACAGGAACCAAGCTCTCAACCTCCCGAAGCATGCTGGAATATTAAATTCGGTCAACTTTTTAAGTTTGGTCAAGTTATAGCAAATTCTTACAGCAAATGTCTTATTCTTATAGTCCACCCTCAAGTGGCTGTGCACCCGAATCTTCGGTCACAGGCACTTACATTTTGTAGGCATTGTCTTCTTCCCTTGGCGTCTTCTGCAACAATTTGATCCACTTTCGTTGCTTGCGTTGCCTGTTAACACAGCAGGTTAGTGCCAATAGTTATAACACAATCACCAATTGAATAATGACCAAAACGTGGGAAATAATCCTTATCTAAGGATGAACCTCGATATTTGTACCAATATCCCACCAGGACGAATCTTCCCCGACGTTAGGGATTGCTTTATGCAGTTCATGGCTTTCCTGGGCCAAGATATAAAAGTGCTTTTGGGACTGACTAACGCGTCTCTTTAACTCTACCAAGTGTTCCGGCAGAGGTGGAATGTCATAGCCGAACCAAGTCACATACTGGTGTAGTTGATCCCTTAACTCATCTTTTACATCAATATCTACTTGCCTATGTGAATAAATACTTAACAAAACCCGCGCCCCAAGTCTCACAGGTTGGACTGGGGTAAAACAAAACATTCCCGCTGCAATAGGACAAGTCAGGTTGTTGCTGTACTGGTATTCCCGGTGCATTGTAGTGACACAATATTCACCCTTCCCTCGATACGCAGATCGTACAGGGAAATGCTGTCCCGCCATCACTTTCATAGTGCAGTTCCATGCTATCTCATCCCAATCAAACCCGCACACAGGGGCTGCATGTTCTACTACGTCATAAGGGCAGATAAATGTGTCCCGAGCTTGAGCACACCCAGTAAGATCTGGGGCCACCCATGTGGTCCCATCCACTTGGGTCACATACTTCGGGGGTTCATCATACCTTATCTAGTGATCTCCCTGGCATACTCCTATGTTCTCCACATGAAACAGGATTTGGGGTCGTCTTTTTGAGCAAAATGGGATTGTATAATACCATTCCTAGCAGGGTGATGTTCTGTTCCTGCAAATGGCATTCATGTTTCACCGGGTACACCTGTACCAGCCCCCTGACTTTACACATATTCTTGGTAAATTGGTAAGTGAACATCGCCCTCAGGTGTCGATCAGTCACCCACGAGGGAAGCTTCCCTTCAGCAATGCTCTGCAGGTTTTCATGGGCTTGTTCCACTAACCAAGATCCATACATTACACAAACATCATTTTGCACGGCCTCGGTAGAGGCATTCCGGTCCTCCTTTAGAACTTGGTTTATATTTTCAGCATGGGATTCTAAATGTTTGACCATGTCCTGCAGATGAATGGTCATAATTTGGCTCTCTTCCAATTCCTCCTGTTCTAGACCATTCATTTCATTCAAAATCTTCCTGAAGCGATTTCTGACCGCTTTTACAGACTGATCTAAGCTAGCCAATCAAAGCTATTAACCATGGAGGTTCCAGTGTTATAAACAGTGGCTGCATCATTGACCAGACCTCATCGCCTTCTGATATGGTCCCCTTTAATCCCATAACCAACATCGTTTTCTTCAATGAGCTCGGTACTATTTTCCCCAAAGGTATCGCTAAATCCATTACCCTCTTTAGGGCCCATATAACGGCTCAAATTTCCCATTTATTACCATTTCATCTCATTCATGAGCCTTGGAGAAACTTTACCATCCAATACGATATGATCATTACCATTTAACCTCTTGTTGGATCTTCTATTCCTCAAAATATACCAGAAAGCAATTCAGTCGGCAAGATGAGGGATGTTAGTTACCTTTAACACAACAGTTTCCCCCAAAAACTTCTTTGTTAACACAGTTTAGACGGAACCACATAGATTGGACCTTTTCAAAAATAAAATTTGATTATCCCCTTAAATTTCAGATAAATTTACCTTCCCAAGTGCTTGAGCAGCAACTCATATCAATTTATCCAATCAATTTTAATTTCTCAAACAAATTCTGTCCAGGCTTGTGCTTTAACAAAAGAAGGCAGAAGTAGTTGCCATCACGTTTGGATGCAAATCTTTTATCTTCCCTCTCGAGCAATCTGTCTTGGAAGATAATGAAAGGGATTATTACTAGTCCTAGCCCCTTTCGGGCTACCCCAGACCAGGCGTATTCCCCAGACGTTCACTCTCAACTAAAGTTAGAGGTAGCCGAATCATAAAGTCGCTTAATTGGGTCTAAAGGTCCAGACTATCTCTCCCTAAAGGAAAGGAATGACCTGAAGATGTTACCGTCCTCCAGATAGCACTTTTAATAAGTTTAGCCAGACTGTAACCTTCTGGATATTATGAGGGTCTGGAAAACTCCTCCAGAATTCTGCAACTCCTCACCAAAGAGTGTACAGAGATTGAGTTCGTGAGTTTGATACAGAAGTACTATGTGAGACAATTCTAAAAAAATATATATTTATTAAAGAACCGACATGTAATTTACAGCTGGTGATTCAATCGCAACATTAACAGTTCCAAGTACAGAAAACTTACAATTCTATTATCAGAGATCCTTATTCTCAAATCTTAACTTCGTTACATTTTTACATTTCTTAGTCTTATTCCAGGATATCCACCAAAATCAAATACAAGTACCTTGATCCCCAAGATGCAAAGAGTTGAAGACTTGAAGAGCTTGTCTCTGAAGCCTGAGAATTGCTTTGCCCCTTCACAGCGAATCTATCATCCCATTTGAAAGTCCAATTTTTATACTCTTTTCTCAGTGGTATATCCTTTGATGTTTTCTGCTGATGTAAGCTAATTATCTCTAGCCATTTTTCTGTTGACTTCTTCTATTCTTACAGTTAGTTCAGCTTGTAGCAAGCAGACTTGTGTCTCTACCTTTAGGTGTTCAAAACTTATCATAAAAACAATGTGATGGCTGTATCTATTTGATGTCATTCTTACAAAGGTCTTCTGTTTGTATCTTTTGCATTTAGAACACCTCACTTAGGATGATCTATGCAATTCTTAATCACCTCAGCTGGTTGTACCACAGACTCATGTCTCCTGTGTTCTAAGTTTAACATAAAAATGATTTGACGGCAGGTGTTTCTTTTACTTGATGTCATTTTTACAAAGGCACATGTTTCTTTAATGTTCCGTGTTTCTTTTCGAAGTGTTGGTTTATAACACTTAAAGAGGGTATTCCATTGTGCTTTCTCCAAGGCTTCAGACCTCCTGGAACCTCTAACCTTCTACTTCAATAAGGCTACTGTCTCAGTGTCAACAACTTATCTTATCTCAATATCCTGTATGCTGTTCACAGCTTTTGATTGTTAAGGCTTCCAGACTTCCAAACCCAGTATGTCATGTTTTAATTAGGCTTTTTCTTTCATAGGATGGTGTATTTTTCTGAATATGGCTATTCCTTCACAATAGCATATGACTCCAAATAGTTAATTCCAAGCATTAAAAGCAAAGTCTTAAGTCCAATTTTATCACCATGCTGCGACATTCAAGATCCATCAATGTCTTAAATTCTGAACATTACTGGAGCTCCCACTGCACTTTTCGAGCAAAGTTCAAGCTCCGTAACACCATGAAGTCATTTCTATATCAAAGAACCACTCTTGGTAATCTTGCACCATCAACACTCACATGGCCCCCAAGTTCAGTTCCTTTGAAGTTCCCCACAGGTCGCTCAGGAATTTGTCCCGAGTCACCTCCTTAATTTGTTTATCTGTCAGAGTGGGGATCAACAAATGCATGGGGGGGAATACCCCGTGCTTTTTGATTATTTACTATGGATCCCTATAAGGATTAGGGGAAGTGCCTCATCTCACTTAGCATGCTGTTCGTTTAACTCTTTCCGGAGGGCCAACTTTAATGTTCGATTCATTCTTTCCACATTCCCTGACAACTTGTGGGTTACATGCCATTTTCCTTCAATCCTGAAAAATTTCAGAGTGGCCTGCATTACCTGACCTGTGAAATGCCTCCCTTGGTCTGATTCCACCACCCGAGGGAGTCCCCACCTGAAGAATACTGAAGGGTCTTGGCCATCCACAGTGCTGTGGCCGACTTACATGGGAAAGCTTCTACCCATTTTGTGAAATTGTCCACTAGAACTAAACAATACCTATTGCCCTTCTTGATGGTGGGCAAGGGTCCAATAAAATCTATCTAGACGCACTGCCATGGTCCCTCTGGTCGATGGGTATGTCCGAGGGGAGCCTTTCTTTTGTGTGGTTCAGGGTTGTTAGATGCACAGACTAAACAGCTTTTACAGTAATCCTCTACGTCTTCTCTTAGATGGGGCCACCATCCCACCTCCTCTACCTGTTTCCAGGTCGATTCGGGTCCGGGATGTCCCGCCCCTGGTCCCCGTGAGCTAGCTGCATAAATTCCTCCCGATGCGCTTCGGGCACGATCCACTTATCCCCTTTAAACAACATACCTTCCCTAATTTCCACATCGCTAGCACCATAGGGTCCTTCCACAGACTGATTGCCTCCTTTTCTTTAAGGACTGCTTTTAACACTATATGTGTCAACTGCACCATTTTAAGATCCAAAGGGAGCGGGACCATACCGGTCAATGGGGTTGTGGCGGCCAGCATTCCTAATTGATGCGGGTCCCATGGGACCCCCTTCTCCGCCCCTACCCTAGCAAGTTTGTCTGCTATCTTGTTCCCCTCCCATCTGGGCTCGGTCTTAGAGTATGCTTTTCGGCTTCTACTATGGTTGCCAGCATTGGGGCAGTAACCAATGGTTTGCCATCTGCTGATGTAAAACCTCTCTTAGCCCAGATCACCAAATACTCCGTACAAGAGTTACACGTGAACATGGAGTCCGAGCATATCGTATAAGGTGTGGGGAAATTTGGTGGGATGCGTCACTACATAGGTTACAGCTGCCAATTCTGCCTGTTGAGCACTAAAGGTAGTGGGCAGCGAAATTGCCAATTCCACCCCTTTCTGTGGGTCGTAAATTCTGCACCCTGTACTGCTTTCCCCTTTCTCCACAAAAGGGGACCCATCCACATAGACGTCTCGTCCTTCAGAGTGGACGCCGGACTTGAATCCACCATTTGTTTCTCATACCCCTTCTACTGTACATGTGTGGGGTTCTCCCTGATAATTTAGACTAGCTGCTAGCTTCGGATCACTTATTGCTTTTACTTTCAGATCCATCCCACCTAACTGTAAGGTCCACGAAGCTATCCGAGCACTGGACACCGTTCCTTGTTTAATTCAACCTTCTATCTAAAGACGGGTCGGCGTGTGGTGGGTAAGGAGAGTAATGGGTTGGGTCCCCGTGAATATGGCAAAATGCTTCACTGCCCAAAACGTGGTGAGCAAATGCCGTTCACAGATAGAATATCCCTTCTCTACCTCAGATAATACTTTGGAGGCATACGCGACCGGTCCCAAATGTTCATTCACTTCCTGCATCAAAACCATGCTCAGACTAGTGTCTGTTGCCATTACTTCAAGAAAGAAGTTCTTTGTAGGGTCTACCACCCCTAGAGCCGGGGCTGTCTGTAGATCCTTTTTCAACTTAACAAAAGCCTCCTCACAGTGCTCATCCCATTCCCATTCTACTCCTTTCCTAAGCAGTCTTAACAAAGGAGCCCCCGTAGCTGCATAGTCCTCAATGAATTCTCTACAGTGCCCTGTTAGACCCAAAAATGATCTGAGAACAGTTATCGATCCCAGACGGTGCAGTTCCCGGACTGTTCTGTGCTTTGCCTTGTCTATCTCACGCTCTCCTGGTCGCAGAGTCAGTCCGAGAAACTGAACTTCCCATTTCCCTATCTGTGCCTTCTTGGGGTTTACCTTAAAACTTGCTTCCTTAAGCAATTTTAACAGTTCCTGCAACAGTTCCTCATGCTCCCTCTCACTATCTGAAAACAGCAACAAATCATCCACATACTGCACAAGCTGATCCCGCTGACTGAATTTTGACAGACAGTTAGCCATACACTGATGAAAAATAGACGGACTATTGTGGAACCCTTGTGGCAAACAAGTCCACGCATACTGCTGCCCCTTGAAGGTAAAAGCAAACTTGTACTGGTCTTCCGGATGTAAGGGAATTGACCAGAATCCATTAGATATGTCCAACACTGTAAACACAGTGGTAAAGCTAGGGATATTGCCGATCAGATCTACCACGGCTGTTACTGTTGGAGCATAGGCAGGGATATTTTTGTTCAGGACTCTGTAGTCTATGGCCACCTGCCAAGAACTATCTGGTTTCTTTACTGGCCAAATGGGGGAGTTGACGGTGTCGCAATAGGTCTCAGTACCCCTTGGTCCACTAAGGACACAACGGCCTTTTCCAGATCTTTCTCGGCTTCTTTGGGGAGCGTGTACTGTTTCTGGGACCGAGGCATGGGTTACATAGAAACATAGAAGATAGGAGCAGGAGTAGGCCATTCGGCCCTTCGAGCCTGCTCCGCCATTCAACGAGATCATGGCTGATCATCCAAACCCTAGCACCCGGTCCCTACACCGACAGCCATCCCACCCAAGCCCTATCCGCGTAACCCTGTAACCCCACGTATTTAATCCCCCCTAACACTAAGGGTCAATTTTTTTTATCATCGCCAATCAACCTAACCCACACATCTTTGGACTGTGGGAGGAAACCGGAGCACCCGGAGAAAACCCACGCAAACACGGGGAGAATGTGCAAACTCCACACAGACAGTCACCCGAGGCCGGATTTGAACCCAGGTCCCTGGCGCTGTGAGGCAACAGTGCTAACCACTATGCCACCGTGCTGCGTTCTCCCCCCATTCACACTTCTACACCCGCTACTCTGCCACAGTCGTGCTTATGGGTAGCAAAAGCCCCTACATTACTCTGCACTATGGTCCGATATCGTTCGGGCACCCTGGCTGTTAATGTTTCTAAGTTGTAGGGTTCCGCAGGCATTACTATCCACACTTCAGCATGCCGCGGGGGTATAACGACAATTACCTCACCACGGTCCACTCCGCCCCACAAACAGTTATTGTCCATATTGACTATCACCTTGTGGGCTAACATCCAATCAGATCCCAGCACTCCCATTCCTGGCTGATCCCATTTCATTAGTATACATGTCCATTTTGTTTGGAGGGGCCCTATCTTAAGGCTCAGAGGTTTCGACACCGCCCCAGCCACTGGGTTGCCACCTAAGACATAAGGGGTCCCACTTGACCAGGGAGACATCATCGGGGAGGGAGAGTGAACTACCATACTGGATGCTCCAGTGTCTACTAAATAGTTCCCCCATTCCCCCTCAACTAGGATATCTATACATGGTCTTCCCCAATCATCGTACCTGAATGGACACAGGTACTCGGGCTGGGCGCGGCCCCTTCATGCCTGGGTTTCCCCGTGGTCCCCCCCTGGGGCCGTGTGAACTTTCTCCTTGGGTGTTTCGAGCTCCTTCATGTGTTTAGCTAACAATAATTTAAACAACTCCTTTGTTGTGTCGGTACCTTTCTACCTAGACACAATTAGAACTCAGAACCCAGAGATTCAAACATGAAGTGCTTTATTCAGGAAAGAAAGGAAAGTTCTGGAGAGTTCCGAACAAAGAGAGCTAAACTTAACCAAGAGAACACACAACCATTTATCTGCTGTGACAGCGCCACCACAGGTGGGAGGAGAACACACAATACATAACATATTCCTCCCCTCTTAAATGAAAGGTCCACATTATTCCTCAACAGGTAAGTTACTTTCAATGCACTCAACTAACCAAGGGTAGAGGTAGACTGCCTCAAACCCTGATTTTACCCTGGGGTTTATTCTGCCCCAGTCTTGTGGCTAAGTCACTAAGCCTACAGATCCAAGCGTCTTGGAGGCCGCCGCTCTCTGACAGGATACCGACGGTCATCGCTGGCTTCCACAGCAGTAGGCATTGACACAGGCCTAGATAGAGAAGGTGCCTGTGTCAGTTGAAAGTCAGGAGTTTGCATAGGTGGAACAGTCTCTATGACTTCCTGTGTTGGAGAAGAGCACTGTGGCAAAGGATGCTGGTTTGCGGTATCATCCGGAAACAGTTCAGGCCAACCAGCCGTTGGAGCCTCTGTGGCTGTCTCTGCTCCTAGCAACAGTTGATCTGTGTGTCTTCTCCAGATGACGTCCTCAGCAGTCTCAGCCGTGTAAGACACAGGGCCTGTCTGCGCAATCACCGTAGCAGGAACCCATTTCGGTCCAGTGTTGTAGTTTTGAGCTAGGACGAGCTCTCCAGGGTGAAACCGTCTCTCCTTGGCTCTTTTCTCTCTCTTTTCAACTTGAGCTTGTTGTTGACAATGGACAACCCGTTCTGCCCTTGGAGATTTGAGTAAGTCAAAACTTGTCCGCAACTGCCTCTTCATCATGAACGAAGCGAGGGAAGTTTTGGTTGCGGCATGCGGCTCGTTCCTGTAGGACAACAGGAAGCTGTTCAGATGTTGCTGGATTGAGCCCTGACCTTGCGATGCCTTCAAGGCGTGCTTCAAAGTTTGCATGAACCTTTCTGCCAGGCCGTTAGTAGAGGGATGATAGGGCGGAGACCTGATGTGTTGGACACCATTCACATGCAAGAAGGTTGCAAACTCCTGTGATACAAATTGTGGACCATTGTCACTTATGAGTTGTTCCGTTGAGCCATAACGGCTGAACATCTCACCAAGTTTCTCAATTGTTTTCTCTGCCATGGTAGACCTCATCACAGTGACCTCCAGCCACTTGCTACGAGCGTCCACAACCACCATAAACATCTTCTCTTCGAAAGGACCAGCGAAGTCCACATGTACTCGCTGCCACACTTCTGCAGGCCAATCCCAGGGGTGTAGGGTTGCCGGCTGTGGAACATTCCAGATCCTTTGACATAGGGAACTTGTTTTGGCTTTCTCCTCAATATTTCCATCGAGACCTGGCCACCAGAAGTAGCTTCTTGCCATTTCCTTCATCCGAACCATCCCACTGTGGCCTGTATGAAGTTGTTGCAGTATAGGTTCCCTCAGAGGTGGCGGAATGATGACACGGCGTCCCCAAAGAAGACAACCTGCCTGGATGGAGAGCTCATTTCTTTTTGAAACGTAAGGTTTCAAACTAGGAGAATCTCCTATAGCTCTCCCTCAAATGACATCGTCCATTACCTCAGACAGGACTGGATCGTTGCGGGTGTACCTTCGCACCTGAACTGCCGTGACAGGTTCTCCCTCCACTTGTCTAAAGTAGAAGATGTCTATCTGACGAGGCTCTGGGGGAGTAACAGGCAAGGGTAGCCTCGAGAGACCGTCTGCGTTGCCATGCTAGTCTGATTTGCGATATTTCATGTCGTATGTGTGTCCTGACAACAGTAAAGCCCACCTTTGCATCCTGCTTGCAGCAAGAGACGGAATTCCAGTGTGGGGCCCGAAGATTGAAGTCAATGGACAGTGATCCGTCAGGAGTGTGAACCTTCTCCCAAACAGGTACTGATGACATTTTCAAATTCCAGAAACGATTCCCAAGGCCTCGCGCTCAATCTGTGCATAGTTACTCTCGGCCTTGTTCAAGGTGCATGATGCGAAGGCGATAGGTTTCTCTTCACCAGAAGGCATGATGTGGGATATGACTGCTCCCACACCATATGGTGATGCATCACATGCTAGCTGCATGGGTAGCTTTGGGTCGAATTGTGTCAGGACCTTCGATTTCAGCAATGCTTTCTTTGCTTGGGCGAAAGCTTCATTGCACAGTTCAGTCCATTTCCATGTTTTGCCTTGACATAGCAACTGATGTAACGACTTCAGCAATGTTGCTAAGTCTGGAATAAACTTCCTATAGTAGTTAAGTAGCCCCAGAAATGAACGTAACTGGCTCACATTCTGGGGTGCTAGGGCCTCCATGATCGCCTTGACATTTGACGGCGCCTTATGCAGGCCAGTAGCGTCAATCACATGCCCCAGGTACTCAACTGAAGACTGAAAGAATTCACATTTGTCTTTACAAACTCTGAGTCCGTACTCTTTCAGTCGTTGTAGTGTCACATCCAAGTTCAGAAGATGATCCTCCTCATTTGTCCCAGTGACAAGGATGTCGTCCAGGTAGCACTGGACTCCTGGCAGTCCACTCAAAACCTGATCCATTGCCCTTTGGAATAGAGCAGGGGCTGACATAATTCCAAACGGAAGGCGGCAGTACCTGTATAGCCCCTTGTGTGTCACAATTGTCAGCAGCTCCTTTGATTTGTCATCGACATGCATTTGTAGATAAGCCTGGCATAAGTCTATTTTGCTGAACTTTTGCCCTCCGGCCAGGCCCGTAAAAAGATCATCAATAAGGGGAAGAGGGTACTGTTCCGCAGACAGCACCAGGTTAATAGTCACTTTAAAATCCCCGCAGATTTGAACAGATCCATCCTTTTTCAGGTCAGGAACAATGGGTGTGGCCCATTTGCTCACGCTCACAGGCTCCAGGACTCCATTCTCAACTAAGGCCTCCAAGTTAGCCTCAACTTTTGGCCTAATTGCATAGGGTACAAGTTGGGCTTTGTGAAACTTCGGCTTGCTGTCAGGTTTAATGTCCAGTCTCATGCTAATCTTTTTCATGCTCCCAAGTTCCCCATTGAAGAGTTCTGCATGTTTGTTTAACACTGCAGTCAGACCTGACTCCCCTTTTGACATCATGCGGACTGCAGGCCAGTCCAGCGTGATTTTCTCTAGCCACGCACGTCCCAGTAGTGATGGGTAATTTCCCTTTACCACATATAGTGGCAGTTTCGCAGTCTGTCCATTCAATTTAACTGTCACCTCAATGGCGCCTCTCATGGCCACAGGTTCGCCGGTATATGTCTTTAGCACAATGTTTGTTGGCTGAAGGGTAAGATGCTTTAGCATTTTGTTGTAGACAGTGTCTGAAACAAGGGACACAGCCGCACCTGTGTCCACCTCCATCCGCACTGATTCTCCCTCCACCAGTGGTGACACCCAGTAGCCATTTGAACCACCTGCAACCGTCAGAATGTGCACCTCTTCCTCCTCAGAGGTGTCGCTCCCCTCTGTTTTGCTTGTTCCATCATACTGCACTGAATGAACACTCTTTTTCCTCTCTTGTCCAAATACAGACATTATGCTTTCATGCTTCCCAGCTCTGTCTGTTCTTTTTTTACCTCTACAGGCGCGTTCAATGTGACCCTTTTTGCCACAATTTCGGCATTCCAGCTCCGTACACCAGCAGTCATTAGCGTGATTGTAATGTATATACCTTAAAGGGGGGAACTACTTTTTACAGCTCATGTATACTGTAGTACCGGCAGTGACCACACCTGTATATAGCACTGAGTAGTAATCTGTACAGGCAGTTCCAGTGTGAGCCACGTTTAGTAAACACCTGTTTTACCGTTTCTCCTGCAGTCTGTGTCTTATTATACACGGACACAACATTGGCGACGAGGCAAGTTCGAACCTACCTGCAACTCTGTATCACCTCCCGGGGATTCGT
This sequence comes from Somniosus microcephalus, assembly GCF_052327205.1. NCBI lineage: Eukaryota > Metazoa > Chordata > Chondrichthyes > Squaliformes > Somniosidae > Somniosus > Somniosus microcephalus. The sequence goes on along the minus strand of NC_140987.1, from coordinate 403,766,312 downwards.
TCCTGGAGATCAGTGGATTGGAGGGCAAGGCCAGAGGCTCGGGCGTCGACCACGGGCAACCACCCAGTCATCCAGCAGAGACTCGAGAATTGCGGGGGAGGCTGTCGAGAGCCAGGCTTGGCTTTCCAGTCGAGGTGGTCCAGTGAAACGGGCTGGCAACAGGTAGTGCGCAGACACTTCCCGGACAGCGGCGGGCTAGAGCCCGACCGAGCGGCACAGCAAAGGGCTGAGCAGCGTCGACGGGGGAGAGAGAGAGAGGGCAGAGCGCACAGGGCGCAGCCGGTGTTCAGGGGCTGAGCAGCATCGGAGAGAGGGAGAGAGAGATGCACAGAAACCTGCGAGGCGCCGCCATTGCCACGAGGACTGCCAAGAGCGGCGTTGGCAGCAGCACAGGAGAAGCGCGCGAAACCTACAGGGCGCCGCCATTGGCACGAGAACCGCTGGGAGCGGCGTTGGCAGCAGCGGGGGAGGAAGGAATGCGCGGGAGACGCCATTTTAAGTCATTGGGAGACGCCATTTTAAACCACACCCAAAATGCCGAAGAGTGGCAGTATCACCGCATTTGACAATGAAGTCAAAGATTGGACTACATATGTCAAATGAATAGAGGTGTACTGCAAGGCAAATGAGGTGTCAGATGACAAGAAAGCGTCAGTATTGTTAAATTTAATGGGTGCAAAGACGTATGGTTTATTACAAAATCTAGTAACCCCAACAAAGCCAATGGAAAAGAATTTTGAAGACATAGTAACGATACTACATGAACATTTAAACCCCACACTGCTGCTGATAGCAGAAAGATTCAAGTTTCACAAACGGAACCAACTTAAGGATGAAAGCAATGCTGATTACTTAACAGAACTGCGCAAACTATCGAAACACTGCCAGTTTGGAGCGGGACTGGCAGATACCTTAAGGGACAAGTTTGTGTGTGGGCTTCAAAGTGAAGGAACCCAGAAACGGCTTTTATCTGAAAAGGACCTTACGCTGAAAAAGGCTTTCAGCATTACGGTATCATATGAAGCAGCAGCACGGGGCGCTGCAGATATACAACAGAGACCGCAAGAATATGGCACAAACGAAATGTCATATGGAACAGAGAAGTGCTATCACTGCGGCAGAACAACACACGACCAGAATGATTGCTGGTCCAAAGACAAAGTATGCAGACAGTGTGGAAAAGTAGGACACATAGCACGAGTCTGCAGGTCGGGATAGAAAACCAGCAATAAGAAACCTACCAAAGGAAAGTACAAGAAGGTACATAAGATGACGGAGAATAGTTCAGACGAACAAAAGAGTGATAACAACTCTGAAAGCAGGGAACTGAGTTGTCTGAAACTACATAATGTGATCACAACGGAGGATCACCGAACCATTTGGGTCACTCTCAAGATAGCAGGAGTCCAGGTAAAGATGGAATTGGACACAGGATCAGCCCTAACAGTCATAAACCGACGGGACTATGAGCGGCTATTCTCACACATACCCTTGAGAGACACATAAATTATTTTGAAGACGTACACGGGGCAAAAAGTCTACCCCAAAGGAAAAATAAAGGTGACCGTTATATATAACGGTAAGGAAACACCAAAACTAGACCTGTATGTATTGCAAGATGGAGGACCACCATTACTGGGACGTGAATGGATCCGGAAAACACAACTGGATTGGCATTCCATTCAGGCACTGACTGTGGCTGACAAAAACGATGACGACGTCACACCTGGGCGACTGTCAAAGATCCTAACTGACGCGAAAGAAGTGTTCCAGCAAGGACTCAGAACACTAAAAGGCATGACAGCGATGATTAAAATTGAAGAAAATGCAAGCCCAAAATTTTTTAAGGACAGACTGGTACCTTATGCGATCCGCCCAGCCGTCGAAGCAGAGCTGGAGAGTCTGGAACGTTCAGGTGTACTGTCCAAGGTAGATTGGAGCGAGTGGGCTACACCCATCATCCCTGTGATGAAAAAGTCGTTGAGCAGCACGCTTGGGGAACCAAGGAAGGTTCGCATCTGTGGGGACTTTAAGGTAACAATGAACCCGGTCCTTCACACCGTACAATATCCACTTCCGCGGATTGAAGATATTTTCGCCTCGCTATCTGGAGGGAAACGCTTCACTAAGATTGATTTGGCCCAGGCGTATCTGCAAATGGCGGTAGAAGAAGCATCAAAAAAATACCTCACAATCAACACCCATAAAGGTCTCTACCAATACAACCCGCTGGTATTCGGGGTACCATCAGATCTGGCTATTTGGCAAAGGGCAATGGAACAAGTTCTGCAAGGGATCCCAGGGACCCAGTGTTATTTGGACGACATCCTGGTCACGGGCGAAAATGACAGTGATCACCTTGCCAACCTGGAGCAGGTGCTCACTAGATTGCAGGAATATGGGCTCCGAGCTAACCGCCCCAAATGCGAATTTTTTAGAAAACAGATCTCATATTGTGGCCACGTTATCGATAAAGAGGGGTTACATAAGTCCCCAGAGAAGATTGAGGCAGTAGTCAAGGCTCCAGCACCGGAAAATGTGTCACAACTGAGGTCGTTCCTCGGGCTGGTAAACTACTACCATAAGTTCTTGCCAAATTTGTCTACAATACTACACCCACTGAACACCCTACTGCAAACTGGGGTGCCATGGAAGTGGAGTGACGAATGTAGACGAGCTTTCCAGAAGAGCAAAACACTAATCACATCGAAAGAGGTATTGGCCCATTACAACCCGGCATTACCAATTCGGTTGGCATGTGATGCGTCACCCTACGGCATTGGAGCGGTGCTGTCGCACAAATTTTCGGACGGCTCAGAGAGGCCAATAGCCTTTGCGTCACGATCACTAACCTCAGCCGAGCGTAACTACGCCCAGATTGACAGGGAAGCCCTCAGCCTAGTGTGGGGAGTGAAAAAGTTCAATCACTATCTGCACGGGCAGAAATTCACCTTGCTGACTGAGCATCAGCCTCTTGTCTCCATTTTTAATCCGAAGAAGTGCGTTCCGGTGATGACTGCGCAACGACTACAAAGATGGTTACTTTTTCTAGGGGCGCACCACTATGAGATTGAATATAAGGGCACGAAACAGCATGGAAATGCTGATGGGCTATCACGCCTGCCACTGCCTACTGCGGAGGAAGCACCAGCAGTGGATCCTGTTGAAATATTCCATTCGACTATAGTTGAATACCTACCAGTAACTAACGCTTGTATCGAAAAGGAAACCCGAAATGACCCGACACTGTCTCGGGTATATGATTTGACGGTGAAGGGATGGCCAGCACATGGCAACTCACTGTTGCCAGCATTCTCGACAAGGAGAGAACAGCTGTCAGTGTGCCGGGGGACCTTGATGTGTGGATCCCGAGTGGTAATTTCACCCAAGTTAAGGGATAGAGTGCTCAATGAGCTTCATGAGGGTCATCTGGGAGGGGTAAAAATGAAAAGCCTAGCCAGGGCTTATGTGTGGTGGCCGGGAATCGATAAACAAATCGAGGACCTGACCAAGAGCTGCTCAGGATGCCAGAGAGTCCAAAATGCACCACCACAGGCCCCTCTACACCCAAGGGAGTGGTCCTCATCTCCATGGCAACGGGTGCATATTGATTTTGCTGGTCCATTCATGGACTCAATGTTTTTAATAGCCGTGGATGCGCACTCAAAATGGCCTGAGGTCATCAAAATGTCCTCCACCACCACGGAGAAAACTATTGCAGTCCTACGGACCATTTTTGCCAGGAATGGCTTGCCAGAACAGATTTGCTCCGACAACGGACCACAGTTTGTGTCCAAAGAGTTCCGGAGGTTCTTGAAAAAGAATGGGGTAAGGCATTACACATCCGCCCCGTATCATCCACCCACAAATGGATTGGCTGAGTGGTTCATACAAACCTTTAAGAAGGCAATAAAGGCTATGTATAATGACAACATTCCGCTGCAGCACAAGGTGGATAATTTCCTGTTAGCCTACCGGAATGCAACACATGCAGTCACCAACCAGGCCCCAGCCATGATGTTCTTTAACCGAAGGTTAAGATCTCGCCTGGATTTGCTCAGACCAAATGTACGAAGAGATGTTGAGAGTAAGCAATTCCAGCACATCCATGAGAAGCCAACAAGGAGCTTCAATGTAGGGCAACCAGTCTTGGCCCGCGACTACCGAACAGAAAAATGGCAGCCAGGAACGATATGCACACAGCAGGGCCCACTAATGTACACAGTGGACGTTGGGGAGAGCATCGTGAGACGCCATGCTGACCAGATCCTAGAGTCACAGGAACAAGTCAACCCCATTCCTCGCCCATACGTACCTGGTGATGAACCCGACGTACAGGTCGCATCTACCCCAGAAACAGTAGCATCGGAAGCAGATGAACCAACCGACGACAGGGGGCCAGAATCGCCTCCGCACCAAGAGCAAGACACTCGGGAAAGGCGCTATCCAGAAAGGGTCAGGAAGCCTCCCCAAAGACTGAATATATAAATAGACTATTTTCAGCTAATGTTGCATGTTGAAAGTGTTAATTGTAATTAGTTTGATATTTAATTGTTAAATGAGTGTTATGGTACTGTTAATCTAAAAGGGGAGGAATTGTAATGTATATACCTTTAAGTGGGGAACTACTTTTTACAGCTCATGTATACTGTAGTACCGGCAGTGACCACACCTGTATATAGCACTGAGTAGTAATCTGTACAGGCAGTTCCAGTGTGAGCCACGTTTAGTAGACACCTGTTGTACCGTTTCTCCTGCAGTCTGTGTCTTATTATACACGGACACAACAGTGATGGCCCGTTTTCCCACAACGGTAACATGTGCCGCTCCGCGCACCTTTAGGCTCAGACGACACCTTGTGAACTCTCCCTGTTGAACTCAACTGGTGAGCCTCCTTTTCCGCCATCTCCATGGAGACACTAACTCCAATGGCCTTTTCAAGAGTAAGGTTGTCCTCAGTAAGAAGGCGCTTCTGTGTGGCTGCACTTTGCAGACCACACACAAGTCTGTCTCTGATGGTGTCATTCAGCACCTCCTTGAACTCGCAGTGTTCTGACAACCTTTTTAAAGCAGCAATAAACACCGTCACTGATTCCCCCTCCTCTTGATTCCGTTTGTGAAATCTAAATCTCTCAGCAATAACCAGAGGTTTTGGTGAAAAATGTGCTCCAAGAATTTCCACTGGTTGCTTATATGTTTTAGTTCCTGGCTTATCTGGCTGCACAAGGCTGCGAAGTAAATTGAATGTCTTCAGCCCCATTACACTCAGAAAGGTAGGCACGACCTTTTCGTTTGCCACCGCATTCGCCAATGCAAAATACTCAAAACATTCCGTATAAGCGCTCCATTGCTCCACATTTTCATCAAAATCACCGATGTTGCCTAATATAGTAGCCATCTCATGTTTCAAATTAAAATTTCTGTTTACTCACTGCACCCGTACATTAATGTGATGCTGCAATCTCTGTTCCGAGTGTTTTGTAGTCGAAAACAAGAAAGTTCCCACAACGCAGATTCATCCGATCCTCGTCGCCACTTTGTTGTGTCAGTACCTTTCTACCTAGACACAATTAGAACTCAGAACCCAGAGATTCAAACATGAAGTGCTTTATTCAGGAAGGAAAGGAAAGCTCTGGAGAGTTCCGAACAAAGAGAGCTAAACTTAACCAAGAGAACACCCAACCATTTATCTGCTGTGACAGCGCCACCACAGGTGGGAGGAGAACACACAATACATAACATCCTCATACCCAGGGGCACTAGGCTGAGATCCTGTTGATTGCGGAACCTCAGTCTTCCCTTGCTTAAGTTTCCCACAGTTATGCATCAAATGTCCTAACTCTCCGCAATGATAACATTCCTTATCCTGGCCCCACCCTTTTCCAGACGCTGTTCCCTCTTGCTGCCATTTCCAGGGGTGGGGGTGTGGGGGCGAGGGGGTCCCACCTTTCATTCATACACCTTGCCCTTGGGCTTGTTTATGGTCCCGGTATTCTTTTTATCTGCCTGGCATGCTTCAAAACACAAGGTCATTTTCCTCACTGCCTTAGCTTCAGTATTTACGTCACCCACATGCTCTGGATCAAACTCAGACACCGCAGCTTGTAGATAGGGCAGACTGTGAAAAATCAAAGTGCGCAACCAGTGGTTACACAGGGCTCCCATTAGTTATCCTCCATCTCCCAGCACCCCTCCCACGGCCGCCAGATATGTGTGCCACAGCTTGTCAGCAAAAGCTGCCAGGGTTTTGTTTGGACCCTGCTCTATGTCTGCTAAAGCTTTGAAAGGATCCCCTTTTCCTTGTCCCATCACTTGGGCAATTCTAACCTTTAACCCTGCATAATCGCCTCCTGCCCATTTGCTCTCCAGTGGGAGGCCGGCAAAAACACCAGTGCTCAGGGTGAATAGCAGTAAACGCTTCCTCTCCTCCTCATCAAGGCCGTTTAAGGCGGCCGTTTGTTGCACCTCTAAATAGTGTCCTTGGGGGTCCCCTCCCTGCTCCAACTTTTTCATATCACGGGACATTTTCCTTAATTCCTCAGTATTATACAGGACCACAAATACCCGATATAGTTGCCCTAGGGCTTCTACCTCTGCACCCTCGGCCGGCGCCTGGTACCGTTTTTGGCGCATCGGGGCCATAGGTGGGGGCCGAACTCCCTCTGGTAGGCCATAGTCTGGTCCCTGCTCTAACTCCGCTTCACCTTCCTCGCCTTCACTATCCCTTTCTCCATCGTCCAGCCCTTCTCCTCCTGATGAAGGGGTCATGGTGCACACAAGGCCCCTCTGGATCCGTAATTTATCCTCCAAATTCTTAATCTTCCTTTTACACCCGGTGTGATCCCCTCGAGCATCCCTTTTCTGAACAACCCTAAATGCGGCTTTCAGGTCCGCATTGGCCCTTTCTGCCTGCTCCGCTCGGTGCCTCTGATCTGCTTCCCTCATTGACAACATGTCACACTGATTCTGATTATTGATACACTGGCTCTCTAGATATTGTTCTTTACTAACCCATCTTTCCTTTTCCATCTCAAATTTTTCCTCAAACTTTCTCTTACTTTCCCTCACTTCCCCTACCTCCTTCTTTCTGCTTTCTCTATCTTCCTCTAATTCCTTCAGAAGTCAGTTCACCACCGCTTCTCTATCACTGGCTTTTTCTGCCATATTCTCTATTTCCCTTCGTAATTTAATCTTTTCATACTCATCTTGCTTAACCTGCCTTTGATAGGCTAACAACCAGAAGGCTTTCATTATCCGCTGCCGACGTGTGGACACTTGTGTCCACTGTTCGGCCTCATAAACTGGATCATCACCGTCAATAATGACCCATACCCACCTCTCCTGGAGAGGTAACTTCCCCGCCACATACTTTGTGACTAACTCATCCATTATCTTTGCCATTGTCTGCTCTGAACGGGTCCCTGTTTGGGCACCAAAAATCTGTAAGACGTTTAAATTCACCCTTGTCCTTTAACCCGTCCAACAGTTTCCAAAGTTCAGACCCATGGAACAGACAACACAAAACACAAGGATTTGAGAATAACTTTCTTTTTACTTAAATTCAGCAAGAGGTTACAAGTAAGCTCACACAAAACTGTTGCATATTATACTCCTAATTATATCTAAGCATACACAGATTTATTCCCTTACTTTAAAATCAAGCAAAAATAAGTCACTTAAAATCAGCAAGAGGTTACAAGTAAGCTCACACAACACAGTTACATATAATACTCCTGATTATATCTAAACATACATAGGTTTTTTCCCTTTAAGATCAAGCGATAATAAGCCAACACTACATATGTACTAACATCAGTGAGTGGTCAGTTCAGCGATGGCTAAATGTACGACTTTAACTGGCAAACTGGCAAAGGTTGCCTCCCCCGACTGCAGCAGCACCGAGTGTCTTAAAACAGCATCTTTTTATAAAAACCTGGGCAGGCTCCTCAATGCGTTTGTGTCCCAAACTGTTTTGCCTGAAGATGTTCCTGTCTTTGTAATGCCCAACCGTTTGTTCCTGCTCAGGGACTGTCGCTTCCTTATCTGATTAACAGCTTTCGTACAAAGTTCCCACAGGAACCAACCTCTCAACCTCCCGAAACATGCTGGGATATTAAATTTGGTCAACTTTCTAAGTTTGGTCAAGTTATAGCAAATTCTTACAGCAAATGGCTTATTCTTGCACCTAGGATTTCTGGCATGGTCAGAATGAGAGCCAGGCAGAAGTCTTGCCCTGCCACACTTCTGGCAGTGGATTGCGGAACTCGGAATTTCATGCCAGTAGGTTTATATATCTAGGTCTGGGGCTGATGCTGTTCAGTATTCACAAAATCAGCAAGCTAGTGTTTCAGATCATATGCTGTCCTGCACTATGTCTTAATCACCTGTTATTCCTATCCTCGCTGACTTACATTGATTCCATGGGCTCGAACTTCATCGGGCCGTTGAGGTGGGATTGGAGGCATATGGGCGGTTAAACTCGCGAAATCGGGGGGCACGAACCCATCCCGCCCCCAACCCGCCTCCATGCCCATTTCCCAGGAGGCGGGGACCCGACCTGTGCTGGGAGCCGCCTCCCCGAGGCGGGAAGGGGATTAGTGCCAATTAACTGACTGTTAACAGGTAGTTAACAGGCAGTTTTTAGCCTAATCCCTATTTTTATCCCTGAAGTGTGGGCTTCCCGACAGCTCCAAAACACGGCAAGTTAGCGAGGCGGACCGTCAGGCTGAAGGGCTTGGAGGGTTCGAGATATCCAGTGTTCAGGCGAGTAATGGGTGCATGAGTGCAGAGGTAAGTGTGTTTGATGTGTGTAAAGTGCTTAAATAAGTTTTACTTACCTTTACTTAATAATGCAGCCTTCCTTCAGGTCTCGGGAGTCCCTCATCTCACCGGCACAGAAAGCAGAATGGCCGCAAGCTGTCAAAATCTGCAGCCTCTGCTTTCTGTTCTAGAGAGATCTCTAAATCAGCCTGAGAGGAAGGAATTAACTTAGAGTACAGATTGTCAGTGTTTGACAGCTTCAAAGAGCTGTCAAATGCTGATATTTCATCTGTCAAAAGCTCTTGACAGATGAAATGTCAATCTGTGACATCACCTGTTGCCGGGTGGCCCTTAATTGGCCTGCTGAGCCCGCTGGGCGGGCTCAACAAGGTCAATCAGGGGAAAATCGAGCGGGTTGGTCACAACTAGATGGAGGCGGGACTACAACCCCAAAAGTGGGAGTCCCGCCTCCTACACGCCTCCATTGATAAAATCCAGTCCCATGTCTCCCAATTCTATAGAATTGGAAGGCATCCCTCCACAGTATTGCCCACCCAATATCTGGAATCTCCTTCAACCTTATATCCCATCCTGTACCCTTCAGTTCTCCATTTCTGGCCTTTTGTATATCCTACCTTCCCCTTGCCCCACCTTGGAGGCAGAGCCTTCAACCAACGGCCTTGGTCCGACTCTCTGACACTCCTACTTTTCTCTCCACTTTTAAAAAAAATCTCAAAATCATCTTTTTGACCAAGCTTTCATCCTCTCCTAACATTCTGTCCATGGCTTGGCATCCATTTCCTTATCTATTTTATTTATTTACTCTGCCTGCCCCACCCCCTTCCACACACACACACTATGTATATATTCTCTAGAGTTTAGAAGAATGAGAGGTGATCTCATTGAAACATACAAAATTATTACAGGGCTTGACAGGGTAGATGCAGGGAGGATGTTTCCCCTGGGTGGGGAGTCTAGAACCAGGGATCACAGGCTCAGAATAAAGGGTCAGCCATTTCGGACTGAGATGAGAAGAAATTTCTTCACTCAGAGGGTGGTGAATCTTTGGAATTCTCTACCCCAGAGGGCTGTGGATGCTCAATTGTTGAGTATATTCAAGACAGAGATCAATAGATTTTTGGATATTAAGGGAATCAAGGGATATGGGTATAATGCAGGAAAGTGAAGATGAGGTAGAAGATCAGCCATGATCTTATTGAATGGCAGAGCAGGCTCAAGGGGCCAAATGGCCTACTCCTGCTCTTATTTCTTATGATCTTATGTAAAGCACCTGTGTAAATGTTCGAGGTTAAAGGTTTTATATAACTGCAAATTGCTGTTGCTGAACTATTCTGTGTACAGAAAAAATAATCAGAACAGGTTAAAGATTAATAGGGTCAATAAGAAACTCAAATAATACAGAGTATGATATGATCAGACACCAGTATGATCAGACACCAGTATGGTTCTGAAAGGGAGCGAATTCCTGCTTCCAGTTTCAGTTCGAGTTCTTATTTTTGTTCCAGTTCTTGTTTTGTTTCTGTTTTCAGTTCTGGTTCCAGCTCCAGTTCAAGGAACCTGAAAATTACATTGATAGTCAGTTTAATTCAGCCACTGGCTTATTCTGCAGTTTTTAAAATACACTCGTACATCTCCAATGGTTTTTCCCTTTGTAAAATCTTTCTGTTCCCCATACATTACCCAAATGAAGAGTTGTGTTCGAGGTCTGCTCTGTGAATGCTGCTGTGAGATCAACCAACAGGAGAAGTGTACTAATGGTTCAATGGGGGTTGTGAGTGTCGGGAAAGGTGCAAGTGAATGAGGGGGGAGGAGTGTGAGCAGCACCCACTCTGTCTCCACTTTTATCATTCGCCTAAGGTAGTTCCTGGCCTCTGCTTCATGCTTCCCCATGGCAGACCTTGCAACCCGATGAACATATTATGAGCACGAAGACTCAGCCAAGTGTCAAAGGCACAAGGGGTAGGCAGCCTTTCTGGGGATTCAGAGATTGAGTGAGGCTTCCAGAGGTTTTAACTTATTACAAACTTTGTTTCATGCAAAATATACTAAGTATTATTAAACGATGAGATAAGTATTAGAAAATGAGGGTGATCAGAAATAAAGGCATGTTGTGAAGGTTCACACATTGCAGATTGCTGAATCCTTCACTCCTCTGAGCAGTGCATTGGAGGTGCAACATACAACACCCGAGACCCTGTGGCAAGTGAAGCTGTTGAAAGGGCTCAGGTGACTCTGAGGAGAAGGCTATCTTGGTTATTATTGAAATTCCCCAAGAGTGCATTGCGAACAATAATTATTATATATCCAGCTGTCAAACAATAAAAGAGAAGGGTAAGCAAATTAAGAGACTAAACGACTGAACTTTCTGAGAATGATGTCACATGTAACCTTATCTTCCATTTAAGCTGAAAGTTATTAGTTTGTAAGAGGAGATCCCTCAGTGCCTTGGTAGATTTTTGCTAATTACAACCTCCAGATGCTCATTTTAAGTAAATCTGAACCCCCTGTTCCCAGTGAAATCCTTGATGTTCTCTGCTGTGAGTACAGCAAACTTGAGCAGTACACTAATCCTGACTTTAAATTAGGTACAGAAGTTCAGGGGTGTAGTTAGCAATTTGCAGTTGATATATGCACCAGCTGATACATTGCCCCAGATATTGCCCCTTTTCCCACCAACACTTTAGTGCCCCTGAAACATGTGCACAGGCATCGCTTGTAGATATCAGTGTACGTGCCACCTCCTATTGTACAAAAGTAAAATGGCAATGAATAAATGCTACTTCAAATTCCTCTCCATTGTCAAAATTAAGCTGAAATTAATTTATACAGAATTGCATATATCGTGTACATCTTCCTTAGCCTTAGTTTCCCACAATTCAACAGTGACTACACTCCAAAAGTACTTAATTGGCTGTAAAGCGTTTTGAGACATCTGGTAGTTGTTAAAGGCGCCATATAAATGCAAGTCTTTCTTTTTAGCTGTAGAGGTTGCAGAATAAAGAGTTTGGTTCTGATTTGTACCTTACAAGCAACAACCAGACAATGGGCAAGTCAGTGCCAATGAGTTGGATGGAGACTATGCCAAAACATTTATTCACTGTGTACCAGTTGTCAGATAAATAATTAATATTGTGAGAATGAATTGTAAATATTAATTTAAAATGAAAACACGATTGATGAGTAGATTTGAACGTGGCCCAGATGATGTCACTATGCTGTCTTTTATTATCTCGGGAAAATACAACAAATATGGTAGAAATTTTAGCTACTGTCGCAGCAATGCCCAGTGTACTCTCTCCTTTCCCTATTTTGCAGTAATCTCTTGTTTTGACAGATGGAGGTAGATTCCTGTTCCATTGGTAATATTTCTTACAGAAGAAGTTCATGGTGCAGGAACTAGATGGCACTGTGGCCTGTGCTGCCATCTGTCCCCTTCCAAATAGCTAGTTTGGTCAGAAATATTATCTATCCCTTCAATTACTGTCTGTTTGTTTACCTCAGGCTCTGGCTCTGACTATCAGATGGAACTTTTACATGTCTTAGCCCTCTTTACTCATTGTTTTTTTCTTAATTTGGTCCACTGCATTTTTAGAAGTTAATTTGCATAGATTATCTATCAGGGAGGTCTGTCTATATGGTACGATTTTAAAGGAGTTGCAGGAACGTCAAGACCTAGGGGTTCACATACACAAATTTTTGAAGGTGGCAGGACAAGTTGATAAGGCTGTTAAAAAAGCATACAGGATCCTTGGCTTTACAAAATAGAGGCATAGGGCTGGATTTTCATTCAGAAGTCGGGTTGGAGGCGGGACTACAACTTTCGGGGTTGTAGTCCCGCCTCCATCGAGATGCGGCCAATCCAGCAGGCTCAGCAGCCCAATTAAAGGCCATCTGGCAACAGGTGACGTCACAGACTGAAATTTCATCTGTCAAGACATTTTGACAGATGAAATATCAGTGTTTCACAGCTGTTTGAAGCTGTCAAACACTGACAGTCTTACTTCTAACATGAGTCCTTCTCCACAGACTCAGTTAGAAATCTCTCCTGCACAGAAAGCTGCAGGCTGTCACTTTTGACAGATCGCAGCCATTCTGCTTTCTGTGCTGGTGAGATGAGGGACTCCCTGAACCTAAAGGAAGGAAGGCTGAAAAGTTAAGAAAAGGTATGTAAAACTTATTTCATCACTTTAGACACACCAAACACACTTACCTTTGCACTCATGCACACATCACTCACCTGAACACCGACATCTCGACCCCTCCAAGCTCTTCAACCTGACGTCCTGACTCCTGCAACTTGGCGTGGTTTGGAGCCGTCGGGAATCCTACAGTTCAAGCTTAAAAATAGGGATTAGGCTAAAAACTGCCTGTTAACTATCTGTTAACAGGCAGTTAATTGGCACTAATCCCTTCCTGCCTCGGGTAGGCGGGTCCCAGTGCGGGGCGGGTACCCGCCTCCTTTGAAATTGGCACGGAGGCGGGTTGGAGGCGGGATGGGGTTGGGACCCCCGATTTCAGGAATTTAACCCCCCGCACGCCTCCAAACCCGACTCCACAGCACACTGAAAATCGAGCCCATAGAGCACAAAAGCAAGGAAGTTATGCTAATCCTTTATAAATCACTGATTAGATCTCAGCTGGAGTATTGTGTCCAATTCTGGGCACCATAATTTAGGAAGGATGTCAAGGCCTTGAAGAGGGTGCAGATGAGATTTACTAGAGCGGTACCAGGGATTACATAGAATTATATTGCATGTACATCACAGAAAGAGGCCATTCGACCCAACCAGTCCATGCTGGCGTTTATGCTCTACTCTAGCCTTCTCTCATCCTTCCTCATCTAACTCTATCAACATAACCCTCTACTCGCATCTCCCTCATATGCTTACCTAGCTGCCCCTTAAATGCATCTATACTGTTTGCCTCAACTACTCCCTGTGGTAGCAAGTTCCACATTCTCACCACTCTCTGGGTAAAGAAGTTTCTTCTGAATTCCCTATTTGATTTCTTGGTGACTATCTTATATTGATGGCCTCTAGTTTTGCTCTTCCCCACAAATGGAAACACTCTCTCTTTGTCTACTCTATCAAAGCCTTTCATAATTTTAAAGACCTCTATTAGGTCACCCCTCAGCCTTCTTTTTTTAAGAGAAAAGAGACCCAGCCTGTTCATTCTTTTCTGATAGGTATATCCTCGCATTTCTGGCATCAACCTTGTAAACCTTTTTTGCACCGTCTCCAGTGCCTCCATATCTTTTTATAATATGACGACCAGAACTGTACACAGTATTCCAGATGTAGTCTAACCAAGGTTCAATACAAGTTTAGCATAACTTCTCTACTTTTCAATTCTATCCCTCTAGAAATAAGCCCTAGTGCTTGGTTTGCTTTTTTCATGATTTTATTAATCTGCGTTGCTATTTTCAGTGATTCGTGTATTTGTACTCCCAGATCACTTTGGTTCTCTACCCCTTTTAGTTTCTTAGGGGGAAAAATTCGGTTGGTTTGCGCCTCCCGTTAGTGCCTTAAGAGGGCGCTAATGGGGCGCAAAGCAACTAGCGCCCGGGCGCGGCGATGTTTGCGCCGCTCACGAAATTGACAAGACATTTTGCGGCGGCGCTAAACACTATCGCCATGATCTCCTGCGCCTGCAGATTGTCGAGTGTGCAATGCCCCGGTAGTGCCCCGGACCGGATATTGAGTGGCGCCCCTTGCCTTACCGTCTGCCGCTAGCAACGACTGGTTGAGGGGAGCATTTTACAGTCAGGAAGGGACTGGGGGAGCGTTATTTAAAGGTGACCGCTTCCTGCCTTTTATTGTTGGCGACATTTTTGCACCACGCATTCTGAGTGAGAGAGACCTCTGGAGATATTCAACGCTGTGTTGAGGAGTTTTGGGTACTGAGCAGCACTTTGCAGGTTCATTTTGATTTGATCTTCCTTGCATTGATTTAGAAGAGACTATGGGGGCTGCACTCTGAGCTCTTTCCCTGGGTCTCTCCATTGTTCTTTCCAGCAGATTTGATGTACAGGTCTCTCCAGGCCGAGATTCAAGGCTGCAATGAGCAGGGTGTGGATGGAGAGCAAGATCGACCCTCCCCTTTAAGAACTGGCCGGCGCCAGTGTGTCTGTGTGTCATTGCTGACTGACATCACATGAGCTTCGCCAGCGCTCTGAGGTAGTGCCTCGCTCCTCTGCATTAGCGCCTGATTTAGCACTCCAATCACCTCCGGGGCGATAGAAGCCAAGTTTGCAGTCGGAGATGATAATTAGCGCCAGGCGCTAAACTTTGCGCCCGGCCGATCATTGCGCCCCAAATGGGCGATACCGAATTTCTCCTCCTTATTTTCTAAGTAATATGTGACCTCCTTATTTTTCTAACTGAAATGTAATACCTCACACTTATGGGTGTTGAAATTAATTTGCCAATTATATGCCCTTTCTGCAAGTTGAGAGACTTCAGTTATGTGGAGAGACTAGAGAAACTGGGATTGTTCTCCTTACAGCACAGAAGGTCAAGGGGGGATTTAATAGAGGTGTTCAAAATTATGAAAGGTTTTCATATAGCTAGGGATAAACTGTATCCTCTGGCGTGAGGGTCGATAACCAGAGGTCACAGATTTAAAATAATTGGCAAAAGAAGCCAGGGGCAAATGAGAATTGTTTTTACGAAGCGAGTTGTTATGATCTGGAATGCACTGCCTAAAAGGGTGGTGGAAGCAGATTCAATAAGAAGCTTTATAAAGGGAATTGGATATATATTTAATAGCACTACGGGGAAAGAGCAGGCGAGTGGGACTATTTGGATAGCTCGTTCAAAGAGTTGGCACAGGCACGATGGACCTGTTAGAAACTAGGGGTGCCTAAAAATGTATATGGCTACACGAATAATACTGTGTTTAAATGATAAGTTTTGTTTTCCTGGAAAGCTTGCATTGAATTTGAGATAGTCTTTTTAATCAGTTAAATTAGGTGAAACATAAACATTCCACATGGGGACCCATAGGATGGCCCTGCCAGGCTAGTTATCTGTTGTTTGTAAGTTAGGGTTTTGACTTTGTTGATGTATCTTTAATTTGGCCAGTGAAGGCCCAACCTATGTTTCTTCCATTATTACTAATGACCATATTATAATCTCCACAGATAGAAATTGGAGTTTGTTTAGCAGAAGTACTTGTGAAGATAATTAACCGTTAATTAGGAAAAGACATAGAATGAAAGGAATTTGAGGAGGCTAAGGTATCCATCTTAGAATGGGCCATTTGCTAGATGAAGGTGAGATAGCGACTGGGTAATGTGCAACAGGTCTGGCTGGGGCCATGATTAAGAGGGACAGGGCCGGGCCTTGTACTTGCTGGGTTAAGAAGGATAGAATCAAGAGATATAAAATGGATTCCAATGGAGGAACCTTCAAAATGTAAAAACAAGAAATATAAATTGGATGAAATAATGAGACCCTCTTTTGGGGAGGGCTTTCATCCAAGAACCAAGACAAAGAACTTAAGCTGTCATTGGTTGATGAAGTTTTGGAGGAACCTCTATAGGTTAAATGGTCTTGTCAATAACTTGGCCTCAGGCCCACCCCTAAAAAGAGAATAAAAAGTGACACCCCAAGGGCTTGCCCACAGAGACGGTGGAGGGGAGAACCGAACAGAAGTTGCAAAGAGAAGTTGGGCTGGTCGAACGCTCTTTTGAGAGTGATCGCATGATCACCATCAAGGCTCTAGAGTGAAAGAGAGAGAGAGAGAGAGGCCAGAAGCCAGAGAACTGTTCATGCATGCCAGCCGTCTGTCCAATCGGATCTGATACCAGCTGCTTGTCACGGTCGTATGTTTTTGCTGTATTACTAGTGTGTTATATTCCATCCTAAACTCCGATTAAACACAATGGCCTAGAAATTCGGTGGGCTGCGCAACCAGTTAGCGCCCAAAGAGGGCACTTAATGGGTTTAGCGCCACTGGCCACGCCTCCCGTGAAATTTAGCAGGGCGCTAATGGTGGCGTTAGCCTGTAGTGCTGCGCCACCACCGATGATGTCATCGGTGTGCGCAGTGCCCCGCTACCGCCCCGATCGCAAAATTTGGTAGCGCCCCCCGCTGTAACGCCGGTCGCAAAGGGGCCTACCTGCGGCGGTAGAGGCGCTAATTAAAGGAGAGGTGTGGGGCGGCCATTTTTTTTGCTGGCCACCTGCCAGCACCTCTTCGCGCTGCCGTCCCCGGCCTCCTGAGTGCCCCCCCATGTTGTGCCGGCTGAGTCCCAAGAGCCCGGCACTTCTCCTCGGTGCCGGGCTCTTTTGCCGGCACTCGCAATCTCCAATCGCGCTGAAGCAGGCTCCTCCCCTTTAAGAAGGGGAGGAAGGCCTGCAGTGCCGCAGCACGCCGTGCCGCAGCGTGTGGTGCTGCGGCACGTTGTGCTGCTATTTTCAGTTGCAGCGCCCCAAGACGGATGCGGGGTGCCTCGAGCAGCGCCCCGCTTCTGTTTGGGGCGCTGAAACTGAATTTCTGGCTGGCGCTCGTGGCTCCATCCGGGGCAGTACTTCTGGCGCCCAGGCAAGACTGGCGGCGCCACCGAATTTCTAGGCCAATATACCCACCATATTGGTTTGCACTTGATCCTGTTTACCAGAGATACGTGAATCTCTACAAACTGGTGAGCCAGCCAGGAGTGCAACAGGGTTGTTGTGGTCGAAACTAGTTGAGGACGGGTTGTAAAGTAAAAACGAAATGGCAGATGTGTATTTTAGAGAAAAGGTTAGGAACAGTCTTTCGGATAAGTTAGGGGCTCCGGGGGCCCAAGCAGTAATTGGAATAGTGCAGGGTGATGAGAAGAGTGAGAAAAGTTACTCTGAGATTTGGGGTGAGATAGCGTCCCAGGTGGGTGCGAAGAAATGTAAAGTTAAGGAAGCCAGAAATAGACTGGCTTACGCGGCCCACTTGTGTGCTGTTCGCTTGGGAGGCAAAGTTGTACTCCTGAAAGAGAGAAATGCACAACTTGAAAGAGACTTACAGGATTGGCAAGGCCGACATGCCACAGTCTGTACACTTCTCCATCAAGAACAAGCCTTGGCAGATGAGGCACGACTTGCCTCAAGACACCACCATCAGGTGTTTGAGGATAACAAGGCTTTAAAACTAAAAAATGAATCCCTGATCTCACAACTTGAGGACGCCAGGGGAGCCTTGAGAGAATTACTTGAAAAACTCCCTCTGGTGAGCACTGACCATACTCACTGCGAATTAAAAATTATGGAATTGAAAGGAAAGCTGGGGAGACAAGCAGCTGCTGTTGCGGCTGTTCATCGCCTTAAACCAGGGATCCTGGTATTAACTGGGATGATCTAACAAGAAAAGCCCAGTGCAATAAGAACCCCATCTGCCAAAATAGTCCCTCACCCTCTGCGCCACCGCCTCCCTATCCAGGACAAACTGCCCCGGTAGAAACCAAGCAAGTTAATATAGTCACTACTACCACCCAATTTGGTGGCCCTACACCCTCGGATGATGAATTCGATAATGATACCTCTTCTGTAGCCTACAACCTGCCCCCAAATGTGGAAGTAACTACTACTACCAGTAGAAGTTTGACCCCGGTGGAGTGCAAAGCACTAGCCGAAGAAATGGGGCCAATAAACTGGGGGATGAACCCAGTTGTCCTAACAAGTGATTAGGGTACATTCCATCACTGTCACCCTGAGTTAGAGTTGACAGACTTAAAACAAGTTCTGTTGTCATGATTTTCACGGGAACTCAAGTTATCACTTTCACGGGAAATCTATGATAAAAGTAAGGGCTGGTGGGATGTTATGGATTCAGTTTGTTCCCATTTGGGCATGGACGCAATTAATTTCACCCGTGCGGCTGGGGACGGCCAGCAAAAGGCTAATGAGCATCCCGTAGCCTTTGCAAATCAATTGTATGATTTGTACAACCAGTCCCAGAAAAACTGTAATGGTCAAGAGTTTTGGGACACGGAGGGATTTAAGCTGACATTCATTGATGCTCTCTTACCGCCCGCCCCCCCCCCCCGTAAGGGACGCTCTTGGTATTACCGTTCATCAGGGAACCCCGTGGGCTGATCTGAAGGACACTTGCATTTGAGCTTGGAACCAAGTTAAGTCATCCCTCACCCCTACTGAGTCCAAAGTGTCGATGGTGGAGGGTCCGCTGACTCCACAAACCCCGCCCTAGTCAGGAGACAAAAGCCACGTAATCTGTTATAACTGTTATAATTCCGGACACTATGCTCGCGACTGCCACGATAGTCGACGTCCAAATAATGGCCCACGCTATCAACCCCCAATCTGTGAAGGTAACGGGTCTGATTTGAACTTTGTGCAGCAGCAGCTCGAACACCTTTCGGCAGTAGTTGAGGCCATGAAGCACAGTTAGGCCGGGGGGGGGTACAAAACGTTTCAGCTGTTTGTAGCAGTGGCGATGCGCTCCCAGACTCACGACCCCAGTGACGGTCAGAGGCCTCTATGGTGACCACGTCTTCTGCTGTCTGGTACGGGGAGGATGGCCGACCCTTTGTCCGGGCCACTGATCATGGAGGCTGCTGCCATGTTATGTTTGTGGATTCCGGTTCTGCCGTGATGACCCCGCTCCCTTTTCCCATTCTGGCACCGCTCTAAACCTCTCTGGCTTTAATGCTTCTACTCAGTTAGTTAATCAGGGATTGAGCTCCACAGTCTTGTCCATCGATGGGTATTCTGTCGATGTCCCCTCTCCTGTATATATGGCCACCCATGACCAAAAAGGTATCCTCGGAAGTGACACGCTGCATAAACACTGTGCTGTCCTCGACTATGCTAATGGTCGTATTTGGTGGCACTTTAATGATGGACCACCGACACCTATTTCAGATGCCCATTTTAATATGCAATTAAAAAACCTGAGAATTTCACCCTTCCCGGGACTGAAGACCCCATGGTTAATACATTAATTCATAAATTTTCAGTGGTTTTTGCTAAGTCCAAACATGATTGTGGTAGGATGTCGGGAGATGAGGAGATTAATGGACCCTCCCACCCTCCTGTTAAGCAGTATTCCATTCCGGCTGAGAGTAAACCTTATGTTCGGTCTACTATCGATTCATTATTAAAGCAGGGTGTTATCCGCACTGGCACTTTTACCACTAATTCTCCAACCTGGCCAGTTAAGAAACCAGACGATAGCTGGCGTCTAACAAATGATTATCGCAAGCTAAATTCGGTAACCCCAGCTTGCGCCCCTGTTGTTCGGGAGACCCCCACTCTCCTGTCCCAGATTCCACCAGCTACTTCTCCACCTTTGACATTTCAAACGGCTTCTGGAGTATTCCTGTTAAGTCAAAGGGTCAGTACAAGTTTGCCTTCACTTTTGAAGATCAAAGTTATACTTGGACATGTTTTCCTCAAGGCTTTCACAACGCCCCAACTATATTCCACAAACGGATGGCTCAGGCACTGAAACCTTTATCGAGACCCGACTGCCTGCTGCAGTATGTTGATGACCTTTTGCTTGCAACGCCTGACAAAAAGACTCATATTAAATTAATGGAAGAGCTATTAGACCTTCTTCTAAAAGCTGGGCTGAAAATTAACCTCAAAAATGTACAACTGTTACAGCCAGAAGTAACATTTTTAGGGGTTTCAGTGGGACAAAAGGGACTCAGCCCTGACCAGCATAAGATTGAGGTGATTCAGCGTTTACCATTGCCCGCATCCAAAGCCGGACTTCGCTCCTTCCTGGGCCTAGTGGGATACCAGCGCTCATTTATTCCCAGATTTGCGGAGCTAGCCAAACCATTATATGAACTGTTAAAGGGTGAAGAGGACGCTGTGGCCCATGACTGGACCACCGAACATACAACGGCTGTGTCCCTCCTTAAAACTGCTGTTATGCAAGCCACATGCCTGACAAGCCCTGATCGAGATAAGCCTTTCCACCTGGAGGTGGGATCCACTGATCAGAGTCTTGCTGCTGTTCTGTGCCAAGAGGTATAGGGTAAACTTATGTCAATCGCTTTCGCCTCCCGTATTTTGAATGGCGTGGAAAAGATTTTCACTGTGCGTGAGTGACATCTGCTAGCCACTTTTTGGGCAGTCAAACACTTCACGTTTATTACTGGGCTGAAAAAAACGATCATACATAGCCCCCAGACCCCTTTGAATCTTCTACTTAAACCAGGGGACACTTTGGTCTCCTCTGCCCGGCTCAGTCACTGGACACTTCTGTTAACTCAGAGAGATTTGGAAATAATGCCAAGGCAGACAACTCTACTACCTCAGCTCCTACTGTACGAATGTAAGAAGTCACACAACACCAGGTTATAGTCCAAGGCCTAGAAATTCAATATAGCCACTTTTGGGGCGGTAAAGTCGGGCGGGCGCTAAAGTTTGCGCCTGGCGCAAAGTCGATGGCACTTCGCCGATATTCAGTAGCTTCGCCCTAAGAGGTTGCTTGAGCGCTAAAACTGGCGTTGCACGCCTATCTTTAGGCGCTAAGCCGGCGGTGCAGAGGGATAGCGCCGAGGCCGGGCGCAGCGCAGGTGCGGTCATTTCTTGATTGACAGCAGGCACCGTGGCGCCGGCCAACTCTTAAAGGGGGAAGGGTCGACTTGCTCTGCTGCAACGGCCTGCACACTGCAGCCTTCCAGCTAGGCCTGAACACTGCTGGTGATCAGAAGGAGCCATGGCAACGGTACAGAAGGCCCGTGAGCGTGCCCTGCGCTTCTCAGCCCATGACTTGAAGGTGATGGTGAGGGCCTTGGAGAAGAGACAGCACATCTTGTTCCCGGACACTGGCAGGAAGCTTCCAACCAGCGTCTATAGGAAAGCCTGGAGGGAGGTCGCCCGCTGGGTGTCGGCCACCGGCGATGACCCCAGGGACAATGTCCAATGCCGGAAGAAGTTTAATGACCTGACCAGGATTGTCAGGGTGAGTACCCTTTCCAGTCTCCTCCTCATCCTTGCATGTACACCTGACATGATGGGCAAAGGGACCTGAAAGCCCTAATGGCCAGCCCTCAGCCAGCAGCTATGGGACAGTCATGAACATCAATTGCACATTCTGCACTTTACACCATGGGAGGCAGTGCACACCACATCAGGGCTACACACTGGCCAAGCTATTCCACCATGGGAGGCAGCGCACACCACATCAGGGCTACACACTGGCCAAGCTATTCCACCATGGGAGGCAGCGCACACCACATCAGGGCTACACACTGGCCAAGGTATTCCACCATGGGAGGCAGTGCACACCACATCAGGGCTACACACCGTACTTACAGGGCGTCCTTTCTCTTGCAGGCTAAACTTGCCAACAACCGAAGGCACCAGGAGCAGACCGGGGGAGGCCGCCCCCAGATCCAGGAGCTCACTCCCCTGGAGGAGCGCGTGAGTCGCCTCATGGGACCCCGGGTGATTGGGCCCGTTGCCTGTGGAGATGCCGACCCTCTTCTGGGCCACAATGGTATGGACATCACCTTTTGGACCTCTCTCGTCGCACTTGCGCATCCGATCTACCTCCTTTGCCATTGTCCGACCAATGCGCTGAATGCCACCAGTCATGCCTCCCTCGCTGATGCCCTCTCCTCACTCTAAAGCTACTCTTGTGCCTTCCTGCTTTCAGCTGGTGACGAGGAGCTCCCTGAAGCTGCCAGTGACAGCCCCTCCGAGGAGGAGGAGGAGGAGGAACAGGAAGGCGGACCATCAGGGCAGCAGTCAGGTGCGGCTGCAGATGCCGAAGTAGTGGACACATTTTCCCTGGAGGAGAGCCTGGAGGAAGTGTCGGAGGGGAGTGGAGCTGCTGGGACCAGTGGCGTCCAGCAACCCAGGAGGGCTGCGGTTGGTCCGCAGCCTTCCCCCCAGAGGGGGGAAGGATCGGAGGGGAGTGCAGTTGCTGGGCCCAGTCGCCGCTGGCAACGTGGCAAGGGTCGGCCAGCTCTGCCCCCTGCTCCCCAGCGGGAGAGTCCGGACTCCAGTCCGGCCACCTTCAACTCAGAGGAGGTGCGCCACCTCGATCAAATGGCCCAGGATTCGGATCGCCGGCACACCGAGCTGATGGGGGTAGTGGCACGGATGCCTGAGGCCATCGAGTCCCTGGCTAGTAGTGTGCGCGAGTTCGGGGCCTCACATGCCGCGAGTGGCCGGCTGATCAGTGATGCCGTCCAGACAGTGGCTGCTCTGTTGCGGTCGCAGACCAGGGCAACAGGGGCACTGACTGCTGCCACACGCGCTGCGTCAGCCAGGCATCGCCTGGACACCCGCCGCGCTGCAGCAGCACAGCGGGCTGCCCTTCGGCAGATTGGTGCGCATGCTGCAGTGCGGGCCCGTGCGAGTCCCAGAGTGGCACATCACCAGCCAGGGCCGACCATCCGCCAGATTGAACATGTTCCTCCAGCCGTCACCGCCACTCCCCCAGTGGCGCCTCAACGGCAAGCGGCTGCGAATGATGTT
Organism: Somniosus microcephalus; assembly: GCF_052327205.1. NCBI lineage: Eukaryota > Metazoa > Chordata > Chondrichthyes > Squaliformes > Somniosidae > Somniosus > Somniosus microcephalus. The sequence goes on along the minus strand of NC_140987.1, from coordinate 403,743,094 downwards.
GGCCAGGCACAGCTGCGCCAATCACCAGCCGGACCCTCGAGGGGCAAACCCCGTCTAGGCCGCCCCCCAAGGGCATCTGCCGGAAGGACATCTAACCCTCAGGAGCCTTTCCCCAGCCTCGCAGTAGCCACTGGGCAGAGCTTGCGGAAGAGCAGCAGGCCGGGCAGGGGCCCCAAAAGGCTCGACAAGGTCTCACCCTCGCGGCCCAAGAAGTAGACGGTGTGGCCAAGTGTTATTTTATATGGCGATGCCTATGTTTCTTTTGGCCATGGTTGTTTTGTTTCTGGGGATGTTTTTTGGGTTAAGGCCAAGGATGAAGGCCATTTTTGAACAAATGTTCAGTTATTCCTCCCCAGGTTGTGGGAGTGAGTCATTTGATGTACTGTTTTTTGGGGCCGTTTAATGTTTCTGGGTTTCATGTGTGAAGGGGTTTCATTGGTCTAAAATAAAGATTTCTCTTTATTCAGAGAGTGTTCATGTTTGTTGCTGTAAGTGTTTGTTGCCTTCGCCGGCTGAGGGCTTGCGGAGCGGCTGCGTTCATGTTCCTTCATGGCCACAAGGCATTCCCTGACAGGGGGCTTAGAAGTGCCGTTCAATAAGCCGCCGACGGACGGCCCTTGGACTTTCTCGCTCCCTCCTGGGATGGTACTCCTCCTCCTCCTGCTCCTCCTCCTCATGCTCCTCCTGCTCCTCCTCCTGAGGTGGTGGTCCAACGTGAGGTGGCAGTGCCTGAGTCCTGCGGAGAGCCAGGTTGTGCAGCATGCAGCAAACAACGACGAATTGGGACACTCGGTCCGGGGAATACTGCAGAGATCCGCCGGAACGATCCAGGCAGCGGAACCGCTGCTTGAGGACGCCAATTGTTTGCTCGATTATGTTCCTGCTCGCTTGATGACTCTCGTTGTATGCCTCTTCAGCAGGGGTCCTGGGCGCGCGGAGCGGGGTCATGAGCCAGGTACACAAAGGATAGCCTTTGTCCCCGAGAAGCCATCCTCTTGGGGGAGGCTGTGCCTCGAACACGTCACGCACAGTTGTCTGCCGCAGGATAAAGGCATCGTGGCTGCTGCCTGGAAAGCGGGCATTGACAGCTAGGATGCACTTCTTGTGGTCACACACCAGCTGCACATTGAGGGAATGGTAGCCCTTACGGTTGCTGTAATCCTCGGCATGCTCCACAGGTGCCCGCAAAGCCACATGCGTACAGTCAATGGCGCCCTGCACCAAGGGGAAGGCCGCGAATCTTGCAAATCCCAGTGCAGGCTGATGCTGCCTCTCCAGGGCCATGGGGAAGGAGATGAATTGGCGTCTCCTTCTGAAAAGGGCATCGGTCACCTGGCGGATGCAGCAATGCACGGCGAACTGGGATATGTTAGCTATGTCCCCAGCAGCGGATTGGAAGGAGCCGGTGGCATAGAAGTTCAAGGCCACCGTCACCTTCGCCTCCACCGACAGAGACGTCCTGCTCCTGAGCTTTGGACGCAGATCTCTGCGAAGCAGATGGCAGATCTCTGCAACCACCTCCTTTCGGAATCTCAGCCTTTTTACACATCTCGCGCCACTCATGTTGAGGTAGGTGCGCTGCTGGCGGTATGCCCTGACTGGGTAAGGCCTATGTTGCCGACGCCTGTTGCCCCCTCTGCGTCTAGCCAGGGCTGCCCCTCTCACACCGCGTCTGCGAGCCCTATGGACATGACGCTGAAACTCAGCGTTGGCACCCCATGCAGCCCCCATAATATGCTGCCAAACAGTCAAATATCCAAGAGGCCACTTGCAACGCTCTGGCCTGAAGCCAAAAATACCTGAGCTAGTGTGGGCCCAAACCAGAAAGCTGTCTTCCTTGGTCTCTCCCCAGAAATCCGTTGCACAAGAGTGTTTGCTGCAAAATGGCTGCCCTTTATAGTGCAGGGTAAGTGCCCTTTAATTTACGCTCCCCGGGTCCCGCGTCGGCTCTGTTGCGTTCCACTAAACAAGCGTGCGGGCCGCCGGCCGCACAATGGGGCGGTCCCACTGAAGTTCTGGATCGGGGCGCGCAAAGGGCGTTGCACGAGGATATGACGTCATTTTCTGCGCGCGCAGGTGAGCGCGCGCTAAACTTTGTGCCGGCGCTAAATGTGTACTTAATTTGGGGCGAGGCGCAGATTGCGCTGCGCCTGGACGCTACACGCATAGCGCCCGAAATTCACTTCTCTTAAGGCGCTAACGGCTGGCGCAACCAACTGAATTTCTAGGCCCAACAGTTTTATTTTAAATCACAAGCTTTCGGAGCGCTGCTCCTTCGTCAGGTGAAGTGGAGAGATGCATAAAGACACAGCTTGTATAGTCAGAGAATAATGCCAGATGATTACAGGTAACCTTTCTAACTGCCATTTATCACACCTCAGCAGAGAGATAATCACAGCAATCAAAGGTGTGAATGGTGTCCAAACAAGTTAGTCAGGAAAACATTACATCAATGAACAATGAGGTGGGGTCACAAGGGGTCAAATGTTTTCCTGACTAACTTGTTTGGACACCATTCACACCTTTGATTGCTGTGATTATCTCTCTGCTGAGGTGTGATAAATGGCAGTTAGAAAGATTACCTATAATCATCTGGCATTATTCTCTGACTATATAAGCTGTGTCTTTATGCATCTCTCCACTTCACCTGACAAAGGAGCAGCGCTCCGAAAGCTTGTGATTTCAAGTAAAACTGTTGGACTATAACCTGGTATTGTGTGACTTCTTACATTTGTCCACCCCAGTCCAACACCGGCATCTCCACACCATGCCTACTGTACGAGGGGGGAAGCCATGAGTGCCCCCTTCCACCACTGGAGTTTGACCATCACCCCGTCTCTCCTACTCCGCTAAGTGACGCCCAGAACGTTTACATTGATGGGTCATCCTATCACAGGGATGGAAAGCCCCTTACTGGATTTGCAGTAGTCATGCCTGACAGGAAACTTAAGTATAAATGCATTCCCCACTCTGCCTAAATATGCTGAAGTTGCAGCCCTGGTGACAGCAATCCAAGTTACTCATGACATACTTGTTAATGTCTGGTCAGATAGTGACTATGCGATTAACACTTTGTTATCTTTACCGCTGTATGTTAGGAATAATTTTTGTATTGTCGATGGCAAGACCCTGCTCCATGCAAACCTCTTTGCTTCCCTTTGGGACAGATTAAAGAGCAGGATCTCAAAGGTTGTAATCTCTGGATTATTCCCGGTGCCACATGCTAGTGAGTATAGGAATAGGAGGATAGAGCAGATGAATGTGTGGCTAAAGAGTTGGTGCAGGAGGAAGGGCTTTAGTTTCCTGGATCACTGGGCCTGCTTCTGGGGAAGGTGGGACTTGTACAAGTTGGACGGGTTGCACCTGAACCAGAACGGGACAAATATCCTTGCGGGGAGGTTTGTTAGCACTGTTCAGGGGGGTTTAAACTAAAATGGCAGGGGGTTGGGAACCTGAGCAGGGAGACAGAGGAAAGGGAAACAGGGATAAAAGCAAAAGATAGGAAGGAGAAAAACAAAAGTGGCAGTCAGAGAAATCAATGGTTTAAATCAAACGTGGCCACAGTAAATAATAATTCTAATATGTCTAAGAGCGTTAAAAAAACAATCCTGAAGGCTTTGTGTCTTAATGCGAGGAGCATTTGTAATAAGGTGGACGAATTGGCTGCGCAAATAGAGGTAAACAAATATGATTTGGTTGGGATTACGGAAACGTGTCTCAAGGATGGCCAAGACTGGAAACTCAACATCAAGGGGTATTCGATATTCAGGAAAGATAGGCAAAAAGGAAAGGGAGGTGGGGTAGCATTACTGGTTAAAGAAGGGATTAATACAATTGTAATGAAGGATATTAGCTCTGATGATGTGGAATCTGTATGGGTAGAATTGAGAAATACTAAGGGGAAAAAAACATTAGTGGGAGTGGTATATAGACCTCCAAACAGTAAGGCGGAGGTTGGGGATGGCATTAAAAGGGAAATTAAAGAAGCGTGCAATAAGGGCACAGCAGTCATCATGGGTGACTTTAATCTACATATAGATTGGCCCAACCAAATTAGTAACAATACTGTGGAGGAGGAATTCCTGGAGTGTTTACGGGATGGTTTCCTGGACCAATATGTCGAGGAACCAACGAGAGATCAGGCCATCTTAGACTGGGTATTATGTAACGAGAAAGGATTAATTAGCAATCTTGTTGTAGGAGGCCCCTTGGGTCGGAGCGATCATAATATGATCGAATTCTTCATTAAGATGGAGAATGAAGTAGTTGACTCAGAGACTAGGGTCCTCAATTTAAATAAAGGAAACTACGATGGTCTGAGGAGCGAGTTGGGTAGGATTGATTGGGGAATGGCACTCAAAGGGTTGACGGTGGACAGGCAATGGCAAACATTCAAAGACCGAATGGATGAGCTACAGAATTTGTTCATCCCAGTTTGGCATAAAAATAAAACAAAAAAGGTGACTCAACCGTGGCTAACAAGGGAAATTAGGGACAGCATAAGATCCAAGGAGAGGACATATAAATTGGCCAGAAAAAGCAATAATCCTGAGGATTGGGAGCAGTTTAGGATTCAACAAAGGAGGACAAAGGGATTAATTAAGAAAGGGAAAATAGAATATGAGTGTAAGCTTTCAGGGAACATAAAAACTGACTGTAAAAGTTTTTATAGATATGTGAAGAGAAAAAGATTGGTGAAGTCAAGCGTAGGTCCCTTGCAGTCAGATTCAGGGGAATTTATAATGGGAAACAAAGAAATGGCAGACCAACTAAATACATACTTTGGTTCTGTCTTCACAAAGGAGGACACAAATAACCTCCCCGAGATGCCGGGGAACATAGGGTCTGATGAAAGGGTGGAACTGAAAGAAATCAGTATTTGTAGGGAAATGGTGTTCGGAAAATTGATGGGACTGAAGGCCGATAAATCCCCAGGGCCTGATAATCTACATCCCAGGGTACTTAAGGATGTGGCCCTAGAAATAGCAGATGCATTGCTGGTCATCTTCCAGAACTCGATAGACTCTGGAACAGTACCCATGGATTGAAGGGTAGCTAATGTTACCCCACTATTCAAAAAAGGTGGTAGAGTAAGAGCGGGGAATTATAGACCGGTAAGCCTGACATCGGTAGTGGGGAAAATGCTAGAGTCCATTATAAAAGATGTAATAGCAGAGCACTTGGAAAGCAGTGGCAGGATCAGACAAAGTCAACATGGATTTACAAAAGGTAAATCATGCTTGACTAATCTACTGGAATTTTTTGAGGATGTAACTGGTAAAATAGATAAGGGAGAACCAGTGGATGTGGTGTATTTGGACTTTCAGAAGGCTTTTGATAAGGTCCCACATAAGAGATTAGCGTGCAAAATTAAGGCACATGGGATTGGGGGCAAGGTATTGACTTGGATAGAGAACTGGTTGGCGGACAGAAAGCAAAGAGTTGGAATAAACAGGTCGTTTTCCGAGTGGCAGGCAGTGACTAGTGGGGTACCGCAGGGATCGGTCCTAGGACCCCAGCTGTTCACAATATATATTAATGATCTGGACGAGGGAATTGGATGTAATATCTCCAAATTTGCAGACGACACAAAGCTGGGTGGGAGGGTAAGCTGTGAGGAGGTGAAACTCCAGTACGATTTGGACAGGTTGGGTGAATGGGCAGAAACATGGCAAATGCAGTATAATGTGGATAAATGTGAGGTTATTCACTTTGGTGGCAAAAACAGGAAGGCAGATTATTATTTGAATGGCAATAGATTGGGAGAAGGGGAAGTGCAAAGAGACCTGGGTGTTCATGTGCACCAGTCGCTGACGGTAAGCATGCAGGTGCAGCAGGCGGTTAAGAAGGCAAATGGTATGTTGGCCTTCGTAGCAAGAGGGTTCAAGTACAGGAACAAGGATGTCTTGCTACAGTTGTACAGGGCCTTGGTGAGACCACACCTTGTGTATTGTGTGCAGTTTTGGTCGCCTTACCTGAGGAACGATGTTCTTGCCATGGAAGGAGTGCAGCGAAGATTCACCAGGCTGATACCTGGGATGGCAGGAATGACGTATGAGGAGAGATTGTGTCGATTGGGCTTATACTCACTGGAGTTTAGAAGATTGAGAGGGGCGCTCATCGAAACCTATAAAGTTCTGTCAGGCCTGGACAGACTAGATGCAGGAAGGATGTTTCTGATGGCCAGGGGGTCCAGAACCAGGGGTCAAAATCTAAGGATAAGGGGTAAGCCATTTAGGACTGAAATGAGGAGGAATTTCTTCACCCAGAGAGTGGTGAACCTGTGGAATTCTCTGCCACAGAGGGCGGTGGAGACCAGTTCATTAAATATATTCAGGAAAGAGTTGGATATATTTCTTAAGGCTAAAGGGATCAAGGGATATGGGGAGAAGGCAGGGACAGGGTACTGAATTTGGATGATCAGCCATGATCTCATTGAAAGGCGGAGCAGGCTCGAAGGGCCGAATGGCCTACTCCTGCTCCTATCTTCTATGTTTCTATGATCAGTCCCTGTCTATGTTGGTAAGGTAAAGTCCCATTCACGTTCTTCAGATGTACATACCCAGGGTAACTCACAGGCAGATTATGCTGCCAAGGACGCCGCCGTGAATGGTGTCCGCTGGCAAGCCTCTACCCCTCCCTTAAGATCAGTCTCGAGTATCCAAGATGGGGACATCGACCTCCCTTCCCTCCAGTCCAGTTATTCCCCCTATGCAGTTGTTATTGCATGGCATCAGAATGGATGTCTGTTACCTCAGCCCACTCCATGGGCTGCGGACACACAATTGCCTCCGGATCAGTCTGGGGAAGCTGCTCCCCTGTTAATGTTCAACCCCCGTATGCGGTGGCTATTATCTGATCTCCCGGTTGTCTGTGTTCCCCCATCCATGGCACCCGAAATTTTTGATCTCCTGCACTCACATCCGGTAGGAGGGCACTATTCAGCTGATGCAACTGTTCAGAAACTACGCAAATTTGCATGGTATCCCGATTGCATCACAGATGTCACTCATAGGGTGAATCATTGTCTGCCCTGTTTACAGCACAATCCAAGTGCCCACACTAATTGGGCACTGTTGCGCAGTACCCCTCCTCCCGATGGGCCCACCTTCAAATTGATTTTATAGGGCCCTTACCTACAGGACCTTCTGGCTTGCGATATTGTCTGGTTATAGTTGATAAATTTACTAAATGGATGGAGGCTTTTCCATGTAAAACAAACCGCATTGACAGCAGCTCGCCTTTTATTGGGTGAGGTGATCTGCAGGTGGGGAGTGCCAATAGTTGATAGTAATCAGGGATCACACTTTACCACCCAAATTTTTACCGAATTACAACGGATAATGGGTATCTCGCATAAACTTCACATCTCCCCTCACCCACAATCATCTGGTGTGGTGGAAAGAGGAAACCAAACTCTGAAAACTATGTTAAACAAATTTTGTGCAGATCACCCCACCAAATGGTCCAGTATGTTGCCAATGTGTCTAATGGCTATTAGATCCACCCCGCATAGCACAACAGGTATCTCACCCTACCAGGCTATGACCGGGCGACTAATGCGAATGCCAGTCCATCTGTTAACACCTTCAGCCACACCCTTATTACAGGGAATTGCCAACCAGAAATGGCTTGAAATGGTGGTAGAGAACATAGAACAAACTAACATGTTTGTAGCTACACAAACAGACAAATCAAAAAACCAGGCAAAGAAATACTTCGACAAGAAGGTCCGACCATTTGAGTACTAAACTATGGGAACAAGCAACATTGCTTCGAACCAAAGTGGAATGGCCCCTTCCCGATTATTGACAGGGCCAGTCCTTCGGTTTATCTGGTGCAATTCCCTGGGAAAAAGGGGAGGGCCATGGTGGCTAAATGGTACCATATCAATCAGTTGAAAACAATGAAAGAATAAATATTCCTGGTTAGATGATAAACTGTAGCTTTCTTTACAATTTCTGTATTCTTTGTTTTGTATCATTGTTACTTGAAATGTAAATACTTAGTCGACGTGCTAATGATTGTAAGACTGAATTATAACTGTGACTGTAATAATTGTGTTTTGTAGGTAACAGAGCGTGGGAAAAGCCAATACGATCCAGTATGAGCTGCACAGTTATGTGGTACAATTCAGGTACGACATTCTCCTGTTGTCTGAGGAATTCAGTGAGCTCGTGATGCGACTGAAATCCCCCCTAAAGCAATTTTATGTTTTGGAGCAAGACAACTCGAGAATAGATATTGAAATTGACAGCATCGGGGACGATTCACACTGGTGGGATATTGGGGTTTATATATTAGCACACCCTTAGATTCGTATCATTTCACACGCTCTGGTAGTTCTCCAACTTGTAATGACAGTATATTTGATATATGTAACCCATGTAGTAAGACTTTGATGCATAAGCCAAATGTGTATCTATAAGTATGACTAACTGTACTAATGAATTAATGATGGATGAAAATCAGAGGCAATGTAGAGGAGACCCCAGGCGGGGTAAGATCAGGAAAGATAGAAGAAACAGAGGATTCCCAGGTGTGGCAGAATTGGAACACCGGAACAGTGAATTGAGCTGTCGAACCAATAATTTAGAGTTGGCATGGTTAGTAGAAGGTCGAAAATGAGAGGTTGAAATCGAGTTTTTCTCCCTCTCAAGGTGGGGACTGTTGGAAATTAGGGGTGCCTAAAAATATATATGGCTACACAAATAATACTGTGTTTAAATGGTAAGTTTTGTTTTCCTGGAAAGCTTGCATTAGAATTTCAGACAGTCTTTTTAATCAGTTAGATTAGGTGAAACATAAACATTCCACACGGGGGCCCATAGGATGGCCCTGCCAGGCTAGTTATCTGTTGTTTGTAAATTAGGGTTTTGACTTTGTTAATGTATCTTTAATTTGGCCAGTGAAGACCTAACCTATGCTTCGTCCATTATTACTAATAACCATATTATAATCTCCACAGATAGAATTTGGAGTTTGTTTAGCAGAACTGTTTGTGAAGATAATTAAACGTTAATTAGGAAAAGACATAGAATGAAAGGAATTTGAGGAGGCTAAGGTATCCATCTTAGAATGGGCCATTTGCTAGATGAAGGTGAGATAGCAACTGGCTAATGTGCAACAGCTCTGGCTGGGGCCATGATTAAGAGGGACAGGGCCAGGCCTTGTACTTGCTGGGTTAAGGAGGATAGAATTAAGAGAGATAAGATGGATTCCAATGGAAGAACCTTCAAAATGTAAAAACAAGAAAGATAAATTGGATGAAGTAATGAGACCCTCTTTTGGGGAGGGCTTTCATCCAAGCACCAAGACAAAGAACTTAAGCTGTCATTGGTTGATGAAGTTTTAGAGGAACCTCTATAGGTTAAATGGTCTTGTCAATAACTTGGCCTCAGGCCCAACCCTAAAAAGATAATAAAAAGTGACACCCCGAGGGCTTACCCACAGAGACGGTGGAGGGGAGATCCAAACAGAAGTTGCAAAGAGAAGTTGGGCTGGTCGAACGCTCTTTTGAGGATGATCCCATGCTCACCATCGGAGGCTCTAGTGTGAAAGAGAGAGAGAGAGAGAGAGAGAGAGGCCAGAAGCCAGAGAACTGTTCATCCATGCCAGCCGTCTGTCCGATCGGGTCCGGTACAAGCTGTAATGATATTAGCAAATAGTGATGGTATTTGCCTGTTTGATTATTTATGCCTGACCAGCAGAGGGCATGTGAGAGACAAGCAATTTAGCTTAAGTTTCGTTTTAGCTGGATCTCTAAGATGGTGTCTCCTGTAATGCTGTTAACTGAGTTGAACATACTTTAGATAAAAAGTCATTCTCTTTCATGAATGTGTCGTCATTGAACCCACATACAAATCAATACATGGTGTCAGAAGTGATTGAAAGAGATGAAGAGGAAAAATCTGAAGTTAAATCAGCTCTCCACATATTAGCAAGCCAAAAGAGAAAATCGTTACTTACCTTGGAGAATAGCAAACGAAGTGAAAAATGGAAGGATTACACCCACCGGCGAAGCTTCAGTTGACAGGTAATGTGGCTGAAAATTGGAGGACGTTCAAACAACATTTGGAGTTGTATTTAGCGGCAATCGGAGCTGACGAGAAAAGTGATAAAATGAAAGCGTCAGTGTTCTTACATGTCGTGGGTGATGAAGCGCTGGAGGTGTATAATAACTTCACATTCGCTGCTGATGGAGACAAAATGAAGTTGGATAAAATAATGGAACAGTTTGAGGCCTACTGCATACCTAAACGTAACGTGACGTTTGAGAGGCACAGATTTTTCACATGTGTACAGAAAACGGGAGAGACTATTGATCAGTATGTGACTGAACTGAGAAACCGAAGTAAAACATGTGAATTTGGGGGACTGACAGACTCGCTGATAAAAGACAGACTGGTGTGTGGTATTCCAGATAATGGTCTAAGGGAAAGACTGCTAAGAGAGCAAGATCTAGACCTGGGAAAAGCCATAGCACTGTGTAGGGCTACAGAGACTGTGAAGTTGCAGGCAAAGGAGCTGTTCAGTGACAGTAGCTGCAACGTGGATGCAGTGAGAAAGAACGGACACAAACCGTTTAACAAAAAGAGCGCCAATGTGAAAAAAGAGGCGTGGCCAGCGAACAAAAATGAAAGGGGCAATCGAAAGTCATGTAGTCAATGCGGTACACAGCATCCACCAAAAAATGTCCAGCATATGATAAAAAATGCAATAGTTGCAACAAAAACAACCATTATGCCCGTTGCTGTAAGAACCAAGCGCAACAAAGCAAGGTCCATGCAGTAGATGAAAGCGAGATAGAGGAGTTCTATGTGGATGTTGTGTCTGAAAACAAAAAAGAAAAAAGAGACTGGATGTTGACACTAAAAGTGAATGATATACACATTCCATTTAAATTGGATACTGGAGCACAAGTTAATGTGATATCAGAGACTGATTTTAAGAAAATTAGACCCAGACCAAAGATACATGGAATAAAAGTGAAAGTGACAGGATACTCAGGTACTAATATACCAGTGAAAGGAAGATGCATTGTCAAAGTGACACACAAGGACAGAGAGCACACGCTAGCATTAATCGTGGTGCCAAAGGATGTGCAAGCCATACTAGGTTTAATAGCCTGTGAGAGACTGAACCTGGTAAAGAGAGCCCTCATTGTGGAAAGCGAAGGAGAGACAGTCTATGATGAACTCATGAAAGAGTACAACGACCTATTTCAGGGTCTAGGCTGCCTTCCAGGAGAACACACGATCAGAGTAGATAAAAGTATGCCAACGGTCATACATCCATGCAGAAAAGTTCCGTTTGCTCTTCAAAAGCAACTGAAGGCAGAGTTGGACAGGATGGAAAGCCTGAACATGATTCAGAAGATAGATGAGCCAACTGAGTGGGTGAGTTCCCTCGTCGTTGTGGACAAAAAGAATGGAAAGCTCAGAATTTGCCTGGATCCAAGAGATCTAAACAGAGCAATAAAGAGAGAGCACTTCAAGCTTCCTACACGTGAGGAAATCATGTCACAGTTTGCAAATGCAAAGTATTTCAGCAAGTTAGATGCATCATCAGGATTTTGGCAGATGAAACTGGACAAGGCAAGTTCAAGACTGTGCACGTTCAACAGTCCATTTGGGAGGTACAGATTCCTAAGGTTACCATTTGGCATTGCCTCAGCTCCTGAAGTGTATCACAAAACTATCCATATGATCTATGAGCACCTGGAGGGAGTTGATACATCAATGGATGACATCATAGTATGGGGAACCACGAGAACTGAGCATGACGAGAGACTGAAAAAATGCTGGAAGCAACAAGGAAAACAAACCTGAAGCTGAATAGAGAGAAATGCCAGCTCGGGGTGACAGAACTGACATTTGTGGGAGATATCCTTAGCGGTGAGGGCATCAGACCAGATCCCAGAAAGGTGTCCGCCATTGAGAATATGCCAAAGCCACAATGCAAAAAGGACGTGCAGAGGTTTAATGGAATGATCAACTACATGGGTAAATTCATATCCAACCTCTCAGAAAAGATAGCGCCACTGAGAAGACTAACTGAAAAGAACATAGAATGGGAATGGAATCATGAGCATGAGAAGTCATGGAGCGATCTAAAGAAACTGCTCACAGAGGAACCAGTTCTGAGGTTTTATGACCCAGCGAGGCCCATCAAGATATCATCAGATGCATCACAGAGTGGGCTCGGTGCCGTTCTTCTGCAAAAATATGACTACTGGCAACCTATTGCATATGCATCGCGCTCAATGACAGACACGGAGACGCGATATGCTCAAGTAGAAAAGGAGCTGCTCAGCATCACATACGCCTGTGAAAGATTTCACCAGTTTGTGTCAGGACAAGCAATCAGTGTAGAGACTGACCATAAGCCCTTGATTGCATTGTTCCAAAAGCCACTAAATAGCTGTCTGCTTAGAATACAAAGAATGATGATCAGGCTGCAACGCTATACACTGAATGTTGCGTACACACCGGGTAAGCTGATGTATACAGCAGACACGTTGTCCAGAGCTGTTGACCCAAGTGAGCCCGCAAACACCAAAATGGATGAAAAAGTGAACGCCTACGTGGACATGATCACAAGTGCACTGCCCATAGCAGATGCAAAAATGGAGCCCATAAAGACTGAGACAAACAAAGATGAAACAATGAGATGACTGAGGAAAAGCATCTTGGATGGATGGCCCAACATGAAGCAAGACTGCTCACCTGACATGGCAGAGTACTGGAACTGCAGGGCGGAACTATCAGTGGTCGAAGACATCATCTACAAAGGAAGTAAAATAGTTATCCCAAAGAGTCTGAGAAAAGAGATGCTAAAAAGGATCCATGGAGGACATCTGGGAATCGAAAAGTGTAAGAAAAGAGCACGAGAGGTGATGTACTGGCCACGAATCAACCAAGATGTGACAAATGAGGTGTCAAACTGCACAATATGCCTGAAATATCGAGCAAGCAATCCGGTAGAACCACTAAAGCCACACCCAGCACCAGACAGACCTTACCAGAAGGTAGGCGCTGACCTATTTGTATGTCAAGGGAAGGACTATCTTGTAGTCACAGACTATTACTCCCTGTATCCAGAGGTTTGTAGACTGTACACCACCACTGCAGATGCTGTGATAACATGTATGAAAGCCATATTCTCCAGACATGGCGTGGCAAGCGAGGTCTTCACAGACAACGGACCCCAGTTTTACAATGCAAGTTTCCGACACTTTGCCAAAGAGTGGGACTTTGTCCACACAACGTCAAGTCCTCACTTTCCACAGTCCAATGGACTAGTGGAAAAATCGGTCCAGACAGTGAAAAGACTGATGTACAAGGCAAGAGATGGTGGAACTGACTTCTACCAGAGCATGCTTGTATACCGCACAACGCCGCTCGAGTGTGGTATGTCACCAGCCCAACTCCTTATGGGACATCTGCTAAGGTCAAACCTACCCATCCCGGAGAACCTCCTGAAAACAAAAGAGGGGGAGAAAGTGAGGAAGTTCAAAGAACAACAGAAAGAAAAGCAAAAGTACTACTATGACAGAGGAACACAAAACCTACCTGAACTCCACACTGGTGACCAAGTAAGGTTCAAAGACAAAACAAACATATGGACTCAGAAGGGAACTGTCCTGAGTGAAGTTCAACCAAGATCATACACCATTCAAACAGATGAGGGTGCTGTTCTGCAAAGAAATCGTCGAGATCTTCTCATGGGACCAACCACAGCAGGTCAAAAGACTGATACTGTTGAACAACCTGATCACACAGCAGGTCAAAAGACTGATACTGTTGAACAACCTGATCACACAGCTGAGAAATCATCATCGGAGGCAACAACTCAGATTCAAGGGCAATCAATCAGAAAATCCTCAAGACACGTAAAGCCTCCTGAGAGACTCATTGTGCAAGTTTAAGGACTATTGTTATAGAAGGATGTAATGTTATCTTATTCTTTCTTCAAGTTCTAGTGTATTTACATATTTCATGTGAACACACAAAACAAGGTTAAAAAACCTTGATCATGATAATGATAATGTAAGTTCATTAAGTGTTACAGTTAAAATGCAGAGTAATACAAAGAAAACATGTTGTTAGATAAAAGTAAAATACTTTTGTTTTAAGAAAGGGAGATGTAATGATATCAGCAAATAGTGATGGTATTTGCCTGTTTGATTATTTATGCCTTATCAGCATATTTGCCTGATTGATTATTTATGCCTGACCAGCAGAGGGCATGTGAGAGACAAGCAGTTTAGTTTTAGTTTTGTTTTAGATGGATCTCTAAGATGGTGTCTCCTGTAATGCTGTTAACTGAGTTGAACATACTTTAGATAAAAAGTCATTCTCTTTCATGAATGTGTCGTCATTGAACCCACATACAAATCAATACACAAGCTGCTTGTCACGGTCGTATGTTTTTGCTGTATTACTAGTGTGTTATATTCTGTCCTAAACTCCGATTAAACACACCCACCATATTGGTTTGTACTCGATCCTGTTTACCAGAGATACGTGAATCTCTGCAACCGAATGGCCTTCTTCTATGCTGTATGGTTCCATGATTCTATTTATTAAATCATATTACTGAACAAATCCAACCATTTTGACTCCATTGTAACATTTTTTACGAGACCAATAAATAAGAAGCTTCTAGAAGTAGTAAAATGCTAATGTGAGCTTGTTGCTGGGTCGGTGGTTGGCCACTCCCGGGAATGAGGCAGCTGAAAAAAATAAAGGAGAGAAATAAGCATGAAGCTCACAAAATGCACAACAAACCCTGAATATGCAGTGGGGTAGATTTTGACTTTGTACGATAGTGTAAAATGAAAGATTCCATATCCTTTCAAGTTAGAAACGGGGTCAAGCAAGGATATGTCCTTGCACCATCACTCTTCAGCATTTTATTTGCTGCTATGCTTCTTGTGACTTTCAGTAATCTTGAAATAGGGGTCAAGATTAGATTCAGGACTGATGGACTGCTCTTCAACCTTAGAAGACCACAAACTAAAACAAAGGTGCTGGAAGAACTTGTTTGTGAACTCTAATTTGCTGATGACTGTGACCTTGTGGCCCACTACCCACTGATGTGCAAACAATCATGAACCAACTTGAAACAGCTTGCCTGAAATTTGGCATGACTATCAGCCTTAAAAAACAGTGGTACTCTTCCAACTAGCCCCAGGCAAGGATTACATTCCACTGATCATCACTATCGGTGATCACATGCTTCAGGCTGTGGATAGATTCACCTATCTGGGTAGCACTCTGTCAAGAGAAGCCCATATTGATACAGACAAAGCCTAGTGCTCTCTCGTCCTGCTTTGCTCTGACATTAGGGAAGGAGATGCAAGTGTTTCTCCTGATAGAGGGCCTCAGTGACCTCCCTGATACTTCAGTGTAGTGAACTGAGAGATGCCACTGATGTCATCTGGTGCATCCTGAAAGGATTCCTTGGCATAAAAGTTGAGGGCCATAGCTGTCCCTGCCCTTGTGTGAGACTCGAGTTGCGGCTGCAGCCTCTCGGTGACAGCCCCCTTGAAGGCGCCTGAGACATTGTTCCTGAGTAAAGTTGATGTAGGATAAGTGCTCCCTGAATATCCGCTGTGGATATTACATAGAATGTGCAGCACAGAAACAGGCCATTCTGCCCAACTGGTGCATGCTGGTGTTTATGCTCCCTACCAGCCTCCTCCATCTTCATCTAACCCTATCAGCATAACCATACAGTGCATGAATGTTGGGCCTCAGCAAAACGTTAACGACGACAGGTCTACTGCAGTAAGAGAACTGAAGCTGAAGAGAAACCAACTTTCTAGTACACAATCGCACTTTCAACAATTAACAGGATGTGATTTTTGATTGTGCAATTGTAATCAAGATGGCCTCCTGCGCAGTGCCCGCCTCCTCTTCCTTCTGGCAGCTGCTCCTGCTCTCTGGTAGATTCCTTGCTGCTCATCTTTGTCCTCCAGCCCCAAAGGCTGATTTTATATACAGTATATATAAAATCAGCCTCCAAATGTTTGCACGCAATTGTCACGCGCTTGAATCGTGAGATTGACAGGGCATTAACTTCAAGTGATGAAACATTAGTAAGATTCTTTGAGGCTCAATAGGAGGGAGAGGTAAGATAGTTGACCATTTCCAGTTGACCATTTTCCCATCAGTCCCTGCCTGTTTACGATAAGTTAAAATGTCCTTGTGTCATACTAGCTGAGCTTGCAGGTTTTTGTTCGGGAACAAAGCGGAGCTTGTAGCTGCAAGAACCAGACATTTATAGGTAACAGATGGGGAACACAGGATACTGTCAGGGACAAAGCCAGAGAGTACATAATTAGACCCCGACATATTGGGTATAATTATAGGGTTAGTGTCAGGAGTTTTTAGAGCTCACCCACCTTACCGCTGGAAGTCAGGGTCTGATCAGCTCGCAATCCAGGGTAGCCAGGTTGTATAATTGCTTACTGATATCTTACTAGTACCATTACTGTTACCTTTAATAAAGTTACTACTTAGTTAATGTTAGCTTTAATAAACTTAATCTTTGTACGGAACCTCACCGTCCAGACTCTGGCTTTTGCACAGTCGTCACGAACACCCATGGCTGCAACCAAACTGTGAGGCAGCCGCCAGCAAAATCTTGCTCTGTTTAGTCAAAGTGACCTTTCCAGAGTGATAAAACACACCAAAAAACATTCAGAAGTTAACCAGCAGCTCTAAGTATTGTATGATCCCTTTCAATATCTGTTGGTTAGTGCCATGTCGTGTTGTGCGAGTGATATAATAATGACAAAACCATAACTGGAAATGAGTTTCGGATGCTTTGTGATATAATTCAATTGAATACATTTTCTTAAGGTTGAGAAAATTCCCACCAGCAGAAAAATTCCAATTTAAGACTGTTAAAGATAATGGCCTAGAAATTCAGTTGTTTGCACCAGCCGCTAGCACCTTAGGAGGAGGAGAAGTGGGGCGCTAAGCGGCTAGCGCCCGGGCGCAGCACGATCTGCGCCTCTCGCGAACTTCAGTTAAGATTTAGCGGCGGCGCAAAACCTTTGCGCACGCTCAGCTGCGCGCACAGATCCTGATGTCATTTCATGGTGCAACGCCCTTTGTGCGCCCCGAACCGGAAATTCATTGGCGCCGGCCTATTGTGCGCCTGGCGCCCCTAGCGACTGGTAGAGGGGAACGGTTCCCAGTCGCTGCGGGGCGCGGGGGGCGCTAATTAAAGGGGACTCCTCCTGCAGTATAAATGGCAGCCATTTTGCACCACTCCTTCTTTGTGAGAGACGGATCTTTGGAGAGAGACAAAGGTAGAGAGCTTTCTGGTTTGGCTTAACACTCGCACAGGTACTTGTGGCTTCAGGCCACAGCTTTGCACTTGTCTTTAACTTCAGTGTCATAGCATTGATTGGAAACATATAATGGGGGCTGCAATAGGTGGAAACGTTGGGCTTCTCCATTGCATTCAAAGGGCTCAGAGATGCTGTGAGAGAGTGCCAGTCATGGCCAGATGGAGAAGGGCCAACAGGCGTCAGCAAAGGAGGCCTTACCTGTTAAGTCTGTGTGTTATAGTGAGAATTACTACACAGACCACAAGAGTAAATTCAACAGGTCTTTACTGGTTGGAGGTCAGGACTATACTGAATACAATATTATTACACTGTGCTTATATACCGGTGTGGTCACCACCGGTATTACGTATACAGCAGCCAAAGAAAGTAGTACCTTTCTTAAGGTGGACCAGGCTTAAGTTCTCTTAAGGTGGAACAGGTTACATACACCACAATCCTCCCTTTTTAGCTTAACAGTCATATCCCCAAATAAACATAACATATATACATATATAACTTCAGGTATAACAGTTCAAAGGTTCAGTCTCTCAGGAGGCTTTCTGATTCGGCTTGGATAACGCCTTTCAGTGGTCTCTGATTCTTGTTGTTGAGGTGCCTCCTCTAGTTGGTTGCCAATGTATTGGGTGTCATCATCATCAAGTACATTCTCGGCCGAGGTAGATGCTGCAGGTTCATGAACGTCTTCCACAGCTGGCTCTGTCACAACCATGGGTTCGACCCTTGCTCTCGACTCTACCAGTTGATCCGCATGACGCCTTATCACATTATGACCAATATCTACGGTGTACATCAGAGGTCCTTGTCTGGCCCGGATTGTTCCGGACTGCCATTTTTCGTTTCCATAACCCCTTGCCATCACTGGTTGTCCTACGTCGAAAGTTCGAGTGGTCTTGCTGTTAATATGCCGAAACTGTTTGTTTTCCACTTCCCTCCGCACATTTGGTTTTAACAAGTCCAACTTGGACCGCAACCTCCTGTTATAAAACATCATAGCAGGACTTTGGTTAGTCACGGCATGATCGGCGTTTCTATATGACATCAGGAACTTATCGACCTTGTGTTGCAGCAGAATCTGATCATCATTCATGGCCTTAATAGCCTTTTTGAATGTCTGGACAAATCTTTCAGCCAACCCGTTTGTCGCCGGATGATATGGGGCAGAGGTAAAATGTTTAACTCCATTCTTCTTTAAGAATTGTTGGAATTCTTCCGATGCAAACTGTGGTCCGTTGTCCGAACAGATCTGTTCTGGCAATCCGTTCCTTGCGAATATTGTTCTTAACACCGCAATTGTCTTTTCTGAAGTAGTGGTATTCATCTTGATGACTTCTGGCCATTTGGAATGTGCGTCCACCGCGATTAGGAACATGGAGTCCATGAATGAACCAGCAAAGTCAATGTGTACGCGTTGCCATGGGGCTGAAGGCCATTCCCATGGGTGTAGCGGTGCTATCGGAGGTGCATTTTGCACTTTTTGACACCCAGCGCAGCTTTTCGTTAACTCCTCAATCTGTTGGTCAATACCCGGCCACCATACGTAAGCCCTAGCAAGACTTTTCATTTTAACTCCCCCCAGATGACCTTCATGTAGTTCTTTTAAAACTCTTTCCCTTAACTTGGGAGGAATAATCACTCTTGTCCCGTAAATCAAAGTACCATGGCAGACGGACAGCTGGTCTCGCCTTGCCGAGAATGCCGGTAACAGAGGATCACCCCGTGTTGGCCATCCTTTCACTGTCACCTCGTAGACTCTGGACAGTGTCGGGTCGTTCCTGGTTTCTCTTTCAATACTTGCATTGGTGACAGGTAAACACTCGATAATGGTCGAATGAAATAACTCAACAGGGTCAACTTTCGTCGTGTCTTCATCTTCAGGTAGTGGCAGGCATGACAGGCCATCAGCATTGCTGTGCTGTTTCGTACGTTTGAATTCTATCTGATATTGATGTGCCCCTAAGAAAAGAGACCATCTCTGGAGACGCTGTGCTGTCATCACCGAAACACCCTTCTTAGGGTTAACAATGGACACCAACGGTTGATGGTCCGTCAGAAGCGTGAATTTTTGGCCCTGTAGGTAATGCTTAAACTTCTTCACTCCCCATACAAGGCTAAGGGCCTCCCTATCGATCTGCGCATAGTTGCGCTCAGCGGAGGTCAATGATCTGGATGCAAACGCGACTGGCCTTTCCGTGCCATTTGGCAATTTATGTGAGAGTACTGCCCCAATACCATATGGAGAAGCATCACAAGCCAACCGAATAGGCAGTGTCGGGTTGAAGTGAGCCAACACTTCCTCTGAGGTGATCAATTCTTTGCTTTTGCGAAATGCCTTCTTACAGTTTTCGCCCCAGTCCCATGGTACCCCTTTCTGTAAAAGAGCGTTCAACGGATGCAGTACCGTGGATAGATTTGGCAGAAATTTATGGTAATAGTTAATTAATCCTAGAAACGACCTCAACTGAGAGACATTCTCCGGAGCGGGAGCCTTTACAACTGCCTCTATCTTGTCAGGAGACTTATGAAGCCCCTCCCGGTCAATGACATGACCACAGTACGAGATCCGCTTCTGGAAGAACTCACATTTCTGCCGATTTACTCTAAGTCCATACTCTTTCAGTCTGTTGAGCACCAGTTCCAAGTTAGCGAGATGTTGTTCATCACCATCACCTGTGATCAGAATGTCGTCCAGGTAACATTGTGTGCCTGGAATTCCCTGTAATACCTGCTCCATGGCCCTCTGCCAAATTGCTGGAGCCGATGCCACACCAAAAACCAGCCTATTGTACCGGTACAACCCTCGATGCGTGTTGATCATGAGGTATTGGCATGACTCTTCTTCAACCTCCATCTGCAAGTACGCCTGCGCCAGGTCTATCTTGGTGAAGTGTTTCCCGCCAGACAGTGAAGTGAAAATATCCTCAATCCGTGGAAGCGGAGACTGCACCGTGTGAAGCACCGGATTAACGGTGATTTTGAAATCTCCACAGATGCGAACCTTCCCTGTATCTCCTGGCTTATTGTTCGCAGGACGTTTCATAACGGGAACAATGGGCGTAGCCCACTCACTCCAATCTACTTTAGACAGTACACCTGAACGTTCTAGTGCTTCCAGCTCCGCTTCAACCGTAGGTCGTATTGCATAGGGTACCGGTCTGGCTTTAAAAAATTTTGGTTGTGCATGTTCATCAATCTTGATGTTTGCCGTAATTCCTCTCAGTGTTCCCAATCCCAGCTGGAACACCTCTTTAGCCTCATCCAATATTCTGGACAATCGTTTAGGTTTGACAGCTGTTTCCCCGGAATCTACCGTTAGTGCTTTCAAGGAGTGCCAGTCCATATTCATTTTCCTAATCCACTCCCGTCCTAGTAGTGGTGGACCTCCTTCAGGTAGCACATATAAGTCCATTACTTGGCTTCCTTCGCCCTTGTGGACCACTTCTACCTCTATTTTTCCGATGGGGTACACTCTTTGCCCCGTGTACGTTTTCAATATAATCTCCGTATCCTGTAAGGGAATATGTTGGAATAACCTTCTGTAATCTTTCTTATTCATGACCGTCAATGCCGATCCAGTGTCCAATTCCATTTTTACTTGGACTCCTGCTATCTGAAGAGTGACCCAAATTGTCTGGAGGTCTGTATCCTTACCAACGTTGTGTATTCTTAAGCTATCCAGTTCATTACTGCTAGCGTCTGAATCTGACTTCTGTTCGGTCAAACTGTTCTTTGTCACCTTGTGTACCTTTGCATATTTTCCTTGCGGTGACTTTTTGTTGCTGGTCTTCTTTCCTGACCGGCATACTTTAGCTATGTGGCCAAGCCTGCCACACGTTCTGCATTCTTGGTTTTTAAACCAACACTGGTTCTGATCGTGCGTTGTCTTTCCACAACGATAACATTTGACAGAACTCAAACCCAATTTGTTTGTACCGAGTTCCGGTGGCCGTAGCTGCATTACTGCTGTGCCTCTCGCTGCGGCCTCGTGTGCTGCTGCCATAGTGACCGCCTTCTCGAGAGACAGCTCATTCTCCTCGAGCAGCCGCCTTTGTGTATCCTGTTTAAATAAATCACACACAAATCTATCTCGAAGTGCCTCTGTCAGTCCCGTTCCAAACTGACAATATTTTGCTAGCTTACGTAATTCCATCAAATATTCAGCATTGCTTTCATTTTGCAGCTGTCTTCTATCGTAAAATTTAAATCGTTCCGCTAGCATCAGTGGCGTGGGGTTAAGATGATTATTTAGGACAGTAACAATCTGTTCGAACGTCTTATCCGCCAGTTCATCTGGTGATAACAGGTGTTTCAATTGCCCGTATGTCTTCGCACCCATTAAGTTTAGTAATGTTAGTGCTTTATCTGCATCAGGAATTTTATTTGCCTTACAATAGTTTTGTATGCGTTCTACATACATAGCCCAGTCTTCTATATCACTGTCGAAGGCATTAATGTTCCCATGTTTAGGCATCGTAGCAATTTATTGTATTTTTAATGTTATCCAAGATGGCAGCTTCCCGCTCTTGTCGTCGTCCTCCGCCCACAAAATGGCGGTTTTCCCGCGCTTGGCTGTCTTCACCCGTCCCCCGACGCTGTCTCCGCTTCACCGCGGCTCTCGCGCCTTCAGTTTCCCCAGACGCTGCGCCTTTAGCCTGAATGCGGCCCTTATCTCCGGTCGCGATCGATGTCCCGCGCTGCGCCTCTAGCTCGAAAGTGGCCCGGCCCTTATCTCCGGTCGCGATTGACCTCACTGCCCTTATTCCTCCGTCTTCCCAGCCCCGTCTGTACAGCCAACGCGGTTGACTTTCTGTTGCGTCGCTGCCCGGCTTACCCACCACGAGGTAGTAGAAGAAGCTGACAGTCGCTGATGGAGGCTTCGAGGTCAGGATGTCTTCTGCACTCCGGTTGCTCGATGCCTGCCGCTCGACGTGTCTTCCAGTAGGTGATGAGGGTGGAAACCTCTCTTCGACGTCCTGTCTGTGGACGAAGTCGCCGTGGAAATTACTGCAGCAGGGTAAGAATCGGACTCGTCGCCACTGTTAAGTCTGTGTGTTATAGTGAGAATTATTACACAGACCACAAGAGTAAATTCAACAGGTCTTTACTGGTTGGAGGTCAGGACTATACTGAATACAATATTATTACACTGTGCTTATATACCGGTGTGGTCACCACCGGTATTACATATACAGCAGCCAAAGAAAGTAGTACCTTTCTTAAGGTGGACCAGGCTTAAGTTCTCTTAAGGTGGAACAGGTTACATACACCACATTACCCACCCAGGGTATACTGCCAGCAGTTCTCATATCTGAACATGTCTGAGGAGCAGTGTGTTCGGAGGCTGCGATTCAGAAGGGCGGTGGTCACTGAGATCTGCCACCTACTTCGCGGAGATCTGCAGCCACAGCTGAGGAGCAGGACGTCTCTATCGGTGGCAGTGAAGGTGACGGTGGCTCTCAACTTCTATGCCACCGGCTCCTTCCAATCCGCTACTGGGGACATTTCCAACATCTCCCAGTTTGCGGTACATTGCTGCATCCGCCAGGTGACCAATGCTCTTTTCAGAAGGAGACGTCAGTTCATCTCCTTCCCCATGACCGTTGAGAAGCAGCAAGAGCGTGCAATGAGCTTTGCAGCATTAGCGGGCTTCCCCATGGTGCAGGGCGCCATTGACTGCACGCATGTGGCTTTGCGGGCACCTCTACAGAATGCCGAGGATTACCGCAACCGGAAGGGCTACCATTCGCTCAACGTGCAGTTGGTGTGTGACCACAGGCAGCTCATCCTAGCTGTCAATGCCCGCTTTCCAGGCAGCAGCCACGATGCCTTCATCCTGCGCCAGACTTCTGTGGCAGACATGTTCGAGGCCCAGCCTCACCCACGAGGATGGCTTCTCGGAGACAAAGGCTATCCTTTGTGCACCTGGCTGATGACCCCGCTCCATGCGCCCAGCGCCCCTGCTGAAGAGGGATACAATGACAGCCATCAAGCAACCAGGAACATCATTGAGCAAACAATCGGTGTGCTGAAGCAACGGTTCCGCTGTCTGGATCGTTCCGGGGGAGCCCTACAGTACTCGCCTGAGCGAGTCTCCCATTTCGTTATCGTGTGCTGCATGCTGCACAACCTGGCTATCCGCAGGACTCAGCCACTGCCAGCAGACATTGGAGGACCACCAGAGGAGGAGGAGGAGGAGGAGGAGGAGGAGAATGAGAAGGAGGACCAGCACAGGAGGGAGGCAGAAAGTGCAAGGGCTGCCCGTCAGCGGCTTATTGCAAGTCGGTTCTAGGCCCCCTCTCAGGGAATGGCTTGTGCCAATGGCAGAAGATGAATGTAGCCGCTCCACAAGCCCTCAGCCGAGCAGGGCAACCAGGACTTCCAAAAGAAAGCATGGACAGTGCGATTTAAGAATTTTTTTTACTGTGATACCTCTGTGCCCTTCCCACATGACAAACTAATGGAGAGAAACCCCCCCCAAAAACACAAATACACCAGTCTCGGCCTTTACAAGTAAAACAAATATACCAGTCTCGGCCTTTAAATATAAAACAAAACATTTGGCCACACCTTCTACTTTTTCCCCTGCAAGGGTGATCCGTTTTGCTTCCGTGACTGGCCCCTACCTGCCCTGCAGCTCCTCCTCAATGGGACCCCAGTGGCTGCAGCAAGGCTGGGGGAAGGCTGCTGAGGGTCAGATGGTGAGACGGCAGATGCCCTTGGGGGTCGGCCTGGACCAGCTCTGGGCCTGGAGGGGCCGGCTGCTGACTGCTCCAACTCTGCTTGGGCGGCAGCAGTCTGTCCAACAGCTGGTGGCAGCTGCAATGGAGGAGTGACAGTGTTGGCTGCAGGAATGCTGCCAACCTGACAGATCACAGGCACTCCCTGGTCGGCTGATACATTGGCACGCGCACGGGCCAGCACTGCAGCATGCGCAGCAATCTGCTGAGGCACAGACTGCTGGGCTGCTGCAGCACGGCGAGTGCCCCAGCGATGCCTGGCCGATCCAGCGAGTGTGGCAGCAGTTAGTGCCCGTGTGGCCCTGGTCTGTATCTGCATGACAGCAGCAGGTGAATGCACAGCATGACTGAGCACTTGGCTAGAAGCCGCCTGTGAAGCAGCGAAGTCCTGCTGACTCCTAGCCTGTGCTGCCGTGACGTCCTGCAGACTCCTGGCCTGTGCTGCACTGAATTGTTGCAGACTCCTGACCTGTGCTGCCACGACGTCCTGCAGACTCTTGGCCTGTGCTGCCCCGAATTCCTGCACACTCCTTGCCAGTGACTCTATGGAGTCAGGCATCCTTGCCACTGCAGCCATGAGCTCAGTGTGCCTGCGCTCAGCCTGGGCGCCCATTTCCGCTAGGAGCTGCACCTCCTCTGCTCTCACCGTAGCAGGACTGGAGGCCGCACTCACCCTCCGGGGAGAAGGCCGCCGAGCTCCCCCACCCCTCCCGTGTTGCTGCAGCCCACTGGTCCCCGGAGCTTCACTATCCTCCGACCCTTCCCCCCTGCTCCCCTCCAGGGAAGACATGTCACCATCATGGCCATGTGCTGCCTCGGCTGAGGGTGTCCCTGATGGGCCGGCTTCCTCTTCCTCCTCCTCTATGTCTGACTCGGACACAGTGCCAGCTTGAGGGGCCGACTCCTCACCTGGCGAGTCACCATCTGAATGCAGGGAGGCACAAGAGTTGCTTTAGAGTGAGGACAGGGCGGCAGCGAGGGAGGCATGAGTGCTGCTGTGCACTACATTGGTTCGATAGTGGCAAAGGATGCTGGTGTGAGGCGCAAGTGGAAAGGGAGAGGTCAAAAAGGTGATGACCTTACCATTGGTGCCCAGAACAGGGTCGGCATCTCCAGTGGCGACGGGGCCACTCAGCCGGCCTGCCATGATCCACTCCACTCGCTGCTCGAGGTCGCTCAGCTGTTTCAGGTCAGCACGGCCTCCCCCGGTCTGTCGCTGCTGTCTTCTGTTATGCGCCAGCTTGGCCTGCAAGAGAAAGGACCGCCTCTTAGTACAGTGTCAAGCCCTGATCTTGCCCGCAATGCCTCCCATGGTCGATTAGCCCTGACAGTGTCAAGCCCTGATCTTGCCCGCACTGCCTCCCATGGTCGAGTAGCCCTGACAGTGTCTAAAGTCCTGAATGCGCAAGTGCTTTTCATGACAGTCCCATAGCTGCTGGATGAGGGCTGGCCATTAGGGCTTTCAGACCCGTTTGGCCATAAAGTGAGGTGCACATGCAGGGATGAGGAGGATACTGGAAAGGGTACTCACCCTGACAACCCGAGTGAGGTCGTTGAATTTTTTCCGGCACTGGGTTGGTGTCCTGCCAACCACGCTGTTGGACGTGACCCTGTTTGCCACATCCCTCCATGCTTTCCGATATTCGGTGGGCAGCGGCCTCCTGCCACCCTCAGGGAAGAGGATATGGCACCTGCGGTCCACTGCACCAACCAGCAGCCTCAGGTCACCCTCGCCGAAGCGCTGCGCTCTCTCCCTGGCCTTCTCCATTCTCCTGGGCGTGGAGCTGTTCCAGAAGCAGTGTTCAGGCCTTGCCTTAGGGCTGCAGTGTGCAGGGCGTGGCAGCCAAGCAATTTCACCCTCCCCCTTTAAGTGCTGACCGGCGCCTGACTGTCTGCCCTCAATGAGCAACTCGCCGCACCTGCGCTGCGCCCGCCTTCGGTGTCTGCACCCTGGATCGCCGGCTTAGCGCCTAATGATAGTCGTGCATTGCCTGCTTTAGCGCAGCAGCAACCTCTTGGGGCAATGCAACTGAATGTCGGCGAAGGTGGCGCTAAGTTGCGCCGGGCGCAAAAGTTAGTGAACGCCATGCTGTAGCGCCCCAAACGTGGCTATACTGAATTTCTAGGCCAATGGTCCTGAAATTTCTGAGGTCGGAAAGGGGGGAAAGCATAATTTTATGGGGGGACGGGGGTGGACAATAATTTGGGGAGAGCTTGGTTCTGATGAGGTTCCATCCCATTAAGACTGGCCTTTTAAATTCCAATAATGGGGTGCGGGATGGCATGGGCAGATCTTCTGCCTGCTATCCTATTCAAGGGCATCTGTTCAGGGAGATCTTGGGCTACTCTGGTAAATGCCAGTATTTACACCCTCTGTGGGCCTCACTGGAACTCTGAGAGAGCTGGTGTGTGCCCTGTTGAGGTCTGCATAAAGGTCCCCAAACTTTAGCAGGGCTCAACTAATTTCCCAAAGGCCCAACGGGTGAAAAAGATTTTAAGAGGTTTTTCTTTAGGGTCTCGCTGGGTCTCCTTTCTGCCGTTGCAGTGGAATGACACCGCTCTGACATTCTGGCTGGTGGTCAGGGTGGGTGCCACTGATGTACCTGCCCCAGCCATGCAAATTACCCTATCCCTGGGTCTTAGGATGGCATCTGTCTTGGAGATAGGGTGGCCGGGGGCTCTGCTCCACTGCACTTGTGCCAATAAAGAATAAAGAGTAAATTTATTTGGAGTTAATTGTACTGATAAAAGGCCAATTTAACGCTTAAAGTGCTAAAAATTCAGGGGTTTTACGCCACCCGTTGCCGTCAAAAAATGACGAAAACAGGGCAGCTGCCGCTCTCTCGCCAGCTGGTGGCGAGTCCTGCGGTGTCCACCATTTTCCCAGGCCCAGCAGCGATGCCGTTAAGATGTATCGCCCTGCAAAGTAAAATGAGGGACACACCAACTTAACGTCAGCATGGCGAACTGGGACCTTTGCACTGAGTTCAGTGCTGAGTCCTAAGCACACCAGTTAAACCCAGCGAGCAAGCAGACTCAGAGACGCTGTCAGTACCTCTTAAAGGGGCACGCACATCTTTCAGATAAGTTTGCATTTAAGCTTTTGGCCTTTTTTTTTTACTTTACTGAAGTAGTGGCTTGCTGCAATGGATGTTAAAAGATTTTTAAATGTGTTGCGACTGCTGCTGGACACTTGCAAGGCCTTGGATGGTAAAGGGAGACCTCTGAGAAGACAGAAAATGCTGCAAATACTCAGCAGCTCAGGCAACATCCGTGGAGAGAGAAAAAGAGTTCACGTCTCAGGTCGAGATGCTGCCTGACCTGCTGAGTATTTCCAGCATTTTATGCTGTCAGATTTACAGCATCCGCTCACAGAGGGAAGAGGAAGAAGCCGAAGAGGAGGAAACTGAAGAGAAGGAAGCAGAAGGAATGATGCAAACCAAACAGCCCCTTTCTGGTTGGGATATCCGGAATAGAATCATCCACCTGCGGTACCAGTGACCACAGCCCCAATTCCCCTTTCAACATTTGTCCCACACCTTACCTTCCCTCTGTTACTGACCATCACAGCATTCTCTTGGCCATGATGCTGAAATAAAAGCCACCATAAAGCAAACTTTCCAATTTAACTTTATCCATCTATCCATCCAATACAACATGAAGAAATCAGCTCCCTGGCTTGCTGAGCCATTTCTGTTAGTGCTGAAGCACTTTTCCCATTTTTTGAGGTTCGGAAGGGAATTCAGCTTTAAGTGCTGAAGACTCCCATTTGGTGGTTAGACTCGCTCTTGCTGGAGATAGTCATTGCCTGGCATTGTGGCGTGAATGTTACTTGCCACTTATCAGACCAAGCCTGACTGTCGTCGAGGTCTTGCAGCTTGCGGGCATGGACTGCTTCATAGAAACATAGAAACATAGAAGATAGGAGCAGGAGTTGGCCATTCGGCCCCTCGAGCCTGCTCCGCCATTCAATGCGATCATGGCTGATCATCCAAATTCAGTACCCGGTCCCTGCTTTCTCCCTGTACCCCTTGATCCCTTTAGCCTTAAGAGATATATCCAACTCCTTCTTGAATATATTTAATATATTGGCCTCCACTGCCTTCTGTGGTAGAGAATTCCACAGGTTCACCACTCTCTGGGTGAAGAAATTCCTCCTAATTTCTGTCCTAAATGGCCTACCCCTTATCCTTAGACTGTGACCCCTGGTTCTGGACTCCTCGACCATTGGGAACATCCTTCCTGCATCTATTCTGTCCAGTCCTGTCAGATTTTAATAAGTTTCAATGAGATCCCCTCTCATTCTTCTAAACTCCAGCGAGTACAAGCCCAATCGACCCAATCTCTCCTGATACGTCATTCCTGCCATCCCAGGTATCAGCCTGGTGAATCTTCGCTGAACTCCTTCCATGGCAAGAACATCCTTCCTCAGATAAGGCGACGAAAACTGCACACAATACTCAAGATGTGGTCTCACCAAGGCCCTGTATAACTGCCGCAAGACATCCTTGTTCCTGTACTCAAACCCTCTCGCTACGAAGGCCAACATACCATTTGCCTTCTTAACCGCCTGCTGCACCTGCATGCTTACCTTCAGTGACTGGTGCACAAGGACACCCAGGTCTCGTTGCACTTCCCCTTCTCCCAATCTATTGCCATTCAGATAATAATCTGCCTTCCTGTTTTTGCCACCAAAGTGGATAACCTCACATTTATCCACGTTATATTGCATCTGCCATGCTTTTGCCCAATCACCCAACCTGTCCAAATCATCCTAGAGTTTCTCGGCATCCTTCTCACAGCACACACGCCCACCCAGCTTTGTGTCGTCTGCAAATTTGGAGATATTACATCTAGTTCCCTTGTCTAGATCTTTAATATATATTGTGAATAGCTGGGGTCCTAGTACCGATCCCTGCGGTACCCCACTAGTCACTGACTTCCACTCGGAAAAAGACCCGTTTATTCCAACTCTTTGCTTCCTATCTGCCAACCAGTTCTCTATCCAAGTCAGTACCTTACCCCCAATCCCATGTGCCTTAGCTTTACACACTAATCTCTTATGCGGGACCTTATCGAAAGCCTCCTGAAAGTCCAAATACACCACATCCACTGGTTCTCCCTTATCTATTTTACCAGTTACATCCTCAAAAAATTCCAGTAGATTAGTCAAGCACGATTTACCTTTTGTAAATCCATGTTGACTTTGTCCGATCCTGTCACTGTTTTCCAAGTGCTCTGCTAGTACATCTTTTATAATGGACTCTAGCATTTTCCCCAGTACCGATGCCAGGCTTACCAGTCTGTAATTCCCCATTTTCTCTCTACCAGAGCTTCATTATCTGAGGAGTTGCGAATGGAACTGAACACTGTGTAATCATCAGTGAACATCCCCACTTCTGATCTTATGATGGAGGGAAGGTCATTGATGAAGCAGCTGAAGATGATTGGACCTAGGACACTGCCCTGAGGAACTCCTGCAGCGATGTCCTGGGGCTGTGATGATTGACCTCCAACAACCACAACCATCTTCCTTTCTGCTAGATATGACTCCAGCCAGTGGAGAGATTTTCCCCTGATTCCCATTGACTTCAATTTTACTGGGGCTCCTTGATGCCACACTCGGTCAAATGCTGCCTTGATGTCAAGAACTGTCACTCTCACCTCACCGCTGGAATTCAGCTCTTTTGTCCATGTCTGGACCAAGGCTGTAATGAGGTCTGGAGCCGAGTGATCTTGGCAGAACCCAATCTGAGCATCGGTGAGCAGGCTATTGGTGAGTAAGTGCCACCTGATAGCACTGTCGAAAACACCTTCCATCACTTTGCTGATGATTGAGAGTAGACTGATAGGACAGTAATTGGCTGGATTGGATTTGTCTTGGTTTTTATGGACAGGACATACCTGGGCAGTTTTCCACATTGTCAGGTAGATGCCAGTATTGTAGCAGTCCTGGAACAGCTTGGCTAGAGGCGCTGCTAGTTCTGGAGCACAAGTCTTCAGCACGACAGCCGGCAGCCGGGATGTTGTCGGGGCCCATAGCATTTGCTGTATCCAGTGCGCTCAGCCGTTTCTTGATATCACGTGGAGTGAATCAAATTGGCTAAAGACTGGCTCCTGTTATGGTGGGGACCTCAGGTCGAGATGGATCATCCACTCAGCACTTCTGGCTGAAGATGGTTGCAAAACGCTTCAGCCTTTTCTTTTGCACTCACGTGCTCTGGGCTCCACCATCATTGAGGATGGGGATGTTCACGGAGCCTCCTCCTCCCGTTATTTGTTTGATTGTCCACCACCATTCACGATTGGATGTGGCAAAACTGCAGATTTGATCTGATCTGTTGGTTGTGGGATCGCTTAGCTCTGTCTATAGCATGCTGCTTCTATGGTTTAGCATGCATGTAGTCCTGTCTTGCAGCTTCCCTAGGTTGGCTCCATATTTTTAGGTACGCCTGGTGCTGCTCCTGGCATGCTCTTCTACTCTGGCCCTTTCGTAACATAATCTTTGTCTGCTGATGGGCTGACAACTACTGCCTAATATTTACTCCCTTTAGACCAGCTTCTATGTTGCCAACATGCCCGGGCCAACAATTTTCCAGCTGATGTACTTCTCCCCGGCCCTTGCTCCATTGTCTTCTGTAGTACTACTTTCAGCAGCAGAAGCTCATAACTTGACACTAGGCTCCATTCTTTCCAAGTCACATTGCAAATTCTCTTTGAGACTAGATCAAGCTAGCCCCATTGTAATCCCTCAACAGCACCTGTGGAGAGGATCAAGCCTAACCTGCCACTCAAACCAGGTTGCTCAACAACTGCAGAACAGACTTTTCACAAACAGCTTGTTTAATTTTAAGGTTTACTCTAATATTTCTCGAGTTCAACATCTGAGAACACATCCATAGGCAAATGCTCGCTTCGCATGAAATGGAGAGTGCCTTTAAAGCCTGATAGGAGTAACATTCCAGTGGAAAGCCTTCCTTTCGATAGAACATATCAGAAATTAGGGTGCATGCTGCAAATGATTTTCGGACCATTTAATGACAGAAAAAATTCAACCCTTGACCCCCTCCATCCTTGCAAACTATCGTCCCATCTACAACTTCGCTTTCCTCTCCAAAGTTCTTGAATGTGTTGTCGCCTCCCAAATCCGCACCCATCTTTCCCAGAATTCCTTGTTGGAATCCCTCCAATCAGGCTTCTGCCCCTGCCACAGTACTGAAACTGCTCTTACCAAGGTCACAAATGACATCCTAATTGACTGCGAAAAAGTTAATCTATCCCTTCTCGTCTTTCCGAACCTGTCTGCAGCCTTTGACACGGCTCACCACAAAATTCTGCTCCAACGCCTCTCCACCGTCGTCCAGCTGGATGGGACTGCGCACGCTTGGTTTCATTCCTATCTTTCCAACCGTAACCATAAAATCACCTGCACTGGCTTCTCTTCCCGATCCCGCACCATCATCTCTGGTGTGCCCCAAGGATCTATCCATCGCCCCCTCCTATTTCTCATCTATATGCTGCCCCTCGATGACATCATCCGGCGACACAGCGTGAGTTTTCACATGTACGCTGATGATACGCAACTCTACCTCTCCTCCACCTCTCTCGAACCCTTCACCATCTCTACATTGTCAGACTACTTGTCCGACATCCAGCACTGGATGACTAGAAATTTCCTCCAATCAAATCGGGAAGACCGAAGCCATTAGCCGGAATTTTCCGGGGTGTCAGCAGATGCAATCGGTGGTGAGTTGGGTGGGAAAGTGTTTTTTTTTACAGCGGGTCAGGGACCCGCTGTCAACCCGCCGCAACACACCTTTCCCAATGTCGGGTTTGTCAGCGCTGAGCAGACCCAACAGGCAGCAGCGGGAAACCCAATTAAACTCATTATAATGTGCTTAACAGACCCTTAACAGGTTTTTTTAACTTTAACTTCATGGCCACGGAAACCATGCTGTTAGGGGACCACGTCTGTCAACCTGAGGCTGGACTTCAGTGGCCATTGCTCCAGCTGATTACTTGACAGCTTCAAATGTACAGTAAAAGCTCCCATTACTTTCCACAGCCACAGGCTGTTTCTCAGTCCATTTCCAGCACAGATTCTGCAGGCTTTCCACTTTCCACTCTCTATCCACTCTCACCTCATTGGAAGAACTCTCTCACCATTGACAGAATGCTTCTGTCATCTCTCCTTCACCTGCCATCTATTCCATCAACATGGGTGCCGTTTATACTGTCTCACCTTGGTCCTCAGAATCCGACCCCAACACCCATCAGCCCCAACACCAGCAGCACCAGGCACACCAGCAGCACCAACAACAACACCAACCTTCTCCGCAATCATCGGATGCTGCACAGGACAGAGGGCATCGGCACCTGACCACATTGCTGCCCAAGAGGCCAGGGATCGCCTCACCATGGCCAGATTTACTTCACTTGATGCTGTACACCCTGGCTGCCACATGATGTGCCAGGTTGGCACCACCCAACAGCAACACCATAAAGCATCCCTGCAATGTCCAAGCCATTCCTTTCACACTCACCACCATTGCGGGGGGTACCGTTATGTATCACCATTCACTGCAACTCACTAAGTCACTTCCTAAAGGTGCACACAAATTTGTCCAAGAACGGAACATGTTGAAATGAAAGGCTTCAATGTTTGACAGCACATTAACAGAAACTTTACATGAACATTGGATAAAACACCTAAGTGGCTACCCTTGTGTGTTGTTAGTTGGTATGATTGCACTAGGATGAGGGTGAGTGTGAGGGGTGGTTAGTGAGATGGGGATGTGATAATGTAGATAGAGAGAGAGGGATGGATGGAGGTGCAAGGTAAGTTGGTGTGAGTAAGGATGTGCAGGAGTAGGGTAGGGAAAGCAGAGTGATGGGGATGTGATGAGAGGCACAGCAGGATGAAGGTGAGAGTGGCTTTGTACTAATGTTTTGTGATCTAATGAGATAATTGAAAGGTTTGCGCCACTGCACCCAGGTCCTCCTGACGACATCCCTGCTTGTGCCTTCCTCTGCAATGTGCAACCAGGCTGTGTTGATCTCCTGGGGAGGTGTCTTCCGCCCATGGGAAGGGAAGAGGGCCTCTCTGCATTTTGTGACTCCTTCCATAAGCATATGGAGGGAGTAATGGGAGAACCTGGGTGCAGCCCTGCACCTCTGTGCAGTGATTATCAGTGTTTACAGCACTTCACTGCTGTAGAGCACTGACAGCACAAACATCAAAAGAAAGTTGGCCATGGTCCCATTAAGGAAACTGGCTGATGACACGTCATGAATGATGTCACCAGACCTGCTTCCTCTAATTGGGCTGAGAAATGTGCTGGGCGGGCTTAACAAGCCCTATCAACGTAAATTCATTTTAGGCAGCGGGATGGTGCCAGTAGTAGGGCCGCAACCCACCACCAACATCACCAGCACCGGACCAGCTGAGGTGAACAAAATCCCGGCCATTGTCTTCGGTTCACGCCACAAACTCCATTCCTTTTCCACTGAATCAACCTCTCTCCCCAGCAACTGTCTAAAGCTGACCAAGTCTGTTTGCAACCTTAGTGTCATATTTGATCACGAATTGAGCTTCCTAACTCATATCTGTTATATCACTAAATCTGCCTGTGATATCCGAGTGGTAAGGTCCGAAACTGAGAGAAGCGAGTTCTTAGGCAGAAAACCCAACTGTTTTATTACACGGTGTAGCAGAGAGACATAGCTCTTACAGGCTGCAAGCAAAACACAGTATTTCTAACTGCATGAGCCAAGATGGAGGATTCACCTCTGAGTCATACCCATAATGCAATGCCACATTACCATACTAACTGGTGTACCAGGACATTACCTTAAACACTGGTGAATATGATCCCTTAATCTTTGGCTCCATCTGGTGGATAACTTAAACATTACATCCCAGATTACTATATCCCCCCCTCTTAAGTTTACATTAATTTCTTAACAACATTCTTAAAAAGTCCCATAAAGGAAACTCCTTTAACGATAGTCCATACTGAACGAATCCAGCAGGTCGTTATCAATCTCTCTGGCGGCTTGCGAGCCCTTGGTGAACGTCTTACAGTCAAGTCCCTGCTTGGTTGTGGTAGAGCCACCTGCTGCTCCTGAGCAGTACTCAGAGTATCTGACTCTGCTATGATGGTTTCCTCTTGACGAAGGGGTCCAGGTGGAACTAGCTCTGTTTGTGGTGGTGGTACCACCGATGCATTTGGATAACTGGGGGCCAACTTGTCCTCCGACATCTCCTCTGGAACCTCCAGTTCGATTTCCCCTTGTCTGGTCAGTATCTGATCAACATGTCTGCGTACTACCTGACCAGTTCCCACCATGACCGTATATGATACTGGACCGGTCATTGAGTCTATGATGCCAGGAATCCATTTTGGACCATAACTGAAATTCCTGGTAAGGACCACATCTCCTTCTCCAAAACTGCGGCTCTTTGTCCTTCTGTCATGGTTCTCCTTTTGTTTGATTTGTCGGTTTTCCACCTTCCTTTTTAGATCTGGGTGAACCAGGTCAAGAGTGGAGCGTAGTCGACATCCTAACAACAGCTCAGCAGGAGAGAGTCCTGTGGTAGATTGAGGTGTTATTCTGTAGCTAAACAGAACTCGTGACACCTTGGTTGCCAAATGCCCTTCCGCACTTTTTTTCATCATCTCCTTAAATGTTTGTACGGCTCTCTCCGCAAGTCCATTTGAAGACGGATGATATGGAGCTGAGGTCACGTGCACTATGCCATTGTTTCTCATGAACTCTTTTGTTTCGGTACTCACAAAACACGTGGCATTGTCACTTACTATGATCTCCGGTAGCCCTTGATTACTATAACTCCTACACAAGCAGTCTATAGTAACAGTAGATGAAGCAGAATTTACAGGATACACATCCATCCATTTGGAATGTGCATCAATGATTATGAGGAACATCTTTCCCATGAATGGACCTGCATAATCTACATGTAATCTTCTCCATGGTTTATCCGACCACTCCCAGGGGTGGAGAGGAGCCGCTGCTGGTGCCGTCCTGTGTACTTGACAAGTGCTGCATGTCTTGACAAGATTTTCTATCTCCTCACCTAGCTTTGGCCACCACAAGTAACTCCTTGCCAAGGCTTTCATATGCGAAACTCCAGGATGACACTGATGTAGTTGCCCTAGGATAGACTGTCGTGCTGGCTGTGGAATAATCACTCGTGCTCCCCACAACACGCAACCATCCTGCACACTCAGCTCTGTCTTCCTGACACTGTAAGGTGTGAAATCAGTCCCTTCCAGATGCTGTAGCCAACCCCTCATCACATATTCTCGGACTCTAGACAGTACTGGATCTTTACCGGTCCAGGTCCTTACTTGTTCTGCGGTCACAATTGCCGTGTCCGTGTCCTCCAACATCAAAACTCTGTCCTCTGGAGCTGCACGGATAGGTGTACCTGGCAGTGGAAGATGGCTCAAGGCATCTGTGTTCCCATGGTACTTGCCCGCCTTGTAAACGATGACATACTCATATGCCCTCAACGTCACTGCCCACCTCTGGATCCGGGGTGACACCATCTGTGGTACTGCTTTCATTTCGTTAAAAAGAGATAGAAGAGGTTTATGATCAGTGCATATGGTGAATTTCCTGCCATATATGTACTTGTGAAACCTCTGTAACCC
This sequence comes from Somniosus microcephalus, assembly GCF_052327205.1. NCBI lineage: Eukaryota > Metazoa > Chordata > Chondrichthyes > Squaliformes > Somniosidae > Somniosus > Somniosus microcephalus. The sequence goes on along the minus strand of NC_140987.1, from coordinate 403,707,314 downwards.
AAACATTACTGTTAATCCCTCTTTATCTAACTGGGAATAGTTTTTTCCCCTGGTGTCAGAGTTCGAGACATAAACCCTATTGGCCTTTCTGTTCCATCTTCCAAGCTGTGTGAAAGAACCGCCCCCACCCCGTAAGGTGAAGCATCACAAGAGAGAATGATGTCTTTCTCTGCATTGTAGTGAACCAGCACATCCGAGGACAGCATCAGTTTCTTGGACTGTTCAAATGAACCCCTCTGTTCCTCTTCCCACTGCCACTGTGTCTCCTTGCACAGAAGTTTGTGAAGAGGTGCTAACACTGTTGCCAAGTTTGGTAAAAATCTGTTATAATAGTTTAGCAGTCCCAGGTAAGCTTTTAACAGTCACATTGGTAGGAGCTGGGGCCTCCTGCAGTACTTGTACCTTCTCCTTGATTGGATGGAGCCCGGTGGCATCCACTCTGTGTCCCAGGAACATGGCCTCATTCCCCAGGAAAGTGCACTTACTCCTCTTGAGCCATAACCCAGCCTTATCCAATCTTTGTAGTACCTCTCTCAGAGTGCTCAGATGCTCCTGGTCGGTTGTTCCCGTCACCAGAATGTCATCCAGATAGATCAAAACATGTGGGATCCCTTGCAGTACCCCCTCGATAGTCCTCTGGAAAATAGCTGGTCTAGATGAGACACCGAATGGTAAGCGGTTATAGGTAAACAAACCCTTGTGTGTATTTATGGTTACATACTTCTTGGATTCCTCATCTAGTGTAATCTGCAAGTATGCATGACTCATATCCAGCTTCGTGAATTTCTTCCCTCCAGCCAGGTTCGCAAAGAGATCCTCTATTTTGGGAATAGGATACTGTTCTAGTTTAGACACCCTATTTACTGTCAATTTATAATCTCCACAGAGTCTTACCGAATTGTCCGGTTTTAAAACAGGTACAATGGGAGCTGCCCATTCTGAACATTTCACGGGTTCCAGGATGTTGTCTCTCAAAAGATGATCAAGCTCAGCCTCTACCTTTAATTTCATGGCATACGGCACAGGTCGTTGTTTAAAAAACCTTGGCAGTGCCTCCTTGTCTACATAAATCTTAGCTGGGGGGCCATTAAATGTGCCAAGTTCTTCCTTAAACACGTTCTCATGTTCAATCAACACTTCTTGCAAAGACAATTGTTTGCCTCCCTCCATTTGATTTATTGCTCCCCAATCTAATTTAAGTTCTCGTATCCAGTCCCGACCTAACAAGTTTGGTCCAGAACCCGATACTACAACTACAGATAGCTGTTCCACGGTGTCCCTGTGTTGCACAGTTACAGTAGCTGTACCCAATGTCGCCACTCGTTCACCAGTATATGTTTTAAGCTGCATAGAGCAAGACTTTAACTCTGGAACTTTTGCACGGTTCCACAATTTTGAGTACTCCTCCCTGTTCATTGTGGTTACGCCGCATCCTGTATCCACTTCAAAGTTGACCTTAGAGTCATTTATTGTCAGTTGCAAAATGATAGGATCCACTTTTGGAATGTTCTCTACCATACTATGCATTATGAACATGTCATCTTCTTTCTCAGCTTCTCCGCTGATGTGATGTGCTCCCTGTTTTTTCACTTCTCTTCCTAGGTTTTGCTTTCCTCCCCCTTTTGGTTTGTATTCCTCCATGGTTGCTTTTGCCCTGCATGCACGTTTTATGTGTCCTTTTTTCCCACACTTGTGGCACTTTTCCTCCAGGAACCTGCATTCCCTCACCAGGTGATCACCATTGCATCTATAACATGCCTTTACATGCTCACGTTGTGGTTTCTGACGCATATTTAACTTGTGCACAACCACTTGACTCCCAACTTGCTTTGTAGTAGCCCAGTCTGAACCTTGTATTTCTTTTACATCTCGGTTCGCTGTCTCTATGGCTTGAGCAAGTTCCAACACTTTTTCACACGTAAGCCCAGTCGCGGACAATAATCTCCTCTGCATACGATCATCCATTATCCCGCAAATGAGCCTATCTCTCAGCATGTCTTTCAGGTTGTTCCCGTAATTGCAATCGTGTGCCAATTTCCTTAACACTGCTACATAATCCAATACAGTCTCTCCCAGTTTTCTGTTCCGTGAATTAAATTTGAAACGCTGTACAATCTCACTCAGTCTGGGATTGAAATGTTCCTTCAGCAAGGCCACTAATTCAGCAAATGTACTGTCTCCTGGCTTTGCAGGACTACATAAGTTTCTCATTAAACTATACGTCTGACTTCCCACGGAAGTGAGCAAAATAGCTCTCCTTTTCCCGACATCATCTATATCATTTACTTCAAAGAAATGCATCAGCACCTCGCAGTACTCATCCCAGGTCTGAGTCTGAACATCAAAAACAGAGATCTTTCCTACCATAGCAGCCATGATCAGTTCGATAGCAAAATACTGCAGATGTTGGAAATCCGAAATAACAACAGAAAATGCTGGAAAAACTCAGCAGGTCAGGCAACATCCGTGGAGAGAAATTTGAGTTGACGTTTCGGGTTGGACCCTTCTTCAAGGGTCCAACCCGAAACGTCAACTCAAATTTCTCTCCACGGATGTTGCCTGACCTGCTGAGTTTTTCCAGCATTTTCTGTAGCCATGATCAGTTATTCAGCACTCTTTTCTTTTTCTTCTTCAAGATGTGATCTGTTTATTCTCATCGCCAATATGTGATATCCGAGTGGTAAGGTCTGAAACTGAGAGAAGCGAGTTCTTAGGCAGAAAACCCAACTGTTTATTACACGGTGTAGCAGAGAGACATAGCTCTTACAGGCTGCAAGCAAAACACAGTATTTCTAACTGCATGAGCCAAGGTGGAGGATTCACCTCTGAGTCATACCCATAATGCAATGCCACACTACCATACTAACTGGTGTACCAGGACATTACCTTAAACACTGGTGAATATGATCCCTTAATCTTTGGCTCCATCTGGTGGATAACTTAAACATTACATCCCAGATTACTATACTGCCCATTTCCACCTTCATAATATCATCCATCTCTGCCCTTGCCTAAGAAGAAGACCTCAACTTATCTGCTGCTGAAACATTCATCCATGCCATTATCACCTCTGGACTTGACTATTCCAGTGCTCTCCTGGCTGGCCTCGCTAGTTCTACCTACCATAAGCTTGAGGTCATCCAAAGCTCTGCCGCCCATGTGCTAACTCGCACCAAGTCCCACTCACCCATCTCTCCTGTGCTTGCTGACCTACATTGGCTCCCAGTTAAGCAACGCCTCAATTTTAAAATTCTCATCCTTGTTTTCAAATCCCTCCATGGCCTTGCTCCTCCTTATCTCTGTAATCTCCTCCAGCCCTATAATCCCCCTCGATCTCTGCACTCCGCCTACTCTGGCCTTTTGAACATCCCTGATTTTAAATGCGCCACCATTGGCGGTCGTGCCTTCAGTTGCCTAGGTCCTAAGCTCTGGAATTCCCTCCCTAAGTCTGCGATTTTGCCGGCACTCAGAGGGCGGGTTTGGAGGCGGGTCGGGAGTTAACATCCAAATGATTGACGGCGGGTTGCGTACCCACCACCATCCTGCCTCTATGCAACTTTGCAAAGTGTTGGGGCTGTGATTCCCGATCAGACCTGACACCAAACAGCGGGAGAGGCACTTAAGGCAGGTAACAACTTGTTAACTGCCTAGATAATTCCATTTTTACAGGCTCTTCCCATTTTAGTACATTTTCAGTGTGTTGCCCGTCGTGCGACAAACACGCCAGCTGATTGTGCCGGGTTCAGCAACGAGCTGAATTGTTGACAGCTGCTCCTGCAGCATAAAAGCGGACCTATAACATGGCTGACTTTCAGATGGCAGAACCTTGTGTTTTGAAGTTTTGGAACACATTTTGCAGGTCTATTGAGCTTGTAAGTGATTAAGGTGAGATCCATATTTACTGTGGCCTCCTTGGAAAGCCCTCTCCCCACATTGACTGAGCGCTTATAACATCTATTCCTCAACTGAGATATACACCAGCAGAATGGGAACCATTCATACCCTCTCATCCTGGTCCTCAGAATCGGAGGAAGAGCAGCCACAGCAGCAGCAGAACCAGGCACAACAGAAGCACCAACAACAGAAGCGCCAACCTTCTCCTCAGCCACCTGATGCTGCACAGGGCAGAGGGTATCAGCGCAGGGTTGCACCGCGCCGCAGGAGATACCCCCAACACAGGGTTTACAGGCCAAGGATGAGCTTCCTCAACATGAGTGAGCAGCAGTGCCAAAGGAGGCTGAAACTTTCATGAGAGGTAGTCGCTGACATCTGCGCAATGCTACACCAACACCTGGAGCCCAAAGGAGCGGGTGGACGTTCCTTACCAGTGGCTGTCAAAGTCACCACCGCTTCTTTGCTTCAGGGTCCTTCCAGGGATCAGCAGCAGACATCAGCGGCATCTCCCAGTCGGTCGCACACACTTGCATCACGCAGGTTACTGATGCCCTCTTTGCAAAGTCACACAATTACATCCACTTTTCCATGAATGAAGCAAATGTAACTGCATGTGCGGTTGGCTTCCCAACGGTGCACATGTGTGGCCATTAGGGCACCGCATCACAACCCAGCTGTGTTTGTCAACTGCAAGGGCTTCCACTCCCTTAACATCCATCTGGTGTGTAACCACAGGAAGAAAATTATGCATGTTTGCACCAAGTTCCCTGGCAGTTGCCATGACTCGTTCATCCTATGGTAGTCTACCGTGCCTCAGCTCTTCAACCTGCCAACCCAACTTTCCAGATGACAAGCGTTACTTTGTATGAGATCAAAACACCCAAATGACTACCCTTGTGGCTATTTGTGTGTTAACTTTCTCTTACGAGCGCTTCTACGTGGTGCTTCCCCTGTGGCTTCAACAGATGTAGAGGCACCTTGCTCACTTTGATGCTGCGCCTGCTTAGACACCTTTGGCAGGTGTCCTCTGGGTTTGGGAGCCTGGGAGGGCTCCACAACAGTCTGCTCATCCTGCGGCTGTGCAGGGGCTGAGACGGCCATCTCAGTTGGGTGAGGAATCTGGGGCTCTGACCAAGGGATCCACAGTGGCATGGGAGTGTGAACTCTTGGAGAGGAGCCCACACTTCCTTGTTGTGGACCAACAAAATCCATCTCATGGGTCACCCGCACTTCACTGCTAGCAAGTGGCTAGAGAGCACCTTGCTGCCCATCAGTGGGGCCATGAGGACCCCTCTCTGCACTGACAGTCCTCATAACGGGGGCGTCCATGTACCTCTGGTTCTTCTCCTCAATAGATGCCCATCTATCCTCCATAGCAGACCATCTATTTAGAAGAGTCACCATGTTCATTTGAGTCTGGCGATTTATGTCCTCCATGGAGGTTGCTATCCTTTCCATGGCGGCACGTACATTCTCCATTGCCTGAACCACGGCATTGCTCATGTTTGACATGGACTCCTCCATTCTCTGCACACTTGCAGTTACTGTGGTTGCAAACCCTGTCAGAGACTCCTGCACTTGTTCCTGAACTTAAGAATTAGGAGCAGGAGTAGGCCATTCGGTCCTTCGAGCCTGCCCCACCATCCAATAAGATCATAGCTGATCTTCTACCTCATCTCCACCTTCCCACACTATCCTCATATTCCTCGAGTCCCTTAGTATCCAAAAATCTATCGATCTCTGTCTTGAATATAATCAACGACTGAGCCTCTGGGGTAGAGAATTCCAAAAATTCACAACCCTCTGAGTGAATCAGGGAGGGGGAGAAGTTCCTGGACTCTATGTTTCAGGAGGTGGTCACACCTATGAAATTAATTACTGCAGATGTAGTCCGTGGTCAGGGACAGGACAGTGTGACTACGAGTGAGGAAGGTACATGGATCCAGGATGTAGTGTTGAAGGAGCCGCAGCCCTTGCTCTTGTCAAGCAGGATCGAGGTTCTTACTCCCTGTGAGGGCGGGAGCGGGGACTGCAGGGAGGATGAGCAACCTGGCCACAGCACCATGGTACAGGGGGCCATTCAAGTGGAGGGAGTAAAAAGAAATGTTGTAGTGGTAGGGGATAGTATCATTAGGGGGATAGATAGGGTTCTCTGCAGTCAAGAGCGGGAGTCCCGAAGGCTGTGTTGCCTGCCCGGTGCCAGGGTTAAGGACATCTCTTCTGGGCTGGAAAGAAACTTGGAGTGGGAGGGGGAGGATCCAGTTGTCGTGGTCCATGTTGGTACAAACGATGTAGATAGGACAAGGAAAAAGGTTCAGTTAAAGGAGTATGAGCAGCTAGGGGTCAAATTAAAAAACAGAACCTCAAGGGTAATAATCTCTGCATTATTACCTGAGCCACAAGCGAATTTGGCTAGGATAAATAAAAGTAAATAGTTAAATGCGTGGCTCAAAGACTGGTGTGGGAGAAATGGGTTTTGCTTCTTCAGACACTGGCACCAGTACTGGGACAGGAGGGAGCTGTTCCGTTGGGACGGACTCCACTTGGCCAGTGCTGGGACTAGAGTCCTGGCGAATCATATAACTAGGGCTGTAGAGAGGACTTTAAACTAATTAGTGGGGGGGAGGTTTCTAGAGAGCAAATAATAGAAATGACAACAGAGAAGGTCATAGACTTAGGTAGCAGTGGGGGAATTAAAAAACAGAACGTGTCAGGAAGGGACAGAAGGTATGGAGTAAAAGGTAAAGTAGTAAAAGGGGAAAAAACAGGAACTAAGTGTCACAAAACATATTTGAAAGTTCTTTATCTGAATGCACGTAGCATTCGTAACAAAATGAATGAGTTAACGGCACAAATAACTACATATGGGTATGCTCTTGTGGCCATTACAGAAACATGGCTGCAGGGTGACCATGACTGGGAATTAAACATACCAGGTTATTTAACAATCAGGAAGGACAGGCAGGAAGGGAGGGAAGGTGGGGTGGCTATGTTAATAAAGGAAGGAATCACTATAATACAGAGAAATGATATTGGGTCAAAGGAACAGGATAGTGAAACAGTTTGGGTGGAGGTAAGGAATAATAAGGGGAAAAAAACACTAGTGGGCATAGTCTATAGCCCTTCGAACAGTTGCAACTCTGTTGGACGGAGTATTAATCAGGAAATACTTGAGGCTTGTAATAAGGGAACAGCTATAATTATGGGGGATTTTAACTATCATATTAATTGGACAAATCAAATTGGGCAGGGCTGCCTTGAGGATGAGTTCACTGAGTGTATTAGGGAAGGGTTTCTTGAGCAGTATGTAACTGAACCGACCAGGGGCAAGCAACCTTAGATCTGGTCCTGTGTAATGAGACAGGATTAATTAAAAATGTCCTAGTAAAGGATCCCCTTGGAATGAGTGACCATAACATGGTTGAATTCCATATTCAATTAGAGGGTGAGAAGGTTGGATCTCAAACAAGCGTGCTAAGCTTGAATAAAGGAGACTATGAAGGTATGAGAGTGGAATTGAGTAGAGTGGATTGGGAAAATAGATTAAAGGGTAAGACGATACATGATCAGTGGTGTACATTTAAGGAGTAATTTTACAATTTCCAAAAAATATATATTCCACTGAGAAGAAAAGGGTGTAAAAGAAAAGACAGCCATCCGTGGCTAAGTAAAGAAATTAAGGATAGTATTCGACTAAAAACAAGGGCATATAAGGTAGCCAAATCTAGTGGGAGGATAGAGGATTGGGAAAACTTTAAAAGACAGCAAAAAGTAACAAAAAGATTGATTAAGAAAGGGAAGATAGATTATGAAAGTAAATTAGCAAAAAATATAAAAACAGAGAGTAAGAGTTTATATAGTTATATAAAAAGAAAAAGGGTGGCTAAAGTAAATGTTGGTCCCTTACAGGATGAGACCGGGAAATTAATGGTGGGAAATATGGAGATGGCAAAAACACTGAATGAATATTTTATATCAGTCTTTACAGTAGAAGACACTAAGAATATCCCAACACTGGACAAACAGGGGGCTAAAGGGGGGGGGGAGCTAAACACAATCAAAATCACTAAGGAAGTGGTACTCGGTAAAATAATGGGACTCAAGGCGGATAAATCACCTGGACCTGATGGCTTACATCCTAGGGTCCTGAGGGAAGTGGCGGTAGGGATTGTGGATGCATTGGTAATAATTTTCCAAAACTCCCTGGACTCGGCAAAGGTCCCGGCAGACTTGAAAACTGCTAATGTAACACCCTTATTTAAAAAGGGCAGTAGACAGAAGGCTGGAAACTATAGACCGGTTAGCCTAACATCTGTGGTAGGTAAAATTTTGGAGTCCATTATTAAGGAGACAGTAACAGGACATTTGGATAATCATAATTTAATAGGACAAAGTCAGCATGGTTTTATGAAGGGGAAGTCATGTTTGACAAATTTGCTGGAGTTCTTTGAGGAAGTAACATATAGGGTGGATAAAGGGGAACCAGTGGACGTAGTGTATTTAGACTTCCAAAAGGCATTTGACAAGGTGCCACACAAAAGTTTATTGCTTTAGATAAAAAATCACGGGATTGGGGGTAATATTCTGGCATGGAGAGAGGATTGGCTATCTAACAGAAGGCAGAGAGTTGGGATAAATGGTTCATTCTCAGACTGGCAATCAGTAACTAGTGGTGTTCTGCAGGGGTCAGTGCTGGGTCCCCAACTCTTTACAATCTATATTAACGATTTGGAGGAGGGGACCGAGTGTAACATATCAAAGTTTGCAGATGATACTAAGATGTGGGGGAAAGTAGTGAGTGAGGAGGACATAAAAAACCTGCAAGGGGACATAGACAGGCTAAGTAAGTGGGCAGAGATTTGGCAGATGGAATACAATACTGGAAAGTGTGAGGTTATGCACTTTGGCAGGAAAAATCGTAGAGCAATTTATTATCTTAATGGCAAGAAACTGGAAAGTACTGAAGTACAAAGGGATCTGGGGGTCCTGGTGCACGAAACTCAAAAGGTTAGTATGCAGGTGCAGCAAGTGATCAAGAAGGCCAATGGAATGTTGGCTTTCATTGCTAGGGGGATAGAATATAAAAATAGGGAGGTATTGCTTCAGTTGTACAAGGTATTGGTGAGACCGCACCTGGAATACTGCATACAGTTTTGGTGTCCATACTTAAGAAAAGACATCCTTGCTCTCGAGTCAGTACAAAGAAGGTTCACTCGGTTAATCCCGGGGATGAGGGGATGGACATATGAGGAGAGGTTGAGTAGATTGGGACTCTACTCATTGGAGTTCAGAAGAATTGAGAGGCGATCTTATTGAAACATATAAGATTGTGAAGGGGTTGGATCTGGTGGATGCGGGGAGGTTGTTCCCGATGATGGGTGAAACTAGAACTAGGGGGCATAGTCTTAGAATAAGGGGCTGCTCTTTCAAAACTGAGATGAGGAGGAACTACTTCACTCAGAGGGTGGTAGGCCCATGGAATATGCTGCCCCAAAAAGCTGTAGAAGCTACATCATTACATAAATTTAAAACAGAAATAGACAGTTTCCTAGAAGTAAAGGGAATAAAGGGTTACGGGGAGCGGGCAGGAATTTGGACATGAGTCTAGGTTCGGATCGGACATGGCCCGGTGGGTAGTGGAGCGGGCCCAGGGGCCGTGTAGCCTGATCCTGCTCCTATTTCGTGTGTCTAATTCTGTTAGATTCAGGAGATGGTTCTGTGATAGTAGATTGGCGGTTAGGATCAGATCAGCCATGATCTTATTAAATGGCGGAGCAGGCTCGAGGGGCCGATTGGCCTACTCCTGCTCCTATTTCTTATGTTCTTATGGCCTACTCCTGCTCCTATTTCTTATGTTCTTATGAAGAAATTTCTCCTCATCTCAGTCCTAAATGGCCGACCCCTTATTCTGAGACTGTGACCCCTGGTTCTAGACTCCCCAGCCAGGGAAAACATCCTCTCAGCATCTACACTGTCAAATCCCTTAAGAATGTTACACATTTCAATGAGATCACCTCTCATCTAAACTCTAGGGAATATAGGCCAAAGCTACTCAATCTGTCCTCATAGGACAATTCCCCCCATCCCAGGCATCAGTCTGATGAACCTTCGTTGCACCCACTCCAAGGCAAGTATATCCTTCCTTAGGTAAGGAGACCAAAACTGTGCACAGTACTCCAGGTGTGTTCTCACCAAAGCCCTATATAATTGCAGTAAGACTACTTTACTCTTATACTCCAATCCTTTTGTAATCAAGGCTAACATACCATTTGTACCTGTGAGTAACTCGATTTTAAATTACTGAAAAATACTTTAAAAAAATATACAAAAATACTTTTTAGCTAGATTGTGGTACAGTAGTCAGTTCCTTAGTAATTTTTTTTCAAAAATGTCATTCAAAATCTTTCAAAACATTCCTATTGGTGTCCTAGCACCCAAAGGACCCAGTTTAATTTTTGAAGCCTCCTCGAAGGCCCTCAAGCGAGTCCAATTAGCGGAAAGACCCAATGGTAATTAATTTGCCCTGGGACATGGCCAGTTTTTTCGGCGGGACCTGCTTCCAGCACAATGTTTTTAAAACTAGCGCAAAAGATTGCAGAAACTCGAGTTGCAGCAAATGCAAGTTGCACTTAAAATTGCGCGATCATTTACGCCGGTTACGGCGATATCGGGTGAATTCCGATTAACAACAACAACAACTTGTATTTATATAGCGCCTTTAACGTAGTAAAACGTCCCAAGGCGCTGCACAGGAGTATTTTAAGACAAAAAAAATTCACACCAAGCCACATAAGGAGAAATTAGGGCAGGTGAGCAAATGCTTCATCAAATTAGTAGGTTTTAAAGGGCGTCTTAAAGGAGGAAAGAGAGGCGGAGAGGTTTAGGCAGGGAATTCCAGAGTTTGGGGCGTAGGCAGCTGAAACCACGGCCACCAATGGTTGAGCGATTATAATCAGGGATGCTCAAGAGGGCAGAATTAGAGGAGCGCAGATATCTCGTGGGGTTGGTGGGGGGGGTGGAATGGGAGGTTGTGGGGCTGGAGGAGATTACAGAGATAGGGAGGGGCGAGGCCATGGGGGGATTTGAAAACAAGGATGAGAATTTTGAAATCAAGGCATTGCTTAACAGGGAGTCAATGTAGGTCAGCGAGCATAAAAGTTCCAGCACCACTCTCTTTCTGGATGGCCCCAGAGGCACAGCGTCTACATGCAGCTGAGCAGAGCAAGGAGCATCCTGCGGCCTCTGCCGAGGACTCTCCACTGCTGTCCCTGTCTCCACCATCTGCTGATGCTCGTTTGTGAGCTGTGATACACCAGGTGACAACACTACTCTATGTCATGAATGACCCACCGAGGTGTGCGTTTCTGCGCTGGTGCTGGGTGCGCTGAGTCCTGGTGACGCTGCTCCCTCAGAGACTCCAGGTTCCTCTGAGGAGTCGTATGGCTCTTCCTCCTGAACAGTGGGGAGGGGGGCTCGTGATGGTCCTGTGGAGGAGTAAAGGCATGAGTTAGACATGTAATATTTAGGTAACAGACACATCCTATTATGCAGATGATCAGAAGTCAATCTCTATGAACATCAGATGCCATCTCAGTCACTCATGAAATCTAAATGAGTGGGTTGAAAATCTATTGTGTCACCAGCTTGCTCTACTGCACCTGTCTCTCCGTCCCCCACTTCCAGCTCCTCTGCACCTCCAATGATGTCGAGAGCAGCCTCCTCAGTGTTCGTTAAATGCGCCACGGATGGTGGGCTTCCTCCTGTCATGTCCCTCTCCCTCTTATTGTGGGTTCTCTTTTCCTGCAATGAGGGACACAAGTGGAGTTTCAGTGAGATTGATGGAGTGAGTGCAGACTCCATAACATAGATGCTTAGAGGGAGACAAAGATGGAGTGAGGTGCCAATACCAAGTGGCCTCGCTGTGCGTTGTTAGTTGTTGTCATTATATAACAGTGATAGCGAGTGTGGGGAGTGCATAGTAGGATGGTGAAGTGATTCTGTACATAGAGAGAGGGATAGTTAAGGGTGCAGGGGATGTAAGGGTAAGTTGGGATGTGGAGGAGTCGGCTGACAATGCAGAGTGCTGGTGATGAGAGGAGATGGAAAGCACATTGAAGATAATTGTGATGTTATACTCACTTTTGCTGAGCGTAGCAGATCATTAAACCTTTATCGGCACTGCACTCAGGTGCGTGAACACAACGACCTAGCACTTACCTCCTAAGCAATTTGCAGCCAGGCTGCCTTTGTGTGCTGAGGAGGCTTCCTCCGGCCATTGAGAGGGAATAGAATCCCCTTGCGCCCTCTTACTCCCTCCACAAGAGCATGGAGGGAGTCATCATCAAATCGAGGGGCAGCCTTTGCTCTTGCAGCAGTCATCTTCCAAAGACCAGTTATCAGGAGCATCAGAAAGGAAATGAAATCCAAAGGCTACATGGGCCCCTTAAATGCACCTGAATCGAAGACATCAGCAGAGGTAAGCAGCACACCTACGCCCACTGATTGGGCCGGGTAGCGTGCACGGTGGACTTAATAAGCCCAGTTAAATGAAAATCGTTATTTCGGAGCAGCTGAAACCGGCAGCGGGACCGGAACCCTGCGACCAGCCAACCCGACTCTAACTCAACTCTAACCCGTCTCCACTGGGGAAATTGCAGCCGATATCTCTGCGCCTTTCCATTTCTCTTTCCTCCTTTAAGACGCTCCTTAAAACCTACCTCTTCGACCATACTTTTGGTCATCTGCCCTAACATCTGGCTCGGTGGCATTTTATTTTTGATAACACTCCTGTGAAGTCCCTTAGGACGTTTTATTACGTTAAATGCACTATATAAATATAAGTTGTTGTTGCAATGTATACTCAATGTCTAGTATGTGCTTACCAGTAGATGAGATTCCTCACCAAGAGGACAACATCGAAAAATTGCCCTTAACATTTAGATACTTTGTCGTGAGTCCAGGGATTGAACAGAAATCCCTTCGCACTGTATTTCAGTTTACTAGTAGTATCACATAATCTTCCTTGACTTCAGAATGTAGAAGAAGAAGCAATTTTCTAGATCCCAGCTTTGACTATAAACTACCAAACAGATTTCTTAAATAGCAAGTGGATATGTAAAGAGAAGCATTGGAATATTGTATATTTCCAGGAGTTACATGCTTAACCATTTCTCTTCAGAATATATAAAATAGCAAATAGTTGCTGTGACTGTGCTAAACAGCAATTAAACTGGTTTGGACACAAGAAAGCCAAATTTGCAAGGCCCTGCTGTTAGCACAAGATTTCAAGTTTGGTGGAAATGGGTCCTAAAATTGATTGTTTGGCCTCACGCACCTGATTCGCTGTGTGCTGCATTTGATAATATGCAAATTTGGGGGCCAGAATGAAACTGCTGCTGTTATACATGAGCTTCATTTAAATAGAATAATTATTTAAATTAGGGCCCACACTGAATTTCACGACTCTACCCCCAGTGCTCACCTCAACCGTGCGAACTAGGCTCATTCCTGCTAAATGGTCTAGGCTTGATTTAGAGGCCTATTTAAAACAAGAGAGCTATTTTTTCTGTTGCTGTTCAAGTGTATTTTTTGGCAGGAACCATTTCTTTACTTTGAACATCTTACTAACTTCTATTTCCTTCCCTAGTTCTGCCTTTTTGGAAATGCCTTCATTTTGCAAAGCCACACTTTTATGCAGTGTTCCCAATTACTGGTGTGGTCCAAGTTGTAACAAAGTTGGGAAATTGGCAATCCCTTGGGTGTTCCTAAAATGCTGTATGCATGTACAATACACATTGGGTAAATAGGAATGATTCACTGCCATTTGATACTGTACATTTCATGCATATGTCAGTGTCAGCTGTTGCACATGTGCAGTACACAACAGTTAAAAGGTAATAATTCACTGCCATCTGATCTGGTATGGTGCATATGTCTCTCAATGTACAATACACACTGGGTAAAAGGGGAACAATTCCCTCCCATCTTTCTTTCTCTCTCCTTGATTAGTTTTGGATTTTTCAGGTGGAACCCTCCTGGGATTGTTTGTTGGTGCAAATGAGTGCTTGAGAGTGAATGCAACTGCAAATGTGCATGTAAGGGTGTATATGGGAGCATAATGCACACAAATATGAATGGTAGGGTACGGAGTGCATTTAAATATGAATATACTGTGGCAGGTATGAAACTTTGCAACGAATGGTGGTGTCTTTACAATCATAACAAGAGTAGGCTGCTGCATACTGGGTTAAATCAGCACGGCATCCCTTCGAGGTTCAGCAGCAACTTCAGTTGAAAATGGAAAAGCCAGAGTTGGTAAATTGCATTTACAATAGATAAGTCATTGTGAATCTTAGATGGTTAAAAGCCTATGAAAACATTATGGAGAAATGTGCAGCATTTATCCCCTCCAGCTATTTGGAAGTAATTTAGGAACTCATTATATATACCCCTGTTGGAAATGTCAGGAGGGAGGGAGAGTGTGCCTTCGTGCATGAATAATGAGCAGGGACATGCTGCTCCAGCCTAGGGCAGCCAGAGCTGAGAGTAAATATCTCACAAACCAAAAGTCAAGCTTCAGAACGGTTTTGTGTTGGTGCCAGGATCACCCGCGAGTTTGCAGTTCATTATATTAAAATTAGACCACAATGACGTCAGTTTGACATTCACACAATTTCTCCATGTTTTTTCTTATATACAGGTAGTACTCAATCATTTACTCGTCCACATAAAATGGGTGGCCAGGGCTGCTAGTGTGCTGCTTATGGAAATGCATTTAAGGAGTCCTATACTAAAATTTGTAGCTATTTGTGAACCTTTTTTCTTCCTTTAAACATTTCTTTTTTCTGTTTCCATATAATTGGTGAGGAAGCTTTGTGCCAAGTGTTCTGGCATTGCCAATTTTTGGTATGTCCATCATTGGGACAATAGGTTTTCCAGTGGGAATCCCCCTTTACTTATATTTTTTTTACAGAATGAAGAGGAGAAGCAATGCACGGTTGCAAGGCGGTTTAGGCTGCACTAAAAGCAGACCTCACCCATATGCTGTTATCGTCCCACCCATACGTACATGTAGAAGTGCACTTACCTGGCAATGACTGTGTGGAACTAGCTATATAGACATCGAGATCAGCAGACAGCCAGATAATGAACTGTACCATTGTGGCGGAGCCACTGAATGACTCTGGGCAACTGTATATAATTCCCTTTAATGATGTTCTAACACCAGCCTAAGCCTGTACCATGGTGTTAGACATTACTTTGTTTTGTATATAGTGTTTTGTATGTACGGGGCGTGGCCCCTTTAAGAGTGCGGGAAAACGCGGGTAAACGCGATGATGTCACGTCACAAACCACGTGACTGCCCAAGCAGTCCTCGTGGAATCTCCATCTTGTTAAGACCTGTTTTCGTGGTTCTCCTGTATCGATCTCAACAAACTGTTTGAACTCGTTTAGTCTTACATTAAAGACCTGTTTGATTGATCTCCTGAGTCGACCTCAGTTATTAGTTAGGAATTCGTCAATTCCTACATTGGTGACCCCGTTTTTTGTGAACGTTTTTCGCAAAAAGGACGCAACATGGAGGCCAACGCCATTTCGCTGAAGCTACCGCAGTTCTGGGAGCAGCAAGTGACCTCGTGGTTCATTCAGGTCGAGGCCCAGCTCGCCCTGAGGGACATCGTTGCGGATCAGACCAAATATCTCTATGTGGTCTCCCCACTCGACAGCTCTACCGCCTCGCGGATCGTCAGCCTCCTCGAGAACCCGCCAACGGAGCGTAAGTATTAAACCCTCAAGGCGCGGTTGCTGCAAGTTTTCGGGCTCACTAAATCGGAGCGCGCCCGCCAATTGCTCGCTATGCCCGGGCCCGGGGACTCCAAGCCTTCGGAGTTAATGAGCCAAATGCTCACACTCCTTGGCTCAGAGCCGGAATGCTTCCTATCCCGTGAACTATTCCTCAGCCAGCTGCTGGAACAGGTGCAAGCTACCCTGGCCAGATCCGAAGTTGAGGACTGCGCAGCACTCGCGGCAGAGGCGGGTAAAATTTTTGCGGTTACTCAGCAGCACTGCGCCACCACGAGGTGCCCATCCCCCACAGACGCCGCCCCAGCTCATCAGCCTGCTGGGCTGCATTTCTACCACGTGCAGTTCGGTGCGAAAGTGAGACGTTGCCGCCCTCCCTGCAGCTTTCCCCCCAAAAAATACCACGACAACTATGACCACCGAGGAAAGGGTCTAGCGGGCGCCCCGTGGCCGTGATGGCGATTGGCAACGCGGGCAAGTTGCTGTTTATCACCGATACTCTCTCCGGTCGTCATTTTCTGTGCGACACCAGAGCGCAGTGCAGCATTTTACCCGCGTCCGCCCTTGATGTGCAGACCGGGATTCACGGCCTCGCCCTTGAAGCGGCCAATGGCGGAGCAATTCGGGCCTTCGGCAGACAGCGAGTGCAGGTGTGTTTCGGGGGTCAACGTTTTCACTGGCCGTTTGTTACGGCTAAGGTTTCGCAACCCATTCTCGGCGCGGATTTCCTGTGCGCCAACATCCTGGTCGATGTGCGGAACCGGCGGTTGATCAACGTGGCAACTTTTCATTCTATCACTTGTTACCGCAGTAACACTACGTCGCGCGCCACCGCCTGTGCTTTTCCGACTCCGGATGAGTTTGCTCGCCTGCTCGGTGAATTCCCTGACCTGACAAGACCCACGTTCTCCTCCACGGCCACAAAACATGGTGTGGAACACCACATCACCACCAATGGCCCCCTGGTCTACGCACGGGCCCGGCGCCTGGAACCTGGCAAGCTGGCGGTCGCAAAAGCGGAGTTCGCGACCATGGAACGGTTAGGGATTATTCGCCAGTCGAGTAGTCCCTGGTCTTCACCCCTCCACATCGTCCCGAAGCCTGGCGGCAGATGGCGGCCATGCGGCGACTATCGACGCCTAAACAACGCCACCACTCCTGATTGGTACCCGATCCCCCACATCCAAGATTTCTCCGCCCATTTGGCAGGGAACACTGCCTTCTTGAAAGTCAACCTCGTCCGGGGCTATCACCAGGTCCCAGTTCATCCCCAAGACGTCCAGAAGACCGCAGTCATCACCCCATTCAGCCTTTTCGAGATTTTACGAATGCCGTTTGGGTTAAAGAACACCACCCAGGCTTTCCAACGCCTGATGGACTCCATGCTGCGGGACCTCAAGTTCCTCTTCGTCTACCTGGACGATATTCTCATTGCCAGTCCCACTAAAGAAGAACATACCTGTCACCTACGCACCCTTTTTTGACGTCTCAGCCAACACGGCCTGATTATCAACCCGGCCAAGTGTCAGTTTGGCCTGCACCAAATTGATTTCCTGGGGCATCGCAGCACTTCAGAGGGAGCGGTTCCTTTACAAGCGAAGGTAGAGGCGGTGACATCCTTTCCACGCCCGCAAAACATTAAGGCCCTGCAGGAATTCCTAGGCATGGTAAACTTTTACCACCGTTTCGTGCCTAAGGCAGCACTACTCATGCAGGCCCTGTACGAGGCCCTCAAGGGCAAGACTGGCAAGAATACGGTAGACTGGACGGATGACATGGCCCGGGCGTTCGCCGACACCAAAAGCGCCTTGGCCAACGCGACTATGCTGGCGCACCCGCTGCCAGGAGCCACCATCGCACTCACCACCGACGCGTCAGACTACGCAATCGGCGCCGTGCAAGAGCAGTGGGTGAACGGGACGAGGCAGCCATTGGCATTCTTCAGCTGTCAACTACAGTGGAACGAGAGAGCATATAGCACGTTCGACAGGGAGTTGCTCGCCCTTTTTCTGGCCATCCGCCATTTTCGCTTCCGCCTGGAAGGACGTCCCTTCACCGCTTTTGTGGACCATAAGCCGCTCACCTTCGCCATGGCCAAGACCGCTGAACCGTGGTCATCCCGACAGCAACGTCAACTGACCTACATATCCGAATTCACCACGGATATACAGCACGTGGCCGGTAAGGACAACCTGGTGGCCGACTGCCTCTCCCGCGCGACCGTCAATACGGTTCATTTAGGCATCGATTACACCCTCATGGCAGCAGATCAAGCCTCAGACCCAGAAGTCCAAGCCTACAGAACGACCGTCACTGGCCTCCAGTTGGCCGACGTCAAGTTCCATTCGGCAGGTACCATGCTCTTGTGTGACGACTCCGTACGGGACCCTCGCCCTGTCGTACCGGTCGTCTGGTGCCGCAAAGTGTGCGACGCCATACATGGGTTGTCATACCCAGGAATGAAGGCCTCTCAGAAGCTGATGTCAGCGAAATTCGTATGGCACGGCATGCACAAGGATGTCCGCGACTGGACCAACACCTGCGTGGTCTGCCAAAAGGCCAAAGTACAGCGCCACATCAAAGCTCCGTTGGCCACCTTCACAGTTCCGGAGCGACGTTTTGACCATGTCAATGTGGACCTGGTGGGTCCACTCCCACCCTCCCATGATTTTTCACACATCCTGACCATGGTTGACCGCACCACCAGATGACCGGAGGCGGTTCCCCTATCATCCACTACTTCGGCGGACGTGGCCAGGGCGTTCATTTGCACCTGGGTCGCCCGTTTCGGAGTGCCCGCAGATATTTCTTCAGACAGGGGACCGCAGTTTTCCTCCGAACTCTGGAATGCAGTGGCCCAAGGACTCGGTGTCAAATTACACCGCACCACAGCCTACCACCCACAGGCGAATGGTCTCTGTGAACATTTCCACCGGTCACTGAAAGCCGCCCTGAGGGCCAGCCTCCAGGACGCTGGATGGACAGACAAGCTACCGTGGGTCCTGTTGGGCCTTCGCACGGCCCCCAAAGAAGACCTTCACTCTTCATCAGCGGAGCTGGTGTACGGTCAACCGCTGCCAGTCCCAGGGGATTTCCTACCAGCATCGGCGAAGCCTTGGTCCGTGGCTGACCAGCTTACTGGTCACCAGGAGGCGGCCAGATGTTTCGCGCCGGTGCCCACTTCGTACCACGGGCTGCAGAGTTCGCACGTTCCCACGGAGCTTCACAAGGCGGAATATGTCTTTATTCACCACGATGCACATAGGGATCCACTCAAGGCCCCATACACTGGTCCCTTCCACGTGTTGGAGGCAGGGGACAAAACCTTCACGGGAGATGTCGGTGGTAAACCAGACCACATTTCAGTCGATCGCTTAAAGCCAGCACATCTGGACCACGACCGCCCCGTCGAGACAGCACAACCGCCGAGACGAGGTCGGCCACCCATCGCCGTTACGACTGACCAAGCGCAACCACCCGCCAGACCACCAGCTGCCCAACAGCCTCCGCCTCAGGAGTACAGGAGTCATTCCGACAGGCTCATCAGACCCCCTCACCATTTGACTTTGTCCGTTAAAGCGAATTCTGGGGGCGCGCATGTGGCGGAGCCACTGAATGACTCTGGGCAACTGTATATAATTCCCTTTAACGATGTTCTAACACCAGCCTAAGCCTGTACCATGGTGTTAGACATTACTGTGTTTTGTATATAGTGTTTTGTATGTACGGGGCGTGGCCCCTTTAAGAGCACGGGAAAACGCGGGTAAACGCGATGACGTCACGTCGCAAACCACGTGACTGCCCAAGCAGTCCTCATGGAATCTCCATCTTGTTAAGACCTGTTTTCATGGTTCTCCTGTATCGATCTCAACAAACTGTTTGAACTCGTTTAGTCTTACATTAAAGACCTGTTTGATTGATCTCCTGAGTCGACCTCAGTTATTAGTTAGGAATTCGTCAATTCCTACACCATGTTGCTACAAGGACACCTGCAGCACAAGGCTGGCACTCCCAATGACAGTATGCCTCCTTTCAGGCGTACTGCATTGATGTCCAATTGGGTTCATGCCTAGAGTGGTAAGCAGGGGCACCATCTTCCCTACTACCTATTTCTTTACCACCTCCATCTCGCCAGTCGTCATTAGGGTTTGAACTGTCATGCCTGTCTGTCAGAGATATGATTTCCTGCCCTCCTGTGTTAAGCTCCAAACACCGCACTCAATATGGACCTGTCGTATGTTCTCACTATGTAAAAGAAGCTGAATCTGAAAAATCAGTTGGGGTCAGCAGATTAACAGGCAGGCAGAAAGTCTTCCCCAGACAATGTTGGTGTAGGGCGTTCAGTTCTGTCTGTTCACCTCAGGTTGGTTTGAATCTGTGAGCAAGAGAGTCTAGAGAGGATCAGTTAAAAGGATCTCCAGTCATTTTCTGAAAGTATTTCAGTTTAGAACTAGCCACTCTTGGGATGAATCACACTTCCCATTATAGTCTGATTGCCAAAGTCTATAATACTGTGGGATTAGGAACTGGAGTAGAAGAGAGGGGGGGAACAAGAGAAGGATCAAATGCCTTTCCCCCTGCTCCACACCCATCCTGCCTATTTCTTTGTCTTCCTCCATCTTATGACCCTTCTCCACTCTACTCATGTCCCTTCCCACATACTGTCATTCTTTCTATGTCCATTTGCCACCCTATTCTACCTGCCCCTTTGGGCTGGTCCCCCAACCTTGGCATCTCCCTATTTCCCTACCCTGCTCTGTGCAGCTCCATGTGCCTGATAACTACCAATTCTTTAGGCTCGGAAGCGATCGGGAAACCTGGTAGAATGGGTTTCCCGCAGGCTCTGCTGAATTTAACAGCAGGGCCTGATTTGCATTTGAAACCTCTGTTTCCCATCCACAGCCGGCCAGATGGAGAGGCTGGCTGGCTGTGGGTGGGTAGGCCTGTGGCACTAAGCCACAGAGAGGAAGAAGGGAGGGATCGGGTGGGGGCAGGGGGGAGGGGGGAGGGAGAGAACGATCGGGGGAGTGGCGGGAGAAAATGGTGCTGGCCTGGAGAATGATCGGGGGGTGGGGAGGCAAAGAAAATCGTCGGCCTGGAGAACGTTTGGGGTGGGGTGGGGCAGGGGCAGGTGGGGGGGGGGGGGAGGGAGGCGGAGAACATTGCCAGCCTGGAGAACGATGGGGGGATGGGTGAGAGAGAAGAGGGCCGGCCTGGTTGAGTCACCTCCAGTTTTACCTCCCTCAATAGGATATGTGTTTGAAATCAGATTGCATTCTCTTCAATTAGCATTAAGTTTCACAGGTGAAAGATACACTCAGGTTGCTAGTGGATATGGATCATTAAAAATGTTTTCGAGCAGTCTGAACCAGCAGCCATCTGAAGTAATTGCTTCATCTTTCTACCTTAACACTTTTGTTATTTGTCTCTGTTGCTCCCGAGTAATTGGCACACCACGCATTTTGTTCTGCTCGATTTACATCCAGGTGGATTAACGGTGAAATCAGATTCAGGCAGAGCTTGTGAGTGAGTGTCTGTATTCTGACAATCTCTACTGCCTCCACACTAGTGAACGTGTCCTCTGAATGAGCTTTTCCAGCTTCCAAACACATTCAACCATTTTAGATTTAAATTCAGCTCCGAGAAGAGTCTTAGGATAACACTGGAATCTATTTTCAAGTGGGGCTGGCTTTACGACTTTCAATTAGATTACTTGGTTCTATTTTGATAGAACATGAATCCTTTTTCTCCCTCTCAGGGTACTGTTTTTTAATGGCTGTGAAATGTTAGGTCGCACACCTTGATGGAGACATTGCACAGCCGTGGAGGATGTCATGCTGTAGTATCAATGAGGTGACCGACATACCTCAAGAAAGACAACCTATCCCTCACT
The DNA here is from genome assembly GCF_052327205.1 of Somniosus microcephalus. NCBI lineage: Eukaryota > Metazoa > Chordata > Chondrichthyes > Squaliformes > Somniosidae > Somniosus > Somniosus microcephalus. The sequence continues at coordinate 403,685,725 of NC_140987.1, read as the reverse complement.
AAACATAGAGTCCAGCAGGTGTAGGAGACAATGTACAGGGGCATCAATGTGGTTTCCACAACCTACCATGCTTGAAGGGATGTTCAGCAGAAGGTTTATTTTCTTTGTAACAAAGTGCAAAAGTAAGCAATAGGGATAACTGTCCATTTATGTCTATATATAGGTATGATGACTGTCAATGTCCTTACATTGCTCTATTTTTGTTTATTCATTCTCATCCTTAATTGCCCTTGAGAACGTGGTGGAGAGCCTTCTTCTTGAACTGCTGCAGTCTGTGTGGTGAAGGTGCTCCCACAATGCTGTTGGGTAGGGAGTTCCTGGATTTTGACCCAGCGATAAGTCAGGATGGTGTGTGACTTGTGGAACTTGGAGGTGATGGTGTTCCCATGCACCTGCTGCCCGGGTCCTTGTAGGTGGAGTAGGTGCCCCAACAACAACAATAATTTGCAATTATATAGCCCCTGTAATGTAGTAAAATGCAAGGTGACTCACAGGAGCGCTATCAAACAAAATTTGATAACAAAAGTCGTGCGTTTGGGAGGTGCTGCTGAAGAAGCCTTAGTGAGTTGCTGCAGTGCATCCTGTAGATAGTACACAGTGCAGCCATGGTACACCAATGGTGGAAGGAGTGGATGTTTACACCAGTGGTAGGGTGCCAATCAAGAGAACTGCTTGGTGTCAGTGCCAATTATTTTGCACTGTAATCCATCCCCTGCCCCAGCACCATGTAATGCTTTGCATCATGCTGGACAGAAGTAAGTCTTTTGGAGGAAAAATTGGGTTGCTTTCCACCTCCCGATAGCGCCTGGGCGCAGCGCCGCTAACGCCTCCCATGAAATTCAGTTGGAGGTTAACAACGGCAGTAGCCAGCTGCGCCCTGTGGTGCTGCACCTCTGGTGATGACGTCATCGCTGTGCGCAGCGCCCCATTCGCGCGCCGGCCGCAAACTTCAGCTGCGCCCCCTGATATGTTCGACAGGGTCAGGGTGGCGTTTTTGCGGCCGTGGCAGCACAAATTAAAAGGCAGGTGCCGGGCGGCCATTTTGTTTTTGGGCCGCCTGCCAACACCTGCCTCCTTTCGCTTCCTCATGCAGAATGCCGGCCGCGATTGGACAGCCCAGCACTCCTCTTGAGTGTCGGGCTGTTTTCCTGGCCCCCCACTCCCCAGTGGCCCAGCAGGGCCCCGGTGTGCGCTGTACTAGGCTCCTCCCCTTTAATCAGGGGAGGGCGGCCTGCAGTACCATGGCGCTATGTGCCGATGTGCATGGCGCTGTTGCACGTAGCGCTGCAATATTGAATGGTAGCACTCCTGGAAGGAGGGGGTTCGCTTCCAGGAGCGCCCGCCTCCTGCTTGGGGTGCTACCACTCAATTTACGTTGCAGGAGCACTAACTTTTTCAGGGCACTAAAAGTAGCGCCCTGGCGAAGTTAGCACCCCAAAGGGGGCGCAACTGAATTTTTCCCCCTTTGAATCTATCCTTGGCCCTCTCCTATTTCTCATCTACACGTTGCCCCTTGGCGACATCATCAGAAAACACAGCATCAGTTTCCACATGTAAGCTGACGACACCCAGCTCTATCTCACTACCCCTTCTCTCGACCCCTCCACAGTCTCTAAATTGTCAGACTGCTTGTCCGACATCCAGGTTTGGATGAGCAGAAGTTTTCTCCAATTAAATATTGGGAAGACCGAAGCCATTGTTTTCGGTCTCCGTCACAAACTCTGTTCCCTAGCCATTGACTCCATCCCTCTCCTTAACATCTGTCTGAGGCTGAACCACAGTGTTTGCAACCTTGGTGTCATATTTGACCCTGAACTGAGCTTCCGACCACATATCCACAGCATAACTAAGACCGCCTATTTCCACCTCCGTAACATCGCCCGCCTCCGCTCTTGTCTCAGCTCATCTGCTGTTGAAACCCATCCATACATTTGTTACCTCCAGACTTGACTATTCCAATGCACTCCTGACTGGTCTCCCACATTCCAACCTACGTAAACTTGAGGTGATCCAAAACTCAGCTGCCCATGTCCTGACTCGCACCAAGTCCCTTTCATCCATCACCCCTGTGCTCGCTGACCTACATTGGCTCCTGGTTAAGCAACGCCTCAATTTCAAAATTCTCATCCTTGTTTTCAAATCCCTCCATGGCCTCTCCCCTCCCTATCTCTGTAATTTCCTTCAGCCCCACAACCCCCCGAGATATTTGCGCTCCTCTAATTCTGCCCTCTTGAGTATCCCTGATTATAATCGCTCAACCATTGGTGGCCGTGCCTTCAGTTGCCTAGGCCCTAAGCTCTGGAAGTCCCTCCCTAAACATCGCTACCTCGCTACCTCTCTTTCCTCCTTTAAGACGCTCCTTAAAACCTACCTCTTTGATCAAGCTTTTGGTCACCTGCCCTAATTTCTCCTTATGTGGCTCGGTGTCAAATTTTTTGTCTTTTAATACTCCTGTGAAGCGCCTTGGGACGTTTTACTACGTTAAAAGTGCTATATAAATACAAGTTGTTGTTGTTGTTTTTGAATCTTTTGCCAACTGTCAGGATGGCAAACCTCCAGGAATACTAGCAGAGCAGAATTGCTGAAAATGCCTGCACTCTTCTGGCTCAGAGGCGAGTGTGCTACCAACTGAGCCACAGCTGACACTGAACAGTTGTTTTGCCATGTTGTGTTGCTTTAAGGAGGTACTGAAGCCTTGATTCTCCACCTGCACAGATGCAGTAAATTTCAGCAGAGGCTATCATCAGCAACAGGAAAGGAAGGTACAGTTTTAGAAACATAGAAACATAGAAGATAGGAGCAGCAGTAGGCCATTTGGCCCCTCGAGCCTGCTCCGCCATTCAATGCGATCATGGCTGATCATCCAAGTTCAGTACCCGGTCCCTGCTTTCTCCCCATATCCCTTGATCCTTTTAGCCTTAAGAAATATATCTAACTCCTTCTTGAATATGTTTAATGAATTGGCCTCTACTGCCTTCTGTGGTAGAGAATTCCACAGGTTCACCACTCTCTGGGTGAAGAAATTCCTCCTCATTTCTGTCCTAAATGGCCTACCCCTTATCCTTAGACTGTGACCCCTGGTTCTGGACTCCCCGACCATCGAGAACATCCTTCCTGCATCTAGCCTGTCCAGCCCTGTCAGAATTTTATAAGTTTCAATGAGATCCCCTCTCATTCTTCTAAACTCCAGCGAGTACAAGTCCAATCATCCCAATCTTTCCTCATACGTCATTCCTGCCATCCCAGGTATCAGCCTGGTGAATCTTCGCTGAACTCACTCCATGGCAAGAACATCTTTCCTCAGATAAGGCGACCAAAACTGCACACAATACTCAAGATGTGGTCTCACCAAGGCCCTGTACAACTGCAGCAAGACATCCTTGTTCCTGTACTCAAACTCTCTCGCTACGAAGGCCAACATACCATTTGCCTTCTTAACCGCCTGCTGCACCTGCATGCTTACCTTCAGCGACTGGTGCACAAGGACGCCCAGGTCTGGTTGCAGTTCCCCTTCTCCCAATCTATTGCCATTCAGATAATAATCTGCCTTCCTGTTTTTGCCACCAAAGTGGATAACCTCACATTTATCCACGTTATATTGCATCTGGCATGCTTTTGCCCAATCACCCAACCTGTCCAAATCATCCTGGAGTTTCTCGGCATCCTCCTCACAGCACACACGCCCACCCAGCTTTGTGTCATCTGCAAATTTGGAGATATTACATCTAGTTCCCTTGTCTAGATCATTAATATATATTGTGAATAGCTGCGGTCCAAGGACCGATCCCTGCGGTACCCCACTAGTCACTGCCTGCCACTCGGAAAATGACCCGTTTATTCCAACTCTTTGCTTTTGGTCTGCCAACCAGTTCTCTATCCAAGTCAATACCTTGCCCCCAATCCCATGTGCCTTAACTTTACACGCTACTCTCTTATGCGGGACCTTATCAAAAGCCTTCTGAAAGTCCAAATGCACCACATCCACTGGTTCTCCCTTATCTATTTTACCAGTTACATCCTCAAAAAATTCCAGTAGATTAGTCAAGCACGATTTACCTTTTGTAACTCCATGTTGACTTTGTCCGATCCTGTCACTGTTTTCCAAGTGCTTTGCTATTACATCTTTTATAATGGACTCTAGCATTTTCCCCACTACCGATGTCAGGCTTACCGGTCTGTAATTCCCCGTTTTCTCTGTACCACCTTTTTTGAATAGTGCGGTAACATTAGCTACCCTCCAATCCATAAGATTTACATAGGATTACATAGGATATACAGCACAGAAACAGCCGAACCTGTCCATGCCGGCGTTTATGCTCCACACAAGCCTCCTCCTGTCTCTCCTCATCTAAATCTGTCAGAAAAACCCTCTATTCCCTTTTCCCTCTTATACTTGTCTAGCCTCCCCTTAAATGCCTCTATAATATTCGCTTCAACCACTCCCTGTGGTAGCTCGTTCCACATTCTCACCACTCTTTGGGTAAAGAAGTTTCTTCTGAATTCCCTGTTGGATTTCTTGGTGACTATCTTATATTGATGGCCTCTAGTTATGCTCTTCCCCAGAAGTGGAAACATTCTCTCTGTATCCACTCTATCAAAATTTTCCATAATTTTAAAGACCTCTACAAGGTCATCCCTCAGCCTTCTTTTTTCAAGAGAAAAGAGACCCAGCCTGTTCATCCTTTCCTGATATGTATACCCTCGCATTTCTGAAATCCTTGTTAATCTTCTCTGCCCCCTCTCCAGTGCCTCTATATCCTTTTTATAATATTGTGACCACAACTGTACGCAATACTCTTAAGTGTAGTCTAACCAAGGTTCAATACAGGTTTAGCATAACTTCCCTACTTTTCAATTCTATACCTCTAGCAATAAACCATAGTGCTTGGTTTGCTTTTTTATGGCCTTGCTAACCTGTGTCACAACTTTTAGTGATTTGTGTATTTGTACTCCAAGATCCTTTTGTACCTATACCCCACCGAGACTTGCACCCTCCAAGTGATAAGTGACCTCCCTATTCTTCCTACCAAAATGTAATACCTCACATTTATCTGTGTTGAACTTCATTTGCCATACATATGCCCATTCTGCAAGTTTATTAATATCCTCCTGTTGCAGTCCTCCTCAGTATTGACTACCCCCCCCCAATTTGGTGTCATCTGCAAATTTAGAAATTGTGTTTTTGATTCCTAAGTCTAAATCGTTAATGTAAATTGTGAACAGCAGTGGTCCCAGCACTGATCCTTGTGGAACACTACCACCCACCTTCTGCCACTGTGAATAGCTACCCTTTACTCCTACTCTCTGCTTTCTGTCCTGAAACCAGCCAGCAATCCATTCTGCTACTTGTCCCCTGACTCCACATTCTCTGACCTTGTTCATCAGTCTATTATGGGATACCTTATTGAAGGCCTTTTGAAAATCCAGATAAAATACATGTACAACATTACCATTGTCTACTCTCTCTGTTACCTCTTCAAAAAAATCAATAAGGTTGGTGAAGCAAGACTTTCCCTTTTGAAATCCATGCTGACTATTCATTATTATATTTTTGGTTTCTAGGTGTTCTTCTATTTTCTCATTTAGTAGGGATTCCATTATTTTTCTTACCACCAATGTTAAGCTGACTGGTCCATAATTCCCTGGACATGTTCTATCCCCCTTCCGAAATATCGGTATTACGTTAACCATCCACCAATCCTCTGCCACTATACCTTTTTCTAATGAATTATTAGATATGCATAGTAATGCCCCTGCTATCTCTTCCCTAGACTGTTTTAAAATGCGTGAATGCAATCCATCCAGACCAGGGGTTTTATGCTCTTTGATTTGATTAATTTTTTTAACATATCCCCTTTTTTATTTTAAATGCACTTATCTCGTTACTAATCTCATCACCCAATGTCATGTCCAGCTGTTCTACCTCCCTGGTAAATACTGAAGCAAAATAATTATTTAATATTTTTGCCATCTCTCTATCATTACCTGTGGTATTATCCTGACTATCCCTTAATGGCCCTATTCCCATCCCAACCTTCCTTTTTTTATTGATATGCCTATAAGATATTTTATTATTTTGTTTTATGTTCCTTGATAATTTAATATCATAGTTCCTCTTTGCCTCCCTAATAATTTTTTTGATTTCTCTCCTAATCTTTTTGTATTCACTCTTATCATGCATTCCTCTGCTGTCTATGTGCTTAATGTATGCCTCTTTCATTACCCTCAATTGTTCCCTTATGGATTTATTCATCCAGGGAGTCTCATTATTGTTTAGTTTGTTCTTTCTTTTTAGCGGCATATATTTTTCCTGCATTCTGTTGAACGCTGTTTTAATTGTTTCCCATTGCTGTTCTACATCATTATTTGTCAATATTGTTGCCCATTTTTTTCCCCCAAGTTCTATTCCCAATCCCTCAATATCAGCTTTTCTCCAATCTGTTAACCTGGTTTCATCATACTTATGTCCTTCTCAATTATCATCTTAAAGTGAATTATATTATGATCACAATTGCCTATATGTTCCCCTACCTTTACTTCTCTTATCTGCTCTGGTTCATTCCGCATTACTAGATCCAATAGCGAATCCTCCCTTGTTGGGCTTTTTACATATTGGGTTAGAAAGGAGTCCTGTACACATTGTAAGAACTCTATTCCCTTATCCCCTTTACCTAACTCTTCTGTCCAATTAATATTGGGGTAGTTGAAACCTCCCATGATTATTATTCTATGTTTTTTACTCATTTCCCTAATTTGTCTGCATATTTCTTCCTCCACCTCCCTTCCACTATTAGGTGGCCTGTAGACTGCGCTTATTAGTGTGATTAATCCTTTATTATCTTTTACCTCTATCCATATGGATTCTATTTTTGTCTTACTGATATCTGTGTCACCTTTTTCTACTGTCATTATGTTATCCCTAATAAGTACAGCTACTCCACCTCCCCTTTTTCCCTCCCTATCTTTTCTAAATATGTTATACCCTGCAATGTTTAATTCCCAGTCCTGATTTTTCTGTAGCCATGTCTCAGTAATCCCTATGTCTGGTTCCTCACAACAGCTCCCCTGTTTTATTACAGACACTGTGTGCATGTACAGACGGTTTAACTCATTTTTAATAGAATTTCCTCTCACTTTCTGTTTAACCATCTTTTTAGACTTCTGTTCTATAACTCTATTTATTCCCTTGCCATGAATGTCCTCCCTTACTTTATTCTTTCCTATGCTCTCTTTTCCTGATTTGTTTATATTTAGGCTGGTTACCTTTCTTGTAGATCCCTCCCCCCATCTTACTAGGTTAAAGCCTATGTCACTTCCCTATTTACTGCATTTTAAACTTTTCCAAGGTTCAGGGCACAACCCATGGTATATCTCATGGAGAACTATTATTCTCTTAACATGCAAATAATGCCCATCAATGCACACTTCCAGCAATGCACATGAAACTTTCATCCTGAGGCAATCAAATGTACAACAGCTGTTGAAGGGAAAGAAAGGATGGACTCCTGGCTGTATGGATAAATGGGCTACATGGTGCAGCATGGCAGGTGCTACCTCTACACAACTTCCGTGCTCCAGCAGAGAGTAGATACAACAAAGCACATGAATGAGTCATGGCCTTCATCAAGTATATATGTGAGGTGCTAAAGCAAGACTTCAGGTACTTGGATTTACAGGCTGGCAGCATTATAAGAAAGTGTGCAAAATTGTGACTGTATGCCACATGCTGTACAATGTTTCCATGTCCAGAAGTCTCACTATGGACTTGGATGAGGAGCAATAGCAAGCCATGGATGATGGTGAACAGAAGTCATCAGTAATAGACCAGCTGCTGCAGACATGGAAAGATAACAGACCCCAAAGCATTCATAGCATCACTTGGGCTCTATAACTCCTCCCAGTCAGCACCTGTGTTATTAACTGTATTTCCACGAAATGTTAATACAGATCCCTCACGATTAGTGTGTAAGGTTCAAAAATTTCTGCACAACCCCAGAACAGAAGGAAAAGTCATTTTAAAGTGATTTTTGGAATGTCACAGAAGGAACATGTAAAAAGGACAAAAGTGTGGTTGGGCCAAACAGAAGGATTTCAAAGAGTTTAATTTAAGGAAGAGATTTTTGGACTGGTTTCAGAGTTATTGGGCAAAAAGGATTTAAAACAAAATCCCAGGAAGATTTGGCTGGTTTAAAAGACATGTTCAGGCTTGCAAAGGGCTGGAACAGGAGGGAGGTGGGGTGGGCCCCTGAGGTTTGGATATTGGACTGCCTGAGGAGTGTCCAGGGTCGCCCCAGTTTTACATAAGGACAATGAAGCCTGTTTTCCCACCCAAAAGTTGCAGAGCCAGGTATCAGGTAAACAGGACATGCCCCCAGCCATACAAAAGAAAGAACATCGGCCCTACAGTCCACAGTCCAAAGTCAATTTAAAGGATATTGACAATGTTTAGCATTTTAAATTGGTTTCTAGGCAATCCTGAAACCAGTTAAAAGCTGATTAAGTTTGGGTGAGCCATCCCCTAAACTCGTTGGCCTAGAAATTCACTATGGCCCCGCCAGCTGGCTAGCGCCCAAAAGTTAGCGCTGGGCGCGGAGCCATTTGGGACCGTCAGATATTCAGTTTTTGTGCCCCAAGTCGGAACCGGGCGCTATTCCAGGGTGTGCCCGCCCCCGCTTGGGGCGCTGAAACTGAATTTCAGCGCTCTAGGCGCCGCTGCGCCACCCGCTGCGGAGCGGCAGGCTGCGGTGCTGCAGGCCTCCTCCTTCTCTTAAGGGGGAGGTGCCTGCAACGGGGAGATCGCCGCTGGATAGTGCCGGCAAATGAGCCCGGCACCACGGAGAAGTGCCGGGTTCACGGAAAGCAGCCGGCAATGCCGCGGGGGGGGGGTGGAGGAGGCCGGGGAAGGAGGTGCGGGCAGGCGGCCGCCGAAAAAGCGGCCGGCCGCACCTCCACCTTAAAGCGCCCCACTAAGGCTACAGTACAGCCCTGTTTTCTGGTCGCTGTTTGCGGCCGCTGCGGAAGAGGCGGCCGCAACTAAATATGGGGATCGGGCCGGCATCGGGGCGGAACCGGGGCACTGCGCACACCGATGACGTCATCGGTGCCGGCGCAGCGCTAACGGCTACCGCCGCCATTACCGCTGCGCTGAATATCAGCGCAAACTCCTGTATTGGCGCAGAAGCCCTCTTTAGGCGGTAACTGGCCGCAAAGCTGGCGGCGCCTTACTGAATTTCTAGGCCGTTAAGTTTTGGATGGGCCATCCCCGAAGCTTGTTAAAATTTTAAAAGACATTAAAAATAACGAGCCCAGCAAATTCAACAAAGGAAACTGAGATTTGGCGGTCAGATAAGCCAGGCCCCAAATTAGTATAATTGAGGCCTGCTTGTCCAGTTAAACAGTCGAGTTCAGAAGTCAAGTTACAGTCAAGGTCGAGTGCAGTGCAGCTCAAGAGAAAGACCATCATCAGAGACTCGAAGGAAGAAAGAAGAAACAGAGATCGCGGCAACCAAAGGCCTACAGAAACCAACACCAGCCAATATTACCACCAACCAGGTAATATTGGACCACCGTGACCAAACAAGAAACCAACCGCCGAAAAACTCACGAACCAAAGACTTGTTTCCACTCTACAGGCTAGTCTGACTTACCCCTGGGTAAGATTTTGGACAAAAGACTCTAAAACTAGCCCTAACCAAAGAAAATTGGGTACTTACCCGATAAGATCCAACAGAGCGACTAACCGCATCAGCGGACTCAACCCAACTGAAGACCCAACACAGGTGCAGTCTTCTACCACGTCCGAGGTATGGCAGGCCCCAACCGCCACAACTAAAGAGAACCCCAAAATCGTGAACCTCTACAACTGTCAAGAAAGTCGTTTTTGGTGAGCATTTCCTGGTCCTCTGGATTCCAGCCTAGCTAGTGTAGTGGGGTTGGGAGGAAAAGGGATTTTTGGGTATTGTAATTCTCCTTCGCTTATTCTGTGCATTCCCCACTCTTTTAAAGTGTAAGTTTTATTGTATTGTATATTTTTCTGTCTCAAAATAAAGATCTGAATTCTTTTTTTGACTAACCCAGGTGTCTGTTGCAAGTTTTATTATGACCCCTAAATAAGTCCAAAGTCTAGAACAAGGGAGTGGGAGCGATTCAAACCACTCAAAGGAGTCAGAGGTGAAGCTGACTAGAACACACACCACCCCCTGCAGTAGCTCCTTGCAACCAGCACCACATCTTACTGACTCGTGAGATGACTAGGAGGATGCACTCCATCAAACATTATCTTCCCCCAAAGAATATATAGGTAACACATGACCTATAAGGCTTTAAACTAGTAAGATGAGGGGCTGTGTACTATAAGAATGTGGTTTGTCAAAACACAGTAGGGGAGTTGTGCCAGCTATTGCATGAGTACCTGCAGCCACAGTCATCTTCCTACACTATTCCATCTGTGGCTATGAAGTTAACGACCATATTGAACTTTTATGGCACCAGGTTATTTCAGGCAAGCACGGGGTCCTCTGTAATATCAGCCAATGTGCAGTGCTGGCAAATATTCTCAGGTAACTGATGTACAGTACTTTCAAGATATCTGGGGAATTCATTGAGTTTGTAAAGGCAGCAGTGAGATGGGGCCATCTACTTTTAAGGGTATGCTGGCTTTCCCAATGTCTAGTATGCAATAGATTGCATCCATGTTGCTTTGCAAGCTGCTATGGTCGATTCCCTCAACTTCTTCAAAAGCTAGGGTTTCCATTTCTTGAATGTACAGATTCTATGTGACAACGTGTAAAAGATCCTGTGGATGTATTCATCCCTCGGAATTCAACACTCCCTGAACTCTTCAAGAAAGAAAATCATGTCAAAGGATTTTTTTTGATGACACGGTGTACCTCCTGCTCCCAATAATAATGACCCCACTAAAAGTCACTCAAACAGCAGCAAAGAAGTGCTATAACAAAGCTTTCACTGCCATAACAGGTCAGGAGGGGATCTGTAGTTTGCTTCAGCTCAAGTGTCCTTCATTGTTGTAACCTGTTATGCCCTGCACAACTTTGCCATCCAGAAAGGTCTGGATCTTCCTGGGGAGGTGGCTTTAGTTGCTTTTGAGGCAGAAGTACATGGAGGAAGGCATCAGGATGATCGTCACTCAGGGGACTCTTTAGTGATTGCTGCAAAGGCATCAGAGCTCAACTGATCAATGAGTTTTCTCTTCTGTTCAAACAGTTGACATTTGTTACTGCTGCCTTGACTCCTTCTCCCCCACTTTCAAACAAAGGACTAATCCCAATAATGCAACACATCAGGCTTCTTTGCCTCTGCATGACTATGTCAAAAATAATAACCTGATTGAATAAGTCAGCACAAAGTAAATGCACCCTTTCCTGTATGACTCTAATCTCCATGAGTAACGGAACATGACATAAGTGCATGTTCACCTTTAATACAACAAACTCCAAAATGAGCACAAGCTAACCTACTATTTCCTGACACCATGCTTCCCCAGGCTGGCTAAACATGCCTTTCTTTCTCCTTTCTTGTGCTTCTTCTTGATGCAATCTGAAGGCCAGTATTGCAAAAGGTGGTTGACTGCTCCTGCATTATAAAAGGCTTATGGGACTGAAATGACTCTTCCCTCATGGCAGCCTACTCCTACAGTGAGTCGTTGCAGTTTGTGTCTCTGGAGCTTGCATCTGGGCAGCCCGGTGTTGCCTTCTACATGCCGCTGGCGTGATGCTCACGGAGAAGGCCAAATGCTTGACATGTACTGTCATCCTGAGAGATGCAGCCTCAGGCATATCTCATCCAGCTGTTGATCATTCCACTAGGACCTGGATCAATGTCCCCACTCATCAGAGTGATGGAAGGTCTAATGGCAGCTATCAGATCCTGAAAGCCTGACAGACAGAGCCTGAATCCTGTCCCCCAGGTCCTGGAAGCTAGTATGCAGGGTACTGCTATTCTGTCTCCTACTGCCACCAGCACTGCAGTCGGTGCTTCTGTGGAGGTGGAATCACTGATTGGTCCCAGCCACTTCTAAGGTGGGAGGTCCAATAAAGCTGGCATATGCTCCATTGATGTCTGTAGCAATTAAAAATGTCTTGGTTTTGCTACAAATGAGGGCTGTAGACTCCTTGGAAACTGGCCTCAAAGCTTGCATGTAGGTGTGATGTTCTTCAAACATCCTTTTCAGGTGAGTATCCATGGGTTCTGGGTCCCTCAATTCTGTGAACCACTGGCAGTGCCTTCTCTATATTACAAGTTGGCCTCAGGTGAAGTGCTTCAGATGAAAAAGCTCTGCCCTGTTGACCTGGAGTAAGCTGAGACAGTTTTCCTTGACCATTGGTAGGTAGATATGCCAAGGCGCACAGATATGGTGTGGGGCTGGCAGGCCTTCTTTCATCCTGTGACACCTCAAACACAAAACATTCTTTGAGGTGATTTAAAACAAACGTACCTTCAGAAGTAAAAAAATGTCCACCATTTTTTTGAAAAATAAATATTAATAAAAATCAGAAATATGGAAAAATATCTACTAGAAACAACAAAATACAATAAAGGGTTCTAAACATTACAAAAAAAATACAAAGGCAAGTTAAGAGCTGCTGGGTCCCTGGAGCTTCCTTGGTCTTAATCCAAATAGGTGGGCAAGGCAAAAAGAAGAAATGATGCAAATCCTGCTGAATTTGTTCTGTTCATGTAAATATTTTTGCATCAAATCTGGGTCCTTAACGAAGCTAACGCATGAAATTGATGCAAGCACTTCAGCTCAATATATGCAGAGGGGTAAAATTCAGCCCAGAAGAAAACTGGCATGTGGCCTGCTCTACCAGTTCAGTATTCCTCAGCAGTTGTGCACCTGCTGTCCTGTTGCAAAGGACCACTGAATTAACCCCATAAATTGTTAAGGAGGTAAGCAAGATTTTGTAATGTGAGGTTATAAACCAGCTTGCTTCTTATGTGCAGTCCAACCAGTTGATGGAGACAGTAGAATTACCCTCCATTCATTAGAATCCTACTGTATAACTGCATCAGGAACCACAGCTTGGCACAGCAACATTGAAGGACAATTGATTTGATTAGTGTCGGCAGTACCAAGGCTCCATTGTAAACTATATTTGTTTCACAGGCTTCTAATAGCTTGGAGATCACGGAGTTACAAACATGAATTGGTCACAAAGAGCAAACAGGAGTGACTAAATATAGGTTAATGTAATTCAAAAAGCAATTTGTTCAGTCTAAATATATCTGAAGCAGATTTAATATTCACCTCCCTTGTTGCTTGTTGTAAATGGCTCATGTTAGCAGCGGTGACGACTTACATTAGGAACCAAGCTCCTTGCACTTCCATTTTTAATGCAGGACCATACTTATAATGCATCCGAGAGCAGGGAAAAGAGAACTGCTATCCAGCAAACACTGCATTCCAGAAATCAATCTGTAAAAACTGGATTAAACTGCAACATATTTTACATTGATCGATTCTGGATCATAGCTATTTATTCTTATCACTGAACATAATATTGGGAGAGGAGATGTTAAATAGAATGGCAGAATGAAGAATAGCATAGTAAAGTACTACTATTGTACCTCTGGGATCAGGGCTCAAGTTAGTCCATAATAATTGAATGAAGGTTTGTGATGGGATTCTGGCTGGTGCAGAGTTTGAAGACAATCAATTCAGACACAAGGCATGAAGGTTTCCTTTGGCTTATGGCACCCAGATGGGTTACAATGGTATCCTTAATCTTGCAAAAGCTTTTAGTCTTTAACACATAAGTGCTTAGGATTTTAAAAGCCATTTGTGGTGTTCTGTCTGAGTAAAGGACAGCAAATGAATGGACCAAAGTTAGATTTGGTAACTGCAGGCTTGTATCTCAACTGCCAGTTGTGCCAGAGTTCATGCAAACCTATTGAATGAGAGGCTGTTGCAACATTCCAGTCACAACTGTTGTCTCTTCAATAGTGTGGCTTCAGGGAAAGTTGGTCAACCTGGAACACTCCTTATCCCATGCTCTTGAAAGACAGAATTGCTTTTAGTCCCACAACAAAATCTGAGCAGTAGTCTTTACTGTTCTCTCAATCAGACACTATTCTAGCTTCACGAGGAGCTGGCTTCTTGCGGTATATCTGGTAAGCTGCTGAGCTGGATACTTGGCTTCTTCAGCAAGCGCTAGTTCAAGACAAATTACACTGGGCTTTCTATCAGGTCAACATTGCAGAATAAAAACATTAACAACTTACATTTATATTGTGCCTTTAATGTAAAAAAAACTTCCCAAGGCACTTCACAAAAGCATAGGGAAAACAGATGCCAAACTGAGGAAGGAAACATAGAAACATAGAAGATAGGAGCAGGAGTAGGCCATTCGGCCCTTCGAGCCTGCTCCGCCATTCAATGTGATCATGGCTGATCATCCAAATTCAGTACCCTGTCCCTGCCTTTTCCCCATATCCCTTGATCCCTTTAGCCTCAAGAAATATATCCAACTGTTTCTTGAATATATTTAATGAACTAGCCTCCACCACCCTCTGTGGCAGAGAATTCCACAGGTTCACCACTCTCTGGGTGAAGAAATTCCTCCTCATTTCAGTCCTAAATGGCTTACCCCATATCCTTAGACTATGACCCCTGGTTCTGGAATCCCCGGCCATCAGAAACATCCTTCCTGCATCTAGTCTGTCCAGACCTGACAGAATTTTATAGGTTTCGATGAGATCCCCTCTCAATCTTCTAAACTCCAGTGAGTATAAGCCCAATCGACACAATCTCTCCTCATACGTCAATCCTGCCATCCCAGGTATCAGCCTGGTGAATCTTCGCTGCACTCCCTCCATAGCAAGAACGTCCTTCCTCAGGTTAGGTGACCAAAACTGCACACAATACTCTAGGTGCGGTCCCACCAAGGCCCTGTACAACTGCAGCAAGACATCCTTGTTCCTGTACTCGAACCCTCTTGCTACGAAGGCCAACATACCATTTGCCTTCTTAACCGCCTGCTGCACCTGCATGCTTACCTTCAGCGACTGGTGCACAAGGACACCCAGGTCTCTTTGCACTTCCCCTTCTCCCAATCTATTGCCATTCAAATAATAATCTGCCTTCCTGTTTTTGCCACCAAAGTGGATAACCTCACATTTCTCCACATTATAGTGCATTTGCCATGTTTCTGCCCAAGCACCCAACCTGTCCAAATCATACTGGAGTTTCCCGACATCCTCCTCGCAGCTTACCCTCCCGCCCAGCTTTGTGTCATCTGCAAATTTGGAGATATTACATCCAATTCCCTCGTCCAGATCATTAATATATATTGTGAACAGTTGGGGTCCTAGGACTGATCCTTGCGGTACCCCACTAGTCACTGCCTGCCACTCGGAAAATGACCCGTTTATTCCAACTCTTTGCTTTCTGTCCGCCAACCAGTTCTCTATCCAAGTCAATACCTTGCCCCCAATCCCATGTGCCTTAATTTTGCACGCTAATCTCTTGTGTGGGACCTTATCGAAAGCCTTCTGAAAGTCCAAATACACCACATCCACTGGTTCTCCCTTATCTATTTTACCAGTTACATCCTCAAAAAATTCCAGTACCTTTTGTAAATCCATGTTGACTTTGTCCGATCCTGTCACTGCTTTCCAAGTGCTCTGCTATTACATCTTTTATAATAGACTCGAGCATTTTCCCCACGACCGATGTCAGGCTTACCGGTCTATAATTCCCCGCTTTTTCTCTACCACCTTTTTTGAATAGTGGGGTAACATTAGCTACCCTCCAATCCATGGGTACCGTTCCAGAGTCTATTGAGTTCTGGAAGATGACCAGTAATGCATCTACTATCTCTAGGGCCACTTCCTTAAGTACCCTGGGATGTAGACCATCAGGCCCTGGGGGTTTATCGGCCTTCAGTCCCATCAATTTTCCTAACACCATTTTCCTACAAATACTGATTTCTTTCAGTTCCTCTCTTTCATCAGACCCTATGTTCCCCGGCATCTCTGGGAGGTTATTTGTGTCCTCCTTTGTGAAGACAGAACCAAAGTATGTATTTAGTTGGTCTGCCATTTCCTTGTTTCCCATTATAAATTCCCCTGATTCTGACAGTAAGGGACCTATGCTTGACTTCACTAATCTTTTTCTCTTCACATATCTATAAAAGCTTTTACAGTCAGTTTTTATGTTCCTCGCTAGCTTACTCTCATATTCTATTTTCCCTTTCTTAATTAATCCCTTTGTCCTCCTTTGTTGACTCCTAAACTGATCAAATAAATGGGTTTTAAGGAGAGTCTTAAAGGAGGAAAGGGATGAGGAGAGGCAGAGAGGTTCAGAGAAGGAATTCCAAAGAGTGGGACCTAGGCAGCTGAAAGCACATCCAGTAATGGTGGAGCAAAGGAGGGGGGATGCACAGGATGCCGGGGTCAGAAGAATGAAGATTTTGGGTGAGGAAGATTGTGAGTCTGGAAAAAGTTACAGAGCTAGGGATGGATGAGTCCACGAAGGGTTTTAAATACGAGGATGCTAATTAAATTTGAGACATTAGGGTACAATACCGGAACAATATTAGTGCAAGGCAACCTCGACAAATTTGCTACGGCCTTCAGGACACTGAAAAGATTAACTACGAGGGGAAAGAACAGCCTCAGAGTGGCCCGCACTCCCCCCAACATTGACAACTTACCAGGAGAAAATCTGCCTGGTCAGGAGGTGAACGAGCCACACAGTTCAAACCAGACACTAACCCCGGGGAACCACAGCCACACGATACAACTGACAAACCCCAGCATAACTACCAGGGAGGAAGCCACACATAGGCCCCCTACCATTCCCAGCTCACCAAGAGAAGAGCAGCATAGCCAGGAAGTGAGTGAGCCTTCCAGGGCCGACCAGCTTAGCCAGGAAGTGAGTGAGCCTTCCAGGGCCGACCAGACACATACCCAGGGATCACACAGCCAGATACAACCAAAAGATAAATTTAATCAATTAGAGATAGAGATGGTGAAACTTAGAGAGGAGTTCCTCAAATTGAATGACGAACAAAAGCAGGAGAGGGAGAGACACAAGAGAGAGCTGAATCTACTTGAGAAACAGGTGAATCTACTTAAGAATCAGGTGAAAGAGCTGCAGGAAAAAGAAGAGAGCCATAGAGGAGAGATAACACCATTAGACCAGCAACCAGAGGCTAGAGATAAGACAAGACAGAGCCGGACGGAATGGCTGCACTCCCACACGGAACAAAAGCAACAGACACACAATACAAGGGGTGCCACACAGACCGACCATCATACTGATTCGCAATCTTCCCCCACCACCGTGGAACCACAAGCGAGCCGCTCACAAGAGGTACGCACACACCAGACACCCCAGCCCAGCACACACACTATGAGTCCAGGCGAAAGCCACCAGACAGTAAACACAAACAAGGCTGAGGTCGTAATACTCATAGACTCAAATGGGAAATTTCTATGGGAGAAAAAGCTCTTCCCTAGAAGTAAAGTAGAAAAGATTTGGTGCCCAACAACAGACAGAGCCATGGGATGGCTGACCAAAGCCAGATTAGGCTCCTCCCAACACATAATAATACACACGGGCACAAATGACCTAAAGGCCAAACAGAAAGAGGTAGCAACATCACTCAGAGCAATGATTAGGAAGGCAAGCAGTACATTTCCAAACACTAGAATCACTGTTTCCACAATATTGCCGAGAACAGACTTCAACAACAACACAATTCATGAGATAAATGCCAGCATAGCAAGAGACTGCGAATCAAACCACAACGTACACCTGGCCCAACACCCCACCCTCGATGAGGAATGTCTTTACGACCACGTCCACATCCAAAGGCAAAGAATATCGATCTTTGCTAAAGCCCTGAAGGACGTCGCTTTTAACCGGGTCCATACCCAGACTCCAAGAGGACCCCCCCCCCGACCACCAGAGATCAGCGGGGTACATATCAGGAACACTACAAAGACCACCACCACACCAACCGAGACCAGAGAGGATCAACAATATCAGACCTGCACCACTCCTGTCCCACAGGGGAATAGGACCGCCCCCAGCCAGACAGAGGGAGAGATGCACAGGACGTACGCAATACCTCAGACAGAAACAATCCATTAAGAGACAATAAGCAGATGTGCAGCAGCATCTACTTCCGCCTTATGGATCAAGGACTAATTAATAGAAAGAACTGTAACCAAATTGTATTAACTTTTATAGACAACTGAGGTGATCTTTTTTTTTCCCCACACTTAGACACGACAAACACGTACCACTCTTTAACCTATCATAGTAAAAGATCAAACTTAACATGAAATCCTTATATATTTCGACCTGGAATATCCAAGGTCTACGCTCTTCAGTGCTAGAAGTGAAGAGTAGGACCACAGAGTTCATAGAAGAAACTAAAGATCTAGATATTATCATTTTACAGGAAACTTGGTATAAAGGAAAAGGACACACTGGCTGTCCCCAAGGGTACACTGAGCTGGTGGTTCCCTCCAATAAATTACCAAGTGTCACCCAAGGCAGAGACTCCGGAGGCATACTGATCTGGTTTAAAACAGAACTTAAGAATTACATCAAATTTATAAAAAAGGGCGAAAACCATATGTGGCTCAAACTTGAGAGGGAGATTATCTCAAACACCCAAGATGTTTACATTTGCGCACTTTATATCCCTCCAATCGATTCCCCGTACATTAAAGAGGACACCTTCTCCAACATGGAGGGGGAAATTATCCAATACCAGGCCCAGGGGAACGTGTTGATCTGTGGGGGCCTCAATTCAAGAACGGGCGAAGAACCAGACTTCACCAATAATCAGGGAAACAATTACGTATTCGGGAATAACCACTTTGACATCCCTTCCCTTCCATACAGGCATAACTGCGACAAGCAGTCAAATACCAACGGAAAACAGCTACTACAGCTCTGTCGAAACCTGGGTCTGTACATTGTCAATGGTAGGTTCATAGGAGACCTCCTAGGAAGATCGACCTATTGCTCACCTCTTGGCTGCAGCACAGTAGACTATATGATTACAGACTTAGACCCATCCTTTTTCAGAGCATTCACAGTCAAACCACAAACAACACTGTCAGATCACAGTCAAATTACTATGTTTCTCAAAAAGACAGAAACAAACAACATAGAAACACAACCCAGTAAACTGTACAACACCAAAAAATCGTACAGATGGGCCAAAAATGACACGGAAAAATACCAGAAAACAATTAGCAATGCATCAACTCAAGCCCTCTTAGACACCTTTCTGGATAACATATACACTCACAATAAAAAAGGCGTAAACCGGGCAGTTAGTAAACTAAACAATATTTTTGATAATTTGGCAACAAATGCAAACTTGAAAGCTCGCAAGAACAAACCCAAAACAAAAAACTATGAAAAATGGTTTGACCATGATTGCCATAACATGAGGAAAAAACTTAGAAAAATATCAAACCAAAAACACAGACATCCAGAAAACGAGGAATTATGCCTTACTTATTGTCAGACACTAACACAATACAGAAACACACTCAGAACCAAAAAAGAGCAATTTATTAAGAATACACTCAGCTCCATGGAGGAATCCATTGATTCCAATTGTTTCTGGGACAACTTGAAAACACTACACAAAAAACAACACGACGATTTGTCCATTCAAAATGGGGACACATGGGTAAACCACTTTGAAAAATTATACCAGAAAAACACACTAAGACCAGAGCAACACCAAATACGCAAAAAACTGGAAAAGCTTGAATTGGCCATAAAAGATAACCAAAACCCGCTAGACGCCATAATAACAGAAAAAGAACTTCTTGAAAAACTCAAGGACCTGCGACCAGGAAAAGCTTGCGGGACAGACGGCATACTAAACGAGATGATTAAACACGCAGACGACAAAATGAAACTAGCTATCCTAAAACTCTTCAACTTGGTTCTGAGTGTCGGTTATTTCCCTGACATCTGGAACAAAGGACTCATAACACCCATATACAAAAGTGGGGACAAAACCGACCCAAACAACTATCGAGGCATCTGTGTAAACAGTAACCTGGGGAAAGTATTCTGTAGCATCATAAACAAAAGACTTATAAACTTCCTTGAGGAGCACAATGTCTTGAGTAAAAGCCAAATTGGATTTCTGCCAAACTATAGAACATCCGATCATATCTTCACCCTACAGACCCTAATTGACAAACACGTTCACCATAACAAAAGCAAAATCTACGCATGCTTTGTAGATTTCCAGAAGGCTTTCGACTCCATCTGGCATGATGGTTTATTCCTGAAACTTATCGAAAGCGGAGTAGGAGGGAAAACATATGATGTAATTAAATCAATGTATACAAACAATAAATGTGCAGTTAAAATTGGAGACAAACAAACAAAATACTTCCCACAGGGGTGGGGGGTGACGCAGGGCTCGCCAATCTCACCGACACTCTTTAATATTTACATTAATGGATTGGCAAAACTACTTGAACAATCTACAGCACCTGGCCTCACCCTATATGAATCCAAGGTTAAATTCCTCCTCTATGCAGATGACCTGGTTCTGCTGTCACCAACTAAGGAGGGTCTACAGCAGAACCTGGACCTGCTGGAGTCATACTGCCAGACTTGGGCCCTGACAATAAATCCCCAAAAAACCAAAGTCCTTGTGTTCCAGCAAAGATCCAAACATCAGGGACCCAAAATAAATTTCACAGTAGGAACAACCAAAATTGAACAAACCACTCACTACACATACTTGGGCTTAAAAATCAGTTCTACGGGAAACTTCAAACTGGCTGTGAATGAACTGAAAGAGAAAGCAAGAAGGGCTTTCTATGCCATCAAAAAATCAATCCAAATAGAAATCCCAATTAGCATTTGGCTCAAAATTTTCAAATCAGTAATTGAACCAATTGCACTCTATGGCAGTGAGGTATGGGGACCGCTAACACAACAAGAATTTGCAAAATGGGACAAACACCCAATTGAGATCCTACATGCAGAATTCTGTAAAAGTATCCTCCGGACTCAAAGGAAAACAGTAAACAATGCATGCAGGGCGGAGCTAGGCCAATATCCATTAATAATCACTATCCAAAAAAGAGCCACCAAATTTTGGAATCACCTACAAATGAGCAACCCCCAATGCTATCACTACGATGCCCTGAAATGCCAAGAGCTGACCATAAAGAAGAAAACCCTCAGTCAACTAGTCCTGGGACTCAGTGAAGTAACTACGAACAATACTAACAATAACCAGTCCCAGGACAGTGACAGGGTAACACAAAGAATTCGACCCAACACAATCGTCGCTAAGCAAAAGGAAAAATATCTGGCATATTGGGCAGAAACAACAAAAACCCAAAGCAAACTCAATTGCTACTTGGCCCTAAACAGACAATACAACATAGCTGATTACCTGACCATGGTAAAGGATAACAAACTGAGAAGAACCTTGACAAGGTACAGACTTAGCGAACATAGCCTAGCGATCGAAAAAGGCAGACACAGGCAAACCAGGCTGCCAAGAGAAGACAGGATATGCTCTCACTGCAGTCTGGGAGTAGTTGAGACAGAGATGCACTTCCCCACAGCCTGTGGAAAATATCAGGGCATCAGGGAGAATTTCTACCAAAAATTCTCCCAAATATGCCCTGAATTCAGAAATCTGAATGACAACCAAAAACTCCCATTCCTACTGGGGGAGGAGAGAAGCTGTGTAACACTGGCGGCACACTATGTTACAGCTTGCCATGAACAGAGGGACAACCAGTAAACTAAGACAAGAATATATATAAACTAGGCGAATGTATATTTATAAACTGTATGAATAGAACCGCGTTTATGTGTTCAACCATAAATGTATTTTGATGCTTTGGCAACATAAGATGTACCTTATCATGCCAATAAAGCGATTTGAATTGTGAATTGTGAATTGACTGATATAAACCTCAGTCTTCAGTATTTCCTTAGATTCTGATATTTCCATTATCTTGACAATTTGGCTTCCACTATACCACCAGCCTCCAATATGGCCCAGCATCCATTATACCCCAGCTTCTGATGTACCTGAGCCCTGATATACCCAAAATAACCCAGCTACTGATGCTACTCAGCCTCTGATGCACACCGCCAACCTTAGATATTCCCCCCAGCTTCTGGTACACTCAGTCTTTGTGCATGGTGGGTTAGGTAATCAGAACAGCTTGTCCAACTGAAAGGAAATAATGACAAAAAAGTAGTCTCCCTGGTTTATCTGGGGAGCATGAGGAAGTTTTGAACTCATCCCAGATGTCTGACATGTCTGCTCCAGACAGGACAATCTGTCTGTCAATCCCACTGCTCTGCTTGTAGCAATGAGTCACAGCAGCTCTGAGGTTTTGTTTTAAGAACATAAGAACATAAGAAATAGGAGCAGGAATAGGTCATTTGGCCCCTTGAGCCTGCTCTGCCATTCAATAAGATCATGGCTGATCTTGGGCTCAAAGCCACTTCCCCGCCCGCTCTCCAAAACTCTTCACTCCCTTATCTTGCAAAAATTTGTCTATCTCCACCTTAAATATATTTAATGACCCAGCCTCCACAGCTCTCTGGGGCAGAGAATTCCACAGATTTACGACCCTCTGAGAGAAGAAATTCCTCCTCATATCAGTTCTAAAAGGGCGATCCTTTATTCTAAAACTGAGGCCCCGCGTTCTAGATTTCCCCACGAGGGGAAACATCCTCTCTGCATCTACCTTGTTGTGCCCCCTCAGTATCTTATATGTTTCAATAAGATCACCTCTCATTCTTCTAAATTCCAATGAGTATAGGCCCAGCCTGCTCAACCTTTCCTCATAAGTCAACCCCCTCATCTCTGGAATTAACCTAGTGAATCGTCTCTGAACTGCCTCCAATGCAAATATATCCTTCATTAAATAAGGAGACCAAAACTGTACGCAGTACTCAAGGTGTGGTCTCACCAATATCCTGTACAGTTGTAGCAGGACTTCCCTGCTTTTATACTCCAACTCCTTTGAAATTAAGGTCAACATTCCATTTGTCTTTTTGATTACTTGCTGTACCTGCATGCTAACTTTTTGTGTTTCATGCACAAGGACCCCCAGGTCCCGCTGAACTGTAGCATTTTGTAATCTTTCTTGTAGTGGGGTGGTTGTGTGTGTGCCCAGTCAGCTTCACCTCTGACTATCTCTGAGCGGTTCGAATCGTTCCCACACCCCTGGGTTCTAGACACCAGACTTAGGTACAGGCGGCGATACAGAAAATCGAGTAGACAAGTGGTTTGCTGCAAGAAAACCAAAATTTGATTAAAGGCAGAATAAAACACAATACTACTGAGAATTACTGATATAGTTACAGGCATATAAAAATAATACACTTATATGGGAATGGTGAACACACGGCACATTGAGGGAAACAAATACATTAAAAATCCCCTTATCCTTATCCCACCCCCTATACCTAACTAGATTAAGCTATGAGGGGCCAGGAATTCATGCTCACCAATTCGAAACCTGTTGCTTTAACTGGTTGGGTTTTGAAGTTCGCTCCTTCTGTCCTTTGGGGTATCTCGTCGCCACATGGTCACAGGGCGCGGCGCTGAAGTTGTTTATGCGAATCACCCCGCTTTTCCTTCGTCAACGTCGCCGTTGGGTACTTCGTCGTGATGGGCCTTCCTTTTCTTCGGGCGGTCGCCGACGGTATTGCTGCGGTTGGCGGTCGGTTGGCGGTCTTTACCGTTCGAAGATTTTACTACCCAAGCTTCAAACACCAGCTTATTCTTAAACTGGGCTATTATTGTCTATGCATATAATGCCAACTTATTCACCAAACGCCAGAGTATAACTAGGCGTTTGTCCCCCAACGCGTCTTTCCGCTGCCCTTCTCTGCTTTTACCGGTTTACCGTATTCTTTGTCTCGTCTGCCCGTTTGTGGCCTGCGTGTCCTGTGTGTTTTCGAAACTCAGATCTCGTTCTGCTCCCGCGTTGAGCCCTCGGTGTAGTAATGGGCGTCCTTGGTGTTGAGCGGCGCGGGGAGCGAGAAGAGAGCCTGCCATGAAGCTAGGGCATGAGAACGAGAGGCAGGGGCAAGAGCAAGAGTCAAGAGAGATAAGAGACCGATCACTAGCGATGGGCCTACAATTATACCCGGTTCTTCATTCCTTATCTGCGCGCCAAATCAGGTCAGTCCTTTGTCTAACTTTTGGCGGGCTCATTTAAAATGATTACTGCCATTTACTTTAACGACTTCTGGAGTGGTTGTCTCCGTGTTTAATGGTTTCGATGTCCTGGCTGTTTGTTATTTATGAAACTTAATTGGGTTTCCTGACTTGATGGCTACTGTGAGCTGTTACCGATTAAATATGCAGAAACCTAATGGCCTCGATTTAGGCCCATTCTAACTTGATCTGATTCAAGGTGAATGAATGCATATTCTGTGATTGCTTTAGCTTTCTGGCTCCACAAAGTCTCTTCACAGATTCATGCATTTTAAGTTTCGTTTCAGGTTTGAAAAAGTGCTTGTCTTTTCTGCAGGGCCTTGCTTTTAAAATCCTGTACTTGTGGTCACGAGGTTGCAGAAGCCATTTTGGGTACCCTTTTGTAACAACTTGTCCATACAGGGTCCCTTTATCCATAATTTTTGGGGAATGTGGGAATTTTGAGAACCCTACACTCCCCTCTGTTGATACTAAACTTGCTTTAAGTATCATCCTGATAAGGTGAGCAAAATTTCCGACCCTCCATAGTCAATCTTCCCCTGCAATTACCTATCTATGATACCCAAGACACATGCACTTCCCATTCTGTAAAATATAGTGTACATAAGCATACATAGAATAATTACAGTCGTTTACACACATCCAAGCACGGAGGGGGTCCAACACCCCTGCACCAATTGGTACACGTAATCTTTATTACAAACTACACGTTGAAAATCTTTGTAAAAACAACAAAACACAAAAAAAAGCAATCTTTAATCAATAATACAAACAACAAATTCAAACAAGTGTATCTCCCTCCACCTTAACATAATGTTCCTTCCAGGTCCTTTGGTTTTGGAATTTGACCTTTTCCCTTGCACTGGGTGCATACTAGGTACCAACTATCCCCAACTGGCAAACCACGAGAATGTGGGAAGCCAGTCTAATCCACGAAGGGACCTCTATATTCTCAAAAATATCCCACCAGGGTGGGACTACAATGTCCAATATCTTAGCCCCTATCTCTAATGTTTTCTGCTCCAGAGTGTAAAAATGTTTCTGGGAGACTATTACTGCTTTGAGTATTTTGGAAAGATGTTCTGGGAGAGGGGGAATTTCACAGCGGAAATGCGCTACATACTTTTGTAGATTGGTGAAATTCTCCTTTACAGTGAGGTGAACAGTGGAGGGTTCAGGAATGGGGACAATTCGTTCCTGGGCCACTTGAACTTCTGCCTCGGGTTTAAAGCAGAAACTGCTGTCACTCACCGGACACCATCTATGCTGTCCATGCTGGTAGCGGGGCACTCCTGTGGTGACACAATATGTCCCACCTCCTATATATGCTATCTGCGGGGGAACATGGTCTTGTGCCATTGCCTCCATGGTGCAATTTATAGGTTTTGCGCCAGCAGCTCTGAACCCGCACTGTGGTTTTGAATAGGCGTTCAAGTGCTGGGGACACAGGATTATGTGTGCTCCCCGGTTCCGGCACCCCGAGAGGTCAGTACCTGTCATAGCGTGCTCCCACTTTATGACATAAGGTGGGACTGCTGTGAAACAAATGTATGCACCCCCTTGAATGACTCCAACGTTCTCAACCCTGTATACCGGCACGGGTCAGGCTGTCCTACCCATGACCGGCATCCTAACTACTATACCCATGATGGTGTGGTTGGACCGCCCATAATCCATTGGGACCAGGTAGGCTTCTGAAGCTAGCCGGAGTTGATACGGGCTTAATGCATTCTCAAACAGATGGAGGGCTGCAAGTTGTTTGTTGCTGATCCAGGAGGGGACTAAACCCTGTTTTAAATCCTCCAAATTACTGCGGCCCTTGCCCAGCAACCATGCCCTGTATAGCACGCACACCTCATTCTGCACAGCCTGGTCAGAAGCATTTCTGTCCTCCCTTATGAGGATTACGGCCCCCTTCATCCTGAAAATCTTTCTGTAAAAGATACAAGAACATATAGCCAGGTCCCGAGGAGATTCTCTGGCTTGGGTGAAGCATAGTCGGGTCACGCGACCTCGACTCAAATACACACACTCTTAACAGATTACTACTTACTTAACAACTACCCATCACCTTGTTTAAACTTACACTAAACATCCAAACTTAAAAAAACTTAAACTGAAAATACCTAAACTATATACATCCGCCGCCCGTCTCCGGGCGGCCAGCCTAATCCCTGTTTGGACTGCGGCACACTGCTTCCTTCAGCGTGACCGCACTGTCCTGCACTTTCGGTCCCTCACAGCCTGTGGCTGCTGGGTGGGGACCTTTGTCCTCGGACCGATCCCTCACTCGAGGGGCGGTCCTTTTTAACTGGGGAGCCGGTGACCACGGTTTCCTTGGCTGGGGCGTCCATGGGGACCTTCTAGAGGCTTTGGCGGGTGGGGGTTTTCTGGCTGGTGGGCCTTTAACCCGAGCCACTGCCCCCTCCGGTGCGGTCTGTGGACTTACCACTACTGCTGGCTGGGGATCTTCTTCGTCAGGCTTTACCTCTCCTGAACTTGGGCTAGGGGCAGATAACTCTTCGCAGCCTGTTGCTGCAGGCTGAGAGTCTCCGCCCCCAGGTCCCAAATCTGGGTCAGGGGCAGGGTCTTCGCCCTCGGGTCCCTCCTCATTTGGATCCCAGAAGAGTGGGGGGTGTCCCAATCGGTGGGCGGAATGGCCCCTCCCCTTAAACAAGCCACAGCGCCTGCCTGTGTAGTCTGTGAACTTGTTCCCGCTGCAGGCTGAGGATTTCTGTCCTCAGACCTTACCCCAACTGACTGCTTTCTCTTCTCAGGTTTAAACAGTTTACACTGATTAATATGGAACCAGTTGGTGCGCAGAGGCATCCTAATGGCGTATACCATGGGGCTGGCCTTGTCTACAAAGCTGTAGGGCCCCATGTATAGTGGTTCTAAACTTTCTACCCAAGCGTAGTTCCTCACCATGACCTGCTCTCCTGCCTCCCACTCGTGGTGTTTTCAGGGTTCTAGCAGCAATCGGTTGCTCTGATGCTGCTTTCCCATGTTCCCCGCCGCCTGCCCGTGGACCTGTTTAAGGTGCTCGAAGAGGTTTCGGGCTAACCGGTCCCAGTTTAGCTCCCTGAGCTGACCTTCTGTGAGCACTGGGGCTAGTACATGGTGGGGGTCCGCATAACCCTGCCAGTCATCAGCTCATGCGGGGAGTACCCCGTGCTTTTCGACTGGCTGGCCCGGATCCCCATCAGGACCAATGGAGGACCTCTGCCCATTTCCGAGGCGAGTCCACCGTCTCTTTATAACTAGGGAAAAAATAGGGCCCATTAGGGACAAAAGTGGCAATCTGTGTGTGGAGCCGGAAGATGTAGGAGGGGTTCTAAATGAATTTTTTGCATCTGTTTTCACTATGGAGAAGGACGATGTAGACATAGAAATAGGGCGGGGGGACTGTGATATGCTCGAACATATTAACATCGAGAGGGAGGAGGTATTGGCGGTTTTAGCTGGCCTAAAAATGGATAAATCCCCAGGCCCGGATGAAATGTATCCCAGGCTGCTGTGTGAGGCAAAGGAGGAGATTGCGGGGGCTCTAACACATATATTCAGGACCTCTCTGGCCACAGGGGATGTGCCAGAGGACTGGAGAATCGCTAATGTAGTACCATTATTCAAGAAGGGTAGTAGGGAAAAACCGGGGAACTACAGGCCAGTGAGCCTAACATCAGTGGTAGGAAAATTATTGGAAAAAATCCTGAGGGACAAAATTTGTCTCCACTTGGAGAGGCAAGGATTAATCAGGGATAGTCAACATGGCTTTGTCAAGGGAAGATCATGCCTGACTAATTTGATTGAATTTTTTGAGGGGGTGACTAGATGTGTGGATGAGGGTAACGCAGTGGATGTGGTATACATGGATTTCAGTAAGGCCTTCGATAAAGTCCCGCACAGGAGACTGGTCAAGAAGGTAAGAGCCCATGGAATCCAGGGTGCCTTGGCACATTGGATACAAAACTGGCTTAGTGGCAGAAGGCAGAGGGTGATGGTCGAAGGTTGTTTTTGTGACTGGAAGCCTGTCGCCAGTGGGGTACCACAGGGATCGGTGCTGGGTCCCTTGCTGTTTGTGGTCTACATTAATGACTTGGATATGAATGTAAAGGGTATGATCAGTAAGTTCGCGGATGATACAAAAATTGGTAGGGTGGTAAATAGCGAGGAGGGTAGCCTCAGTCTGCAGGACGATATAGATGGGTTGGTCAGATGGGCGGAACAGTGGCAAATGGAATTTAACCCGGAAAAGTGCGAGGTGATGCACTTTGGGGGGACTAACAAGGCAAAGGAATACACAATGAATGGAAAGACCCTAGGCAAGACGGAGGGTCAGAGGGATCTGGGTGTGCAAGTACACAGATCCCTGAAGGCGGCGGAACAGGTGGATAAGGTGGTAAAAAAGGCATATGGGATACTTGCCTTCATTAGCCGAGGCATTGAATATAAGAGCAAGGAGGTTATGATGGAACTGTATAAAACACTGGTTAGGCCACAGCTGGAATACTGTGTGCAGTTCTGGTCGCCACACTACAGGAAGGATGTGATCGCGTTAGAGAGGGTGCAGAGGAGGTTCACCAGGATGTTACCAGGGCTGGAGCGCTTCAGCTATGAAGTGAGACTGGGCAGATTGGGTTTGTTTTCCTTGGAGCAGAGGAGGCTGAGGGGGGACATGATTGAGGTGTACAAAATTATGAGGGGCATAGATAGGATGGATGCTGAGGAGCTTTTTCCCTTAGTAGAGGGGTCAATAACTAGGGGGCATAGATTCAAGGTAAAGGGCGGGAGGTTTAGAGGGGATTTGAGAAAGAACTTTTTCACCCAGAGGGTGGTTGGAGTCTGGAACTCACTGCCTGAAAGGGTTGTGGAGGCAGAAACCCTCACAACATTTAAGAGGCATTTGGATGTGCACTTGAAATGCCATAGCATACAAGGCTACGGGCCAAATGCTGGAATATGGGATTAGATTAGACAGGGCTTGATGGCCGGCGCGGACACGATGGGCCGAAGGGCCTCTATCCGTGCTGTATTACTCTGTGACTCTATGACTCTATGACTCTTTCCTCAACCTTTCCTTTAGGGTCCTATTCATCCTCTCCACAGTCCCTGATGACTGTGGGTTGTGGGCAACGTGCCACTTCCCCTCGATGCCGAGCAGCATAAGGGTATTCTGCATTACCTGCCCGGTAAAATGACTCCCTTGGTCGGACTCCACATACTGCGGTAGCCCCCATCGCGAGAACACTTCCCGGACCAGGATCCTGGCCGTACCCAGAGCTGTGGCTGTACTGCAGGGGAAGGCTTCTACCCATTTCGTGAACACATCTACCAGGACTAGGCAGTACTTATAGCCTCCCTGGGTGGTGGGCAGGGGTCCGATGTAGTCGACTTGTATCAACTGCCATGGTCCCTCTACCCTCCTGAGGTGTCCCATAGGTACCTTCCTTTTGTGGGGGTCTGGGTTGTTAGCAGCGCACACCAGACAGCTGGCGCAGAACTCGCGGACATCTTCCCTGAGTCCTGGCCACCATCCCGCCTGTTCCACCCGCTGCCAGGTGGTCTCATGCCCAGGATGCCCCGCTCCTGGACCCTCATGGGCCAGTTGAAGAAATTCCCTCCGGTGCTGCTATGGCACAACCCACTGTTCCCCCCTGAACAGCATGCCTTCTTTTACGGAGAGGGCTGCTGCGCCGTAAGGACCCTCTATCCTTTTTCCCTCAGTCACTGCGCTGAGGACTGCCTTGAGGACGGAGTCTTGGGCTTGGACCGTCTTGAGGTCCGGGGCTAAAGCTACCCCTGCAGTCCCTTGTGTCCCACCCCACCTCTGACTGCTGCTATGGGTCTGGATCCATATGGGTCCCAGAAAGTGCCTGTGCGAGCACCCTCCTTAGCTAGCATGTCAGCCTGATGGTTGCCTTGGCTGCGGGGTTCTGTGGAGGAATGGGCTTTCACCTTGTGGATGAAAATCTCCCCTTCCTCCCCAACTGCTGCTAGGATTTTCTCCCGCAGGGGTTTCACTGTGAGGGGTCTCCCGTCGGCAGAGGTGTATCCGCGGCAGGACCAGATGGCCAGGTGCTCCGTACACGAATTGCACGTAAACATGCTGTCCGTGGACAGTTCAGCCTGCTGGGCGCTCATGGTGCTGGGGAGCTTAATTGCCAGGGCAATGTTTGCCGCTGGGTCATAAACTCCGCACCCCATGAGTCGCTCGCCAGCAGATACCGTGCTGGAGCCGTCTACATAGATCCCGCGGCCCATGGGATGTATCCCGGCCCATAAACCTATATCCACTCCCAAACCCCTTCTATGGAACACCGATGGGCTGTTCCAGGACATACCAGGTTGGTTGCGAGCTTTGGCTCGCAGAGACCCTTCACCTTTAGGTCCATCTGTGAGAGGAGCAGGGTCCAGTGAGCAATGCGGGCACTGCTCACAATTCCATCCTTGATCCTCCCATCCAGGAGCATCTGGGTGGGTGTGTGATGGGTGAGGAGGGTGATGGGAGAGGTGCCTGTGAAGATCAGCGATCTTTTCACAGCCCAATATGTGGCCAAGACGTGCCGCTCACAGTTGGAGTAGCTCCTCTCCACATCCGTGAGTATCCTGGAGGAGTAGACCACTGGCCTTAGCCTGCCGTGCCGCTCTTGGAGCAGCACAGCACTCAGGCTATCCCTGCTGGCTGCTACCTCCAGGAAGAACTCTTTCCCCCCATCTATGGCCCCTGGAGCTGGTGCGGTCTGCAAGTCCTACTTGAGCCTGACAAATGCTGCCTGGCAACCCTCATCCCAAGCCCACTCCACTCCCTTGTGTAGGAGTCGGAGCAGAGGGGCTGCTGTGGCTGCATAGTCTTCAATGAAGTCTCTGCAGTACCCGGTTAGCCCTAAAAATGGCCTCACACCCGTAACTGTGTTGGGGACGGGTAACTCCTGTACCGCCTCCCTCCTAGCCTTATCTATGGCCCTTTCCCCAGCGCGTACGGTCAGGCCCAGGAATTTCACCTCCTGCTGGCCGATCTGCGCTTTCTTCGGGTTTACTTTAAAACCCTTCTGTCTGAGCAGTTCCAGCAGTTCGGCCAGTAGTGGGCCATGCTTCTCTCTCGAATCGGTGAAGAGGAGCTGGTCATCCACGCACTGCACCAACTGTCTGGGCTGGCTGAAACCCTTTAAACTATTCGCCATGCACTGGTGGAAAATGCTTGTGCTGTTGTGGAAACCCTGAGGCAAACAGTTCCACGTGTACTGTTGCCCTTTAAACGTAAAGGCAAACTTGTACTGATCCTCCCTCCTCAAAGGGATGGACCAAAACCCGTTGGAAATATCCAGCACCGTGAAAGTGGTTGCAGATGCTGGGATACTTCCTATCAGGTCGGCAACTGCTGCTACCGTGGGTGCACAGGTGGGGATGTTACTGTTGAGCACCCGATAGTCCACCGTGGCCCTCCAGGAATTGTCCGGCTTTCTAACCGGCCACAGTGGGGAGTTTACATGGGTGACTATCGGTCTCAAGACTCCCTGCTGCACTAAGGAGGACATGGCTTCCATGTCTGGCTCTGCTTCCCTGGGGAAGTTATACTGTTTCTGTGGTCGGGCCATGGGGTCCCCGTCTACGCTGACCTCAAACCCGTTGACCCTCCCGCAGTCGTGTTTGTGCGTGGCAAATGTGGCTAGGTGGGTGCGCACAAATGCCTGGAACTCTTTTGGGGTGTTACTGACCATGAGCTCGAGGTTATAATCCTCTTTGGGCTTCATGGTGCACAGGGCCCCCTTCCCTTCTTTCCCTAGGATTACTACTACCTTGCTGTCCTTCCCTGTACTTGCCCCCCATAGGCAATGATTCCTTAAATCCACCAGGATCCCGTGGCCGACAATAAAGTCGGCTCCCAGGACCCCTCTTCCACCCTCCACTTCCCACCTCATCAGGACACAGGTCCACTTGGAGCGGAGTGGTCCTAACCGAATGGCGAGCGGGATGGAAAATGAGCCGGCCTGTTCTTTGCCTGTGAATCCTGACAGACTGTATGGGACCCCGTTAGATAGAGGCGAGGTGGTGGGGTTAGCTGAATGCCCCCGTGTCCAACAGATAGGTCCCCTTCACCCTTTCTACCTCCATCTCCACGTGGGGTCTCTTCCATGCATCGTACTGCAGGGAACACAGGTAAACAGGCTGCGCTGGCTCTAGTCATGGCTGTGGGTTGGATGGGGCTGATGGGGCCAGAGCACCGCTAGCGGCTGCTACTCTCCCGTGGCCAGTCAATAAGGATCTCGTGGTGTCCAAAAATGACTCGACCGTGGCGGGAGGGATTCTTGCCTCTGCCTTTTGGGCTGGGGCTGTGGAATTCTTTCCCTTGTTATCTTTCCAAGGGTTTTTGCACTCCTTCCTCCAGTGGCCGTCCTTCCCACACCCGTAGCAATTCATCTTAGTGCTGGAAGGGTTATTCCCTTCCTGATGCCACTCTTTCCTACCCTGTCCGGGTTTTACCTCATGCACCTTCCCCTTGGGTGGGTGTGTATCGGTTCCCCTACCATTCTTATAGGCTAGCGTCAACAGTCTGATCACCGTAAGTTCGGTGGTCTGGGGATTCTTGGGGTCGAACCAGACTTCTGCCTTGGCCTGGACCTGTGGCAAGCTGTTTGCCCCCAGGCAACGGAGCCAATGGTTCCTGGTTCAGGAATGCCCGATTAGGTGCCCCAGGACAGGCGCTCCTATAAACCAGCCATAACCTGTCCGCGAAAGCCTGCGGGGTTTCCCCTGTGAGCTGGACGGTCTTCTCCACATGGGAGAAAGGACTTCCCTCATTCATCCCCATGGCCTCCAGAACTTCATCCCTGAGTGCCTCATACCTGCTCTGCCCCTTCTTACACTCATCAGAGAGGGATTGGAGGAGCCTACTCTCCAGGGAGAATAGCAGCATTTTGGCCTGCTCAGCACCATCGCAGTCGTTGACGCTGGCTGCCTGCTCTACTTCCCTGAAGTGGATCGAGGGGTCCCCTTTTTCGGAGAGCTTTGGGATATGGCTCACCATAGCCCTAAGCTGTTGGGTGCTATAGGGTAATACGAACTGGTTTTGGAGGGGCCCCTCATCGTCGCCATTAACGAGTGGGCCGAACCTCCGATGCCGGGCTGGGCACATCGGTCCTGGCTCCGGCCTCTCTGGCAGGGGTTGTTCCACCTCCGCTCCCACCCCTGACTCCACCCCCCTTGCTGCCAGAACTCGCTGAAACCTGGCGCTATGGGTGTGGTCGTGTGACCTCCAGTTCCTCAACCAGGTTGTCCCTTGGCACTACCAGTGATGTTTGAACCATTCTCCCCTCATTCCCTATAAAATCCGCCTGGCCTGCCTTTGGGCTTATGAGGCACACTATGCCTTTTGCCTTCCTGAGGGCCAGGCTCAGATTTTCTATCTGTTCTTTGCAGGGGCCATGATCTGCATCTTGAAACCCATGTTCGCTCGCTAACTTGTAAGCTGCCTTTACCTCTTTTACTTTCTCCTCCTGTTCCCTTACTTGTCTTGCTAGGCGGGCGTTCTTTTCCCGCAACCTCAACTCGTTACCCTTGGCTTCGGTGACTTGGCACTGTAGGTATTCCAACCTGGCCTTATGTTCTCCCATAAACTGGATCCTTTCCTGATTCAGGGCCTGAAATGCTACTAGCAACTTCTCCCCTGCTAGAACCTTGTCCTGGATCTCCAGGGCTGACTCCTTTATCTCAGCTGCCTGTGCTGCAACCAGCCTGTCCAGAAGCTGGACCTGCTTTTTGAAGCACATCAGCCAGACTGCCTTCTCTAGGGATTTCTTGTGCTCCCTCCCTTCTGTCCACTTAGCTGAGGCATCTACCGGACGCCCAGCCCTTAACAGATTGGTGATCCACTGCTTTGTGATATTCACCTTGCTAAACACATAATCAGAAATCCTTTCCTCCAACATGGCTTGCTCATCCGAACCATTGTCTACTGTATCACACCCCTGTTGCCGGAGTCCTGCCACGGTCGCCATTTCTGTAGGGGGGTGGTTGTGTGTGTGCCCAGTCAGCTTCACCTCTGACTGACTCTGAGCGGTTCGAATCACTCCCACACCCCTGGGTTCTAGACACCGGACTTAGGTACAGGCGGCGATACAGAAAATCGAGTAGACAAGTGGTTTGCTGCAAGAAAACCAAAATTTGATTAAAGGCAGAATAAAACACAATACTACTGAGAATTACTGATATAGTTACAGGCATATAAAAATAATACACTTATATAGGAATGGGGAACACATGGCACATTGAGGGAAACAAATACATTAAAAATCCCCTTATCCTTATCCCACCCCCTATACCTAACTAGATTAAGCTATGAGGGGCCAGGAATTCATGCTCACCAATTCGAAACCTGTTGCTTTAACTGGTTGGGTTCTGAGGTTCGCTCCTTCTGTCCTTTGGGGTGTCTCGTCGCCACGTGGTCACAGGGCGCGGCGCTGAAGTTGTTTATGCGAATCACCCCCCCCTTTTCCTTCGTCAACTTCGTTGTTGGGTACTTCGTCGCGATGGGCCTTCCTTTTCTTCGGGCGGTCGCCAATGGTATTGCTGCTGTTGGGGGTCAGTTGGTGGTCTTTACCGTTCGATGATTTACTACCCAAGCTTCGAATACCAGCTTATTCTTAAACTGGGCTATTATTGTCCATGCATATAATGCCAACTTATTCACCAAACGCCAGCTTATAACTAGGCGTTTGTCCCCCAACGCGTCTTTCCACTGCCCTTCTCTGCTTTTACCGGTTCACCGTATTCTTCATCTCATCTCGTCTCATCTGCCCGTTTGTGGCCTGCGTGTCCTGTGTGTTTTCGAAACTCGGGTCTCGTTCTCTTCCCGCGTTGGGCCCTCGGTGTAGTAATGGGCGTCCTTGGTGTTGAGCGGCGCGGGGAGCGAGAAGAGAGCCCGCCATGAAGCCAGGGCACGAGAACGAGAGGCAGGGGCAAGAGCAAGAGTCAAGAGAGATAAGAGACCGATCACTACCGATGGGCCTACAATTATACCCGATTCTTCATTCCTTATCTGCGCGCCAAATCAGGTCAGTCCTTTGTCTAACTTTTGGTGGGCTCGTTTAAAATTATTACAGCCATTTACTTTAATGACTTCTGGAGTGGTTGTCTCCATGTTTAGTGGTTTTGATGTCCTGGCTGTTTGTTATTTATGAAACTTAATTGGGTTTCCTGACTTGATGGTTACTGTGAGCTGTTACTGATTAAATATGCTGAAACCTAATGGCCTCGATTTAGGCCCATTCTAACTTGATCTGATTCAAGGCGAATGAATGCATATTCTGTGATTGCTTTAGCTTTCTGACTCCACAAAGTCTCTTCACAGATTCATGCATTTTAAGTTTCGTTTCAGGTTTGAAAAAGTGCCTGTCTTTTCTGCAGGGCCTTGCTTTAAAATCCTGTACTTTTGGTCACGAGGTTACAGAAGCCATTTTGGGTACCCTTTTGTAACAACTTGTCCATACAGGGTCCCTTTATCCATAACTTTCGGGGAATGTGGGAATTTTGAGAACCCTACACTCTCCATTTAAATAACAACTTGCTTTTTTATTTTTCCTGCCAAAGTGTATAACCTCACACTTTCCCACATTATACTCCATCTGCCAAATGTTTGCTCACTCACTTAACCTGTCTATATCCCTTTGCAGGTTCGTTGAGTCCTCTGCACAACTTGCTTTCCCACCCATCTTTGTATCATCTGCAAACTTTACACTTGGTCCTCTTATCCAAGTCATTAATGTAGATTGTAAATAGTTGATGTGGAATCTGTATGGGTAGAACTAAGAAATACCAAGGGGCAGAAAACGTTAATGGGAGTGGTATATAGACCTCCAAACAGTAATGCGGAGGTTGGGGATGGCATTAAAAGGGAAATTAGAGAAGCGTGCAATAAGGGCATAGCAGTTATCATGGGTGACTTTAATCTACATATAGATTGGGCTAACCAAATTAGTAACAATACTGTGGAGGAGAAATTCCTGGCGTGTATACGGGATGGTTTCCTGGACCAATATGTCGAGGAACCAACTAGAGATCAGGCCATCTTAGACTGGGTACTATGTAATGAGAAAGGATTAATTAGCAATCTTGTTGTGTGAGGTCCCTTGGGTCGGAGCGATCAAAATATGATAGAATTCTTCATTAAGATGAAGAGTGAAGTCGTTGACTCAGAGACTAGGGTCCTGAATTTAAATAAAGGAAACTACGATGGTATGAGGCACGAGTTGGGTAGGATTGATTGGGGAATGTCACTCAAAGGGTTGACGGTGGATAGGCAAAGGTAAACATTCAAAGATCGCATGGATGAACTACAGAATTTGTTCATCCCAGTTTGGAATAAAAATAAAACAAAAAGGTGACTCAACTGTGGCTAACAAGGGAAATTAGGGATAACATAAGATCCAAGGAGAGGACATAAATTGCCCTGAAGAAGCAGTAAACCTGAGGATTGGGAGCTTTTTAGGATTCAACAAAGGAGGACAAAGGGATTAATTAAGAAGGGGAAAATAGAATATGAGAGTAAGCTTGCAGGAAACATAAAAACTGACTGTAAAAGCTTTTATAGATATGTGAAGAGAAAAAGATTGGTGAAGTCAAGCGTAGGTCCCTTGCAGTCAGAATCAGGGGAATTTATAATGGGGAACAAAGAAATGGCAGGCCAATTAAATACATACTTTGGTTCTGTCTTCACAAAGGAGGACACAAATAACCTCTCAGAGATGTCGGGGAACATAGGGTCTAATGAGAGGAAGGAATTGAATGAAATCAGTATTTGTAGGAAAATGGTGTTAGGGAAATTGACGGGATTGAAGGCCGATAAATCCCCAGGACCTGATAATCTACATCCTAGGGTACTTCAGGAAGTGGCCCTAGAAATAGTAGATGCATTACTGGTCATCTTCCAAAATTCGATAGACTCTGGAACAGTACCCATGGATTGGAGGGTAGCTAATGTTACCCCACTATTCATAAAAGGTGGTAGAGAGAAAATGGGGAATTATAGACCGGTAAGCCTGACATCGGTAGTGGGGAAAATGCTAGAGTCCATTATAAAAGATGTAAAAGCAGAGCACTTGGAAAACAGTGACAGGATCGGACATAGTCAACATGGATTTACAAAAGGTAAATCGTGCTTGACTGATCTACTGGAATTTTTTGAGGATGTAACTGGTAAAATAGATAAGGGAGAACCAGTGGATGTGGTGTATTTGGACTTTCAGAAGGCTTTCGATAAGGTCCCGCATAAGAGATTAGCGTGTAAAGTTAAGGCACATGGGATTGGGGGCAAGGTATTGACTTGGATAGAGAACTGGTTGGCAGACAGAAAGCAAAGAGTTGGAATAAACGGGTCTTTTTCCGAGTGGCAGGCAGTGACTAGTGGGGTGCCGCAGGGATCGGTCCTAGGACCCCAGCTATTCACAATATATATTAATGATCTAGACGAGGGAACTAGCTATAATATCTCCAAGTTTGCGGATGACACAAAGCTGGGTGGGCGTGTGTGCTGTGAGGAGGATACCGAGAAACTCCAGTATGATTTGGACAGGTTGGGTGATTGGGCAGAAGCATGGCAGATGCAATATAACGTGGATAAATGTGAGGTTATCCACTTTGGTAGCAAAAACAGGAAGGCAGATTATTATCTGAATGGCAATAGATTGGGAGAAGGGGAAGTGCAACGAGACCTGGGTGTCCTTGTGCACCAGTTGCTGAAGGTAAGCATGCAGGTGCAGCAGGCAGTTAAGATGGCAAATGGTATGTTGTCCTTCGTAGCGAGAGGGTTTGAGTACAGGAACAAGGATGTCTTGCTGTAGTTATACAAGGCCTTGGTGAGACCACACCTTGAGTATTGTGTGCAGTTTTGGTCGCCTTAAATGAGGAAGGATGTTCTTGCCATGGAGGGAGTGCAGCGAAGATTCACCAGGCTGATACCTGGGATGGCAGGAATGACGTATGAGGAGAGATTTGGTCGATTGGGCTTATACTCGTTGGAGTTTAGAAGAATGAGAGGGGATCTCATTGAAACTTATAAAATTCTAACAGGACTAGACAGACTAGATGCAGGAAGGATATTCCCGATGGCCGGGGAGCCCAGAACCAGGGGTCACAGTCTAAGGGTAAGGGGTAAGCCATTTAGGACAGAGATGAGGAGGAATTTCTTCACCCAGAGAGTGGTGAACCTGTGGAATTCTCTACCACAGAAGGCAGTAGAGGCCAATTCATTAAATATATTCAAGAAGCAGTTAGATATATTTCTTAAGGCTAAAGGGATCAAGGGATATGGGGAGAAAGCAGGGATAGGGTACTGAATTTGAATGATCAACCATGATCTCATTGAATGGCAGAGCAGGCTCGAGGGGCCGAATGGCCTACTCCTGCTCCTATCTTCTATGTATCTATTGAGGCCCCAGGACCGATCCCTATGGCACCCCACTAGTCACTGTTTGCCAACCGGAAAATTACCCATTTATCCTGACTCTCTGCTTTCTGTTAGTTAGCCAATTCTCTATCCATGCTAATATATTACCACCAATTCCATGAGCTCTTATCTTATGCAGTAACCTTTTATGTAGCACCTTATCGAATGCCTTCTGGAAATCCAAATACACCACATCCACTGGGTCACCTTTGTCCACCCTGCTCATTACCTCCTCAAAGAAGTCCAGCAAATTTGTTAAACATGATTTCCCTTTCATAAAACCATGCCAATTTTGCTTGACTGCATTATTATTTTCCAAATGCCCTGCTACTGCTTCCTTAATGAAGGACTCCAGCATTTTCCCAATGACAGATGTTAGGCTAACTGGTCTATAGTTTCCTGCTTTCTGTCTCCCTCCTTTCTTAAATAGGGGTGTTACATTTGTTGTTTTCCAATCCACTGGGACCTCTCGAGAGTCCAGGGAATTTTGGTATAGGAAACTTTGGTTTATCCGGAGGTTGTATGTCCGGAATACTCGATCTAATGGCAAAAATCAGGAGCTGTTTTCTGTAAGTTTTTTTAGATCTCGTTCTTTTTTTTTCCCAGTCAGCCACTGCAAGGTCTGTAGCTATAGCAACGGCTTCAGCTACAGATGCTTGCAGCTGCAGCTGACTCTTTAGAAGCTGTTGCTAAGCAACAATGTTTGTTGTCAGATACGGAGATGAAAGCCTCCGTATGCTTCAACATTAACTTTGTATGTCCGGCAGTTTTGATAGATCGGCAACACGCCGGTCCCATCAGTGCCGGATATCACAAAGTTTCCTGTATATTGCAACCAATGCATCCACTATCTCTGAAGCCACTTCTTAAAGACCCTGGGATGCAAGCCATCTGGTCCAGGGGTCTTGTCATCTTTTAGTTCCATTATTTTACCAAGTGCTATTTCCTTAGTGATAGTACAGGTAGACTACCCTTTATCCGAACTTCCGGAAACCGAAACCCTCTAAAAACCGAAGGTTTTTTCGGTCAGCGTAAGTCGTGCGCACGACATGACCAGAGTGGCGCACGACTTACGCTGAGCAGAGGGTCAGCGTAAGTCGTGCGCACGACCCCCCGCGGACCCCCGCTGAGCCCCCCGCCGACCCCGACCCCCGCCGACCCCCCTGCGGACCCCCGCCGACCCCGACCCCCGCCGACCCCGACCCCCCCGCGGACCCCCACCGACCCCGACCCCCGCCGGCTTACGCTGAGCAGAGGGTCAGCGTAAGTCGTGCGCACGACCCCCCGCCGACCCCCCCGCGGAACCACCTGACTCTTTTCCAAAGGCTCGAAAGCAACGAGAGCTCTGAGCCCGCGGTGGTGCCGGCCCCTGTTCTGACCGAGCACGACGACCTGTTGGTGGAAATGCGGAACTTCATTGCATTCCAGGCTAGCAGCGACGGACAAGCCACGACTGCAGACCCCCCCGCGGACCCACGCCGACGCCGGCCCCCGCCAACCCCGACCCCCGCCGACCCCCCCGCCGACCCCGACCCCCGCGGACCCCGACCCCCGCCGACCCCCCCGTGGACCCCCGCCGACCCACCTTCCGAAATCCGAAATTTTCCGAAAACCGAAACACGGCTGGTCCCAAGGTTTTCGGATAAAGGATAGTCTACCTGTAATTGTCTTTAATTCCCCCCTCCCTGTGGCCCCTTGATTATCCATTATTGGGCTGTTTAGTGTCTTCTGCCGTGAAGACAGATACAAAATATTTGTTCAGAGTCTCTGCCATTTCCCCGTTCCCCATTATTAATTCCCCAGTCTCATCCTCTAAGGGACCAACGTTTACTTTAGCTACCCTCTTCCTTTTTATATACCTGTAGAAGCTCTTACTATCTGTTTTAATGTTTCTTGCCAGTTTACTCTCATAATTCATCTTCTCTCCCTTTATTATTTTTGTAGTCATCCTTTGCTGGTTTTTAAAAATTTCCCAATCCTCTAGTCTCCCACCAATCTTGGCAACATTGTATGCCTTCGTTTTCAATTTGATACCATCCTTTACTTCCTTAGTTAGCCACAGATGGTGCTCCCTTCTCTTAAAATCTTTCTTTCTCACGGGAATATATTTTTGTGGAGAGTTATGAAATATCTCCTTAAATGTCCACAACTGCATTTCAACTGTCTTACCCTTTAATTTATTTTTCCAGTCCACTTTAGCTAGTTCTGCCCTCATGCCACTGTAATTGCCTTTGTTTAAGATCAGGTTTGAGATACAACTTTCTCATCCTCCAACTGAATTTGAAATTCAACCATGCTATGATCACTCTTTCCTGGAGGATCCTTTACTATGAGGTCATTTATTAGTTCTGTCTCATTACACAGTACCAGATCCAAGATAGCCTGCTCCCTGGTTGGTTCCATTACATACTGTTCTAGGAAACCATCCCGGATGCACTCTATGAACTCCTCCTCAAGGCTACCGTGGCCAATTTGATTTGTCCAATCAATATGGAGATTAAAATCACCCATGATTATTACCGTACCTTTTTTACAGGCCTCCATTATTTGTTGATTTATACTCTGTCCAACGGTATTGCTACTGTTCAGGGGCCTGTAGACTATGCCCACCAGAGACTTTTTCCCTTTATTATTTTTTATCTCCACCCAAACTGATTCTACATCTTGATCTTCTGAGCCAATATCACTTCTCACCTCTGCACTGATCACATCCTTTACCAACAAAGCCACCCCACCTCCCTTTCCTTTCTGTCTATCCTTCCAAATTGTCAAATACCCTGGAATATTCAATTCCCAGCCCCGATCACCTTGCAACCACGTCTCTGTAATGGCGATCAGATCATACCCATTTGTTTTCCTTGTGGTGCTTTCAAGTTCCTGAGGCAGATTATAGGGTATTATGGAAAGAAATGTCAAATTGTATACTGAAAATATGTAGCTAGGATTGTTCACTCGTCACAGTTCACATGGCACTCAAAATATTAAACCAGCAGAAAACCTGTTAACTATTGGGTTG
Source organism: Somniosus microcephalus (assembly GCF_052327205.1). Lineage (NCBI taxonomy): Eukaryota > Metazoa > Chordata > Chondrichthyes > Squaliformes > Somniosidae > Somniosus > Somniosus microcephalus. The sequence goes on along the minus strand of NC_140987.1, from coordinate 403,644,048 downwards.
TTCAAAGATACCTGGTATGATCAACACACTGAGATATGGGGACCAGCAACACCCAATCACTTCCACAGCAACAAAGGTCCCACCCAGCCTCCTGTAAGGATTCTATTCCATTCTCCCAGTTTCTTCGTCTCCGCCGCATCTGCTCCGACGATGCCATCTTCCACACCAGTGCTTCCGACATGTCTTCCTTTTTCCTCAACCGAGGATTCCCCTCTACCGCGGTTGACACGGCCCTCGACCGTGTCTGTTCTATCTCCCGCATTTCTGCCCTCACCCCGCCCCTCCCACCCGGACCCACAATAGGGTTCCCCTTGTCCTCACCTTTCACCCCACCAGCCTCCACATTCAACGGATCATCCTCCACCATTTCCGCCACCTCCAACGTGATCCCACCACCAAACACATCTTCCCCCCCCTCCACTTTCAGCATTCCGTAGGGACCGCTCCCTCCGAGACACCCTAGTCCACTCCCCTATCACCCCCAGCACCCCTTCCCCTTCACCAGGCACCTTCCCGTGCAAGCGCAGGAGTTGCAACACCTGCCCTTATACCTCCCCCCTTCCCACTGTCCAGGGCTCCAAACACCCCTTCCAGGTGCAACAGCGATTTAATTGTACTTCTTGCAATCTAGTATACTATATTCGCTGCTCACGATGTGGTCTCCTCTACATTGGGGAGACCAAACGCAGATTGGGTGACCGCTTTGCGGAACACCACCGTTCAGTCCACAAGGGTGACCCCAAGCTTCTGGTCGCCTGTCATTTCAATCCACCGCTCCATTCCCACTCAGACCTCACCGTCTGCGGCCTCTTGCATTGTTCCACGGAAGCTCAGCGTAAGCTCGAGGAACAGCACCTCATCTTCCGATTAGGCACTTTACAGCCTTCCAGACTCAATATCGAGTTCAACAATTTCAGATCATAACCTCGGCCCCTATTATATTTTTATATATTTTTTATCCACACCTTTGGTTTGTGTCTTTTCCATTCGTTCTCTCCCATATGGCAGCTGTCTCTTATTCTGCCAGCGCATTTCACACTTCACCTAGAGCCATCTTTTGTCTCTTTACCTGTCCTATTACCATCTCATCTCATAATAAGAACATAAGAACATAAGAAATAGGAGCAGGAGTAGGCCAATCGGCCCCTCGAGCCTGCTCCGCCATTCAATAAGATCATGGCTGATCTGATCCTAACCGCCAATCCACTATCACTGAACCATCTCCTGAATCTAACAGAATTAGACACACGAAATAGGAGCAGGATCAGGCTACATGGCCCCTGGGCCCGCTCCGCTACCCATAGGGCCATGACCGATCCGAACCTAGACTCATGTCCAAATTCCTGCCCGCTCCCCGTAACCCTTTATTCCCTTTACTTCTAGGAAACTGTCTATTTCTGTTTTAAATTTATGTAATGATGTAGCTTCTACAGCTTTTTGGGGCAGCATATTCCATGGACCTACCACCCTCTGAGTGAAGTAGTTCCTCCTCATCTCAGTTTTGAAAGAGCAGCCCCTTATTCTAAGACTATGCCCCCTAGTTCTAGTTTCACCCATCATCGGGAACATCCTCCCCGCATCCACCAGATCCAACCCCTTCACAATCTTATATGTTTCAATAAGATCGCCTCTCATTCTTCTGAACTCCAATGAGTAGAGTCCCAATCTACTCAACCTCTCCTCATATGTCCATCCCCTCATCCCCGGGATTAACCGAGTGAACCTTCTTTGTACTGACTCGAGAGCAAGTATGTCTTTTCTTAAGTATGGACACCAAAACTGTATGCAGTATTCCAGGTGCGGTCTCACCAATACCTTGTACAATTGAAGCAATACCTCCCTATTTTTATATTCTATCCCCCTAGCAAGGAAAGCCAACATTCCATTGGCCTTCTTAATCACTTGCTGCACCTGCATACTAACCTTTTGAGTTTCGTGCACCAGGACCCCCAGATCCCTTTGTACTTCAGTACTTTCCAGTTTCTTGCCATTAAGATAATAACTTGCTCTACGATTTTTCCTGCCAAAGTGCATAACCTCACACTTTCCAGTATTGTATTCCATCTGCCAAATCTCTGCCCACTTACTTAGCCTGTCTATGTCCCCTTGCAGGTTTTTTATGTCCTCCTCACTCACTACTTTCCCTCCCATCTTAGTATCATCTGCAAACTTTGATATGTTACACTCGGTCCCCTCCTCCAAATCGTTAATATAGATTGTAAAGAGTTGGGGACCCAGCACTGACCCCTCTGGAACACCACTAGTTACTGATTGCCAGTCCGAGAATGAACCATTTATCCCAACTCTCTGCTTTCTGTTAGATAGCCAATCCTCTATCCATGCCAGAATATTACCCCCAATCCCGTGATTTTTTATCTTAAGCAATAATCTTTTGTGTGGCACCTTGTCAAATGCCTTTTGGAAGTCTAAATACACTACGTCCACTGGTTCCCCTTTATCCACCCTATATGTTACTTCCTCAAAGAGCTCCAGCAAATTTGTCAAACATGACTTCCCCTTCATAAAACCATGCTGACTTTGTCCTATTAAATTATGATGATCCAAATGTCCTGTTACTGTCTCCTTAATAATGGACTCCAATATTTTACCTACCACAGATGCTAGGCTAACCGGTCTATAGTTTCCAGCCTTCTGTCTACTGCCCTTTTTAAATAAGGGCATTACATTAGCAGTTTTCCAGTCTGCCGGGACCTTTGCTGATTCCAGGGAGTTTTGGAAAATTATTACCAATGCATCCACATTCCCTACCGCCACTTCCCTCAAGACCCTAGGATATAAGCCATCAGGTCCAGGTGATTTATCTGCCTTGAGTCCCATTATTTTACCGAGTACCACTTCCTTAGTGATTTTGATCGTGTTTAGCTCCTCCCCCACTATAGCCCCCTGTTTGTCCAGTGTTGGGATATTCTTAGTGTCTTCTACTGTAAAGACTGATACAAAATATTCATTCAGTGTTTTTGCCATCTCCATATTTCCCACCATTAATTTCCCGGTCTCATCCTCTAAGGGACCAACATTTACTTTAGCCACCCTTTTTCTTTTTATATAACTATAAAAACTCTTACTATCTGTTTTTATATTTTTTGCTAATTTACTTTCATAATCTATCTTCCCTTTCTTAATCAATCTTTTTGTTACTTTTTGCTGTCTTTTAAAGTTTTCCCAATCCTCTATCCTCCCACTAGATTTGGCTACCTTATATGCCCTTGTTTTTAGTCGAATACTATCCTTAATTTCTTTACTTAGTCACGGATGGCTGTCTTTTCTTTTACACCCTTTTCTTCTCAGTGGAATATATATTTTTTGGAAGTTGTAAAATAACTCCTTAAATGTACACCACTGATCATGTATCGTCTTACCCTTTAATCTATTTTCCCAATCCACTCTACTCAATTCTGCTCTCATACCTTCATAGTCTCCTTTATTCAAGCTTAGCACGCTTGTTTGAGATCCAACCTTCTCACCCTCTAATTGAATATGGAATTCAACCATGTTATGGTCACTCATTCCAAGGGGATCCTTTACTAGGACATTTTTAATTAATCCTGTCTCGTTACACAGGACCAGATCTAAGGTTGCTTGCCCCCTGGTCGGTTCAGTTACATACTGCTCAAGAAACCCATCCCTAATACACTCAATTAACTCATCCTCAATGCAGCCCTGCCCAATTTGGTTTGTCCAATTAATATGATAGTTAAAATCCCCCATAATTATAGATGTTCCCTGATTACAAGCCTCAACTATTTCCTGATTGATACTCCATCCAACAGAGTTGCAACTGTTCGGAGGCCTATAGACTACGCCCACTAGTGTTTTTTCCCCCTTATTATTCCTTACCTCCACCCAAACTGTTTCATTATCCTGATCTTTTGACCCAATATCATTTCTCTGTATTACAGTGATTCCTTCCTTTATTAACATAGCCACCCCACCTCCCCTTCCTTCCTGCCTGTCCTTCCTGATCGTTAAATAACCTGGTATGTTTAATTCCCAGGCATTGTCACCCTGCAGCCATGTTTCTGTAATGGCCACAAGATCATACCCATATGTAGTAATTTGTGCCATTAACTCGTCTATTTTGTTACGAATGCTACGTGCATTCAGATAGAGAACTTTCAAAGATGTTTTGTGACACTTAGTTCCTGCTTTTGCCCTTTTTATTACCTTTTACTCCATACCTTCTGCCCCTTCCTGACGCACTCTGGTTTTTAATTTCCCCACTGCTACCTAAGTCTATGACCTTCTCTGTTGTCATGTTTATTATTTGCTTTCTAGGAACCTCCCCCGCACTAGCTAGTTTAAAGCCCTCTCTACAGCCCTAGTTATATGATCCGCCAGGACTCTAGTCCCAGCACTGGCCAAGTGAAGCCCGTCCCAACGGAACAGCTCCCTCCTGCCCCAGTACTGGTGCCAGTGTCCCAGGAAGCAAAACCCATTTCTCCCACACCAGTCTTTGAGCCACGCATTTAACTCTCTAATTTTATTTGTCCTAGCCAAATTCGCTCGTGGCTCAGGTAATAATCCAGAGATTATTACCCTTGAGGTTCTGTTTTTTAATTTGACCCCTAGCTGCTCATACTCCTTTAACAGAACCGGCTTCCTAGTCCTATCTACGTCATTTGTACCAACATGGACCACGACAACTGGATCCACCCCCTTCCACTGCAAGTTTCTTTCCAGCCCAGAGGCGATGTCCTTAACCCTGGCACCGGGTAGGCAACACAGCCTACGGGACTCTCGCTCTTGGCTGCAGAGAACTCTATCTATCCCCCTAATAATACTATCCCCTACCACTACAACATTTCTATTTACTTCCCCCCTCTTGAATGGCCCCCCGTTCCACGGTGTGTAGCCAGGTTGCTCATCCTCCCTGCAGTCCCTGCTCCTGTCCCCACAGGGAGTAAGAACCTTGAACCTGTTGGTCAAGAGCAAGGGCTGCGGCTCCTCCAGCTCTACCTCCTGGATCCCCGTACCTGCCTCATCTTGAATATCTCTTAATGTCTCTTCACCTCCCAGACCTTCCCTTTTGTTCTTTAATCCCCTTCCCCATTTCCCAGCCCCCATACTGGTCTTATAATCTGCTTCATTTCCTGCTTTTTTCTCAGTTCTGAAGAAGGGTTTCAACCTGAAACATTAACTCTGTTTCTCTCTCTACGGATGTTGCCTGGCCTGCTGAGTTTTTCCAGCATTTTCTGTTGTTATTTCGGATTTCCAGCATCTGCAGTATTTTGCTATCGTAACGGTAAATGGTTTCTGTGTGCCTTTTTACTATTAAAATTCGGTGGCCAATTATCTATTGACGAGGGTGTGTGGCTTTAGGGTGAGAGATGAATCTCTTTGATCCACATAGATCACAAGGCCTATTTTCAGGTGGGAACAGGGCTGAAAATCATAGCGCAGCACTTTCCGCCCATTCCAGCTGACATCTGGATTGCTGCCAATTTGTCTGCCTTGGCTGTGCGGAGGAGCCATTAGATTTCCCGTCCCAGCCCCCACCGGTAAGCTGCCTGTCTGTGATCCAAACATGTGGCCAGCTCACTGACAGCATGTTAATGTGACCTAACAATGAAAATTGATAAAGTTTCTTGCCGGTGAGATCGGGCAGGCGGCAGACATGCGTCTGTCAGACAAAATCACAAGATAATTATGGATAAGAAAGGCCATTTGGCCCATCTTACTTAGGAACGTAGGAACAGGAGTAGGCCATGCAGCCCCTCGAGTCTGTTCTGTCATTCTGATCTGTGATCCAACTCCACATACCAGCCTTTGGCCCATATCCCTTAACACCTTTGGTTAACAAAAAGCTATCAATCTCTGATTTAAAATGAACAATTGGTCTAGCATCAATTGCCATTTGCGGAAGAGAGTTCCAAACTTCTACCACCCTTTGTGTGTAGAAGTGTTTCCTAATTTCACTTCTGAATGGTCTGGCTCTAATTTTTAGATGATGCCCCCTAGTCCTGGAATCCCTAACCAGTGGAAATAGTGTCTCTCTATCTACCTTATCTGTTCCCCTTAATATCCTGACAACTTCAATCAGATCACCCCTTAACCTTCTAAATTCTAGGAAGTACAACCCTAATTTGTGTAATCTCCCCTCGTAACTTAACCCTTGAAGTCCGGGTATCATTCTCGTGGAGCCCAGTATGTGAGTGCAGAAGACAAGGCTGAAGCGTTTGCAACCATCTTCAGCCAGAAGTGCCGAGTGGATGATCCATATCGGCCTACTCCGGAGGTCCCCACCATCACAGAAGCCAGTCGTCAGCCAATTCGATTCACTCCATGTGATATCAGGAAATGGCTGAGCACACTGGATACAGCAAAGGCTATGGGCCCCGACAACATCTTGGCTATCATGCTGAAGACTTGTGCTCCAGAACTAGCCGCACCTCTAGCCAAGCTGTTCCAGTACAGCTACAACACTGGCATCTATCCGACAATGTGGAAAACTGCCCAGGTATGTCCTGTCCACAAAAAGCAGGACAAATCCAACCCGGCCAATTACCGCTCCATTAGTCTACTCTCAATCATCAGCAAAGTGATGGAAGGTGTCGTCGACAGTGCTATCAAGCGACACTTACTCACCAGTAACCTCACTGATGCCCAGTTTGGGTTCCGCCAAGACCACTCGGCTCCCGACCTCATTACAACCTTGGTCCAAACATGGACAAAGGAGCTGAATTCCAGAGGTGAGGTGAGAATGACTGCCCTTGACATCAAGGCAGCATTTGACAGAGTGTGGCATGAAGGAGCCCTAGTAATACTGAAGTCAATGGGTATTGGGGGGAAAATGCTCCACTGGCTGGTGTCATACCTGGCACAAAGGAAGATAGTTGTGGTGGTTGAAGGTCAATCATCACAGCCGCAGGAGTTCCTCAGGGCAGTGTCCTAGGCCCAACCATCTTCAGCTGCTTCATCAATGGCCTGTTCAGTGCCATTCACAACTCCTCAGATAATGAAGCAGTCCATGCCTGCATGCAACAAGACTTGGGCGACATTCAGGCTTGGGCTGATAAGTGGCAGGTAACATTCGCGCCACACAAGTGCCAGGCAATGACTATCTCCAACAAGCGAGAGTCTAACCACCTCCCCTTGACATTCAACAGCATTACCATCACCGAATCCCCCACCATCAACATCCTGGGGGTCAAAATTGACCAGAAACTTAACTGGACCAGCCACATAAATACTGTGGCAACAAGAGCAGGTCAGAGGCTAGGTATTCTGCGGCGAGTGTCTCACCTCCTGACTCCCCAAAGCCTTTCCATCATCTACAAGGCACAAGTAAGGAGTGTGATGGAATTCTCTCCACCTGCCTGGATGAGTGCAGCTCCAACAACACTCAAGAAGCTCGACACCATCCAGGACAAAGCAGCCCACTTGATTGGCACCCCATCCACCACCTTAAATATTCACTCCCTCCACCACCGGCGTACCATGGCTGCAGTGTGTACCATCTACAAGATGCACTGCAGCAACTCGCCAAAGCTTCTTCAGCAGCACCTCCCAAACCTGCGACCTCTTCCACCTAGAATGACAAGGACAGCAGGCTCATAGGAACACCACCACCTCCAAGTTCCCTTCCAAGTCACACACCATCCTGACTTAGAAGTATATCGCTGATCCTTCATCATCGCTGTGTCAAAATCCTGGAACTCCCTACCTAACAGCACTGTGGGAGCACCATCACCACACGGACTGCAGCGGTTCAAGAAGGTGGCTCACCACCACCTTCTCAAGGGCAATTAGGGATGGGCAATAAATGCTGGCCTTGCCAGCGACGCCCATATCCCATAAATGTATAATAAAAAAAAATAAACCTACGCTGCACTCCCTCCAAGGCCAATATATCCTTCCTAAGGTGTGATGCCCAGAACTGCTCACAGTATTCCAGGTATGGTCGAACCAGGGTTTTGTACAGCTGCAGCATAACTTCTACCCCCTTGGACTCTAGTCCTCTAGATATAAAGGCCAGCATTCCATTAGACTTTTTAAAATTATTTTCTGTACCTGTTCATGACATTTTAATGATTTATGTACCTGAACCCCCCAAGTCTCTTTGGACATCCACTGTGTTTAGCTTTTCATCATTTAGAACGTATCCTGTTCTATCCTTTTTAGGTCCAAAGTGGATGACCTCACATTTGCTTACATTGAAATCCATTTGCCACATTTTCGGCCTTCACTTAATCTATCAATATCCCTTTGTAATTTTATGCTTTCATCTACACTACCTACAATGCCGCCTATCTTTGTGTCATCGGCAAATTTGGATATATGACTTTCTATTCCATCACCTAAGTCGTTAATAAATAGTGAGTAGTTGAGGCCCCAACACAACTAGTGGGACACAATGAGTCAAATCCTGCCAATTTGAGTACCTACCCATTGTCCCTACTCTCTGTCTCCTGCCGCTCAGCCAATTTCCTAACCAGGCCAATAATTTGCCCTCAATTCTGTATGCTTCTACCTTAGATAACAGTCTCTTATGTAGGACTTTATCAAATGCCTTCTGGAAGTCCATATAAATAACTTCCCCACTGATCTTCTGGCATTTTACTCATTAACAGATTTGCCCAGTTTACTGTGGACAGTCTCTGCTTCATCCCATTGAAGTCAGCCTTACCTAAATCTAGAATCTTAGTAGCTGTTTCACGTTTCTCCCTTTCAAACGCTACGTTGAACTCAATCATGTTATGATCGCTATTGGATAATTGTTCACGCACAGTTAGGCTGTTAACTAAATCTGGCTCATTACTCATTACTAAATGTAATACGACTGGCCTCCTTGTTGCCTCTAGGACATATTGTTGTAGAAAACTATCCCGGACACACTAAAGAAATTCACTACCTTTCTGACAGGTGCTAGTCTGCTTTTCCCAATCTACGTGAATATTAAAATCCCCCATTAAAACTACTAGCTGCCTTTACTACACGCTTGTCTAATCTCTGCATTTATACAATCTAGTACTTCAGAGCTGCTACCAGGGGGCCTATACACAACTCCCACTACAGTCTTAGATCCTTTCCTATTCCTTAATTCAACCCATAAAGTCTCCACTGGCTGCTTACCTCACTTTAAACCCTTTCATCATTGAAGTGATTTCAACCTTCATCACTATGGCTACTTCTCCCCCGCTGCCATTTTCCCTATCTTTCTTGTAGACCTTATAACTTGGTATATTTAGTTCCCAGTCCTGACCGTCTTGCAGCCATGTCTCAGTAATGGCTACCATGTCATACCCTCCAATTTGAATTCGCGCCTGCAGTTCATTCAATTTATTCCTTATATCCTCCGTGCGTTTGTATAAAGAACGCATATTTAGGCCACACACCATGGTCTGTCCTTCAGCTGTAATGTTTTACTCACATGTTTCTTACTTCTCTCTCCTATTTTAATCGCTTTACATCTTTTAGTTTTCCATTTACCTGTAGTGCCTAAAGCACAATTTCTGACTGCTACTCTCTTGTCTTTCGTTTGTTTTTTTAACTACTATTTGTACTATTTGTACTGCAATTTCCAGTTTAAAGTCCTTGTGACCGCCCTATTGATCCTTTCTGCTAGGACCCTGGTCCCAGACTGGTTCAGGTGGAGCCCATCCCAACGGTAGAGTTCCTTCCTATCCCAATACTGGTGCCAGTGCCCCATGAAATGGAACCCCTCTTTCCCACACCACTCCTTTAGCCACGTGTTTACTTCCCTAATCAGCTTATCTCTACGCCAATTTGCACGTGGCACAGATAATAATCCAGTGATTATAACCTTTGAGGTCCTGTTCTTTAATTTAGCTCCTAGTTCCTGGTACTCCCCAAACAGGACCTATTGCCTACTCTTCCCTATGTTGTTGGTCCCAATATGGACCACAATGACTGGATCCTCCACCTCTCTCTCCAATATCCTTTCAAGCCGGTTCGAGATGTCCCTTACCCTGGCACCAGGTAGGCAACATACCATGTGGGACTCTTGATCTTGCTTACAAAGGATGCTATCTGTCCCCCGAATTATAGAATCCCCATCAACTACCACATTACGCTTCCTCTCCTCCTCCTCCTCCCCACTTAGGACAGCCTCCTGTTCCAAAGTGCCATGGTCTGCATTCTGGCTGTCCTTACGACAGTCTGTATCCTTATCTTCACAGGTAGCAAGTACATTGTATCTGTTAGATAGGATCAGTTTCTGCGGATCTCGTTCCCTTTCTTACCCGGGTTCCCCTTACTCTGCACACTATTGGTCACACAAAATCAAATCAAATCAAATCAAATCAACTTTTATTGTCATTGTTAGTGCACAAGTGCAGTACAACGAAATGTAGACTTGCGGCTCCCGAGAGTGTACATTTAGATTAAGACATTTAAACATTCAACATACATTTGGCTTGTAATACATTAACATAAACATAACCATAATAAAGTGCATTGGCAGATGTGCAGGCTTTAGAGTTTATTTGTGGAGTTCAGTAGGATGACAGCCCTGGGAAAGAAGCTGTTCCTAAATCTGGTCGTACGGGTGCGAATGCATCTGTAGCGTCTCCCAGATGGCAGGAGGGCAAACAGACTGTGGCTGGGGTGGGTAGGGTCTTTGATGATGGACCGTGACCTCCGTAAACAGCGTTTCTGGTGTATGTGCTCTATGGTCGGTAGCCGGGTGCCGGTAATGCATTGGGCAGTTTTGACTACCCGCTGCAGGGCTTTCCGGTCATAGTAGCTACAGCTGCCATACCATACTGTGATACAGTTTGTCAGGATGCTCTCTATTGTGCAGCGGTAAAAGTTAGAGAGGATTAGGGGTGACAAGGCCTTCAGCATCCTTAGGAAATATAGGCGCTGCTGGGCCTTCTTCACCAGAGAGGAGGTATTGAGGGACCAGGAGAGGTCTTCCGTGATGTGGACTCCGAGGAACTTAAAGCTGTCCACCCTTTCCACCACAGCCCCATTGATGTGGATGGGGGTGTGACTTCCGCCTTTAGACTTCCTGAAGTCCACAATGATTTCTTTGGTTTTCTTGATGTTAAGGGCCAGGTTGTTATCGGCGCACCACTTCACGAGATGCTGGACCTCCTCCCTGTAGGCTGACTCATCGTTGTTGGTGATCTGGCCTACTTCTGTGGTATCATCCGCAAACTTGATGATGGTGTTGGAACCATGAACAGCCACACAGTCGTGGGTGAAGAGGGAGTAGAGGAGGGGGCTCAGCGCACATCCTTGTGGGGCCCCCATGTTCAGATTCAGGGGGGGGAGGTGTGGTTACCTAATTTGACAGACTGGGGTCTGTTTGTTAGGAAGTCCAGGGTCCAGTTGCAGAGGGAAGTGTTCAGGTCAAGAGTTTGGAGTTTGGTGGCCAGCTTGTTGGGGATGATAGTGTTGAATGCTGAGCTGTAGTCTATGAACAGCATTCTGATGTAGGTCTCCTTCCCATCTAAGTGATTCAGTGCCGAGTGTAGAGCAGTTGTGATTGCATCCTCCGTTGATCTGTTTGCATGATAGGCAAACTGGTGTTGGTCAAGAGAGGCGGGAACACTGGCTTTGATGTGAGCCAGGACCAGTCTCTTGAAACACTTCATTATGATGGGTGTGAGTGCGACAGTTCGATAGTCGTTCAGGCACGTCACAGCCGTTTGTTTTGGCACAGGAATAATGGTAGCGGTCTTGAAGCATGTAGGGACTACTGCCCGGGCCAATGACAGATTGAAGATGGCGGTGAAGGCATCAGCCAGCTGATCAGCACATTCCTTGAGTACCCGTCCAGGGATGCTATCCGGTCCAGCAGCCTTTCGTGTGTTCACTCAGCGTAGAACACCCCTTACGTCGGAGGTCGACAGAGTGAGCATCTGGTCTTCTGGGGGTGGCAAGGCTTTGGTAGCCAACCCCGTTCTGAACCTCCACCTCTCTAGAAGGTGTGACCGAAGACAGGAGCAAACTCTCCTGATACTCCTCCCTCTCCCCTATGTGTCGGAGTGTCTCCAACTTGCACTCCAGCTCAATGACTCTGAGCCGGAGAGATTTGAGATGGAGACATCTGCTGCAGACGTGTTCGCTCGGGACAGTCTCGCTGTCCACAAACTCCCACATACTGCAGTCCAGGCACACAACCTGCTCTGTCATCTCTTAGTCTAACCTCATTTTATTTCTTTAATTAGTCAAAGTCTTTATTCAATGACAATTATAGTTATATTAATTAGTTTAGCTAGTTAAGTTATAAATTTAATAAAGTGTGTTTTGGGTTCACACTCCTAGATTAAACCACTGTCCTAGCTTAGATTCATAGAAATTTACAGCACAGAAGGAGGCTATTCGGCCCATCTTGTCCATGCTGGCCGACAAAGAGCTATCCACCCTAATCCCACTTTCCAGCTCTTGGTCCGTAGCCTTGTAGGTTACGGCACTTCAAGTGCATATCCAAGTACTTTTTAAATGTGATGAGGGTTTCTACCTCTACCACCCTTTCAGGTAGTGAGTTCCAGACCCCCACCATCCTGTGGGTGAAAATATTTCTCCTCAAATCCCCTCTAAACCTCCAACCAATTATTTTAAATCTATACCCCCTGGTTATTGACCCTTCTGCTAAGGGAAATAGGTCCTTCCTATCCACTCTATCTAGGCCCCTCATAATTTTATATACCTCCCCTCAGCCTCCTCTGCTCCAAAGAAAACAACCCCAACCTATCCAATCCTTCCTCATAGCTAAAATTCCCCAACCTAGGCAACATCCTTGTAAATCTCCTCTGCACCCTCCCTAGTGCAATCACATCCTTCCTGCAATGTGGTGTCCAGAACTGCACCAGTATTCTAGCTGCAGCCTAACTAGTGTTTTACGCAGTTCAAGCATAACGTCCCTGCTCTTATATTCTATGCCTCAGCTAATAAAGGCAAGTATCCCGTATGCCTTCTTAACCACCTTATCTACCTGTCCTGTTACCTTCAGAGATCTGTGGACATGCTACCTTCAGGGATCTGTGGGCCTTGTTGTGTCGGTACCTTTTTTACCTAGACACAATTAGAACTCAGAACTCAGAGATTCAAACATGAAGTGCTTTATTCGAAGGGAAAGGGAAGTTCTGGAGAGTTCCGAACAAAGAGAGCAAAACTTAACCAAGAGAACACCCAACCATTTATCTGCTGTGACAGCACCACCGCAGGTGGGAGGAGAACACACAATACATAACATATTCCTCCCCTCTTAAATGGAAGGTCCACATTATTCCTCAACAGGTAAATTACTTTCAATGCACTCAACTAACCTAGGGTAGAGGTAGACTGCCTCAACTCCTGACTTTACCCTGGGGTTTATTCTGCCCCAGTCTTGTGGGTAAGTTGCTAAGCCTACAGATCCAAGCGTCTTGGAGGCCGCCGCTCTCTGACAGGATACCGGCGGTCATCGCTGGCTTCCACAGCAGTAGGCATTGACACAGGCCTAGATGGAGAAGGTGCCTGTGTCAGTCAATAGTCAGGAGTTTGCACAGGTGGAACAGTCTCTTTGACTTCCTGTGTTGGAGAAGAGCACTGTGGCAAAGGATGCTGGTTTGCGGTATCATCTGGAAACAGTTCAGGCCAACCAGCCATTGGAGACTCTGTGGCTGTCTCTGCTCCTAGCAACAGTTGATCTGTGTGTCTTCTCCAGACAACGTCCTCAGCAGTCTCAACCATGTAAGACACAGGGCCCGTCTGCGCGATCACCGTAGCACGAACCCATTTCGGTCCAGTGTTGTAGCTTCGAGCTAGGACGTGCTCTCCCGGATGAAACTGTCTCTCCTTGGCTCTTTTCTCTCTCTTTTCAACTTGAGCTTGTTGTTGACGATGGACAACCTGCTCTGCCCTTGGAGGTTTGAGTAAGTCAAAACTTGTCCGCAACTGCCTCTTCATCATGAGCGAAGCGGGGGAAGTTTTGGTTGTGGCATGCGGCTCGTTCCTGTAGGACAACAGGAAGCTGTTCAGACGTTGGTGGATTGAGCCCTGACCTTGCGATGCCTTCAAGGCGTGCTTCAAAGTTTGCACGAACCTTTCTGCCTGGCCGTTAGTAGAGGGATGATAGGACGCAGACCTGATGTGTTGGACACCATTCACATGCAGGAAGGTTGCAAACTTCTGTGATACAAATTGTGGGCCATTGTCACTTATGAGTTGTTCCGGTGAGCCATAATGGCTGAACATCTCACCAAGTTTCTCAATTGTTTTCTCTGCCGTGGTAGACCTCATCACAGCGACCTCCGGCCACTTGCTACGAGCGTCCACAACCACCATAAACATCTTCTCTTCGAAAGGACCGACGAAGTCCACATGTACTCGCTGTCACACTTCTGCAGGCCAATCCCAGGGGTGTAGGGTTGCCAGCTGTGGAACATTCTGGACCCTTTGACATGGGGAACATGTTTTGGCTTTTTCCTCAATATTCCCATCGAGACCTGGCCACCAGAAGTAGCTTCTTGCCATTTTCTTCATCCGAACCATCCCACTGTGGCCTGTATGAAGTTGTTGCAGTATAGGTTCCCTCAGAGGTGGCGGAATTATGACACGGTGTCCCCAAAGAAGACAACCTGCCTGGATGGAGAGCTCATTTCTTTTTGAAACATAAGGTTTCAAACTAGGAGAATCTCCTATAGCTCTCCCTCGAATGACATCGTCCATTACCTCAGAAAGACTGGATCGTTGCGGGTGTACCTTCGCACCTGACCTGCAGTAACAGGTGCTCCCTCCACTTGTCTAAAGTAGAAGATGTCTATCTGACGAGGCTCTGGGGGAGTAACAGGCAAGGGTAGCCTCGAGAGACCGTCTGCGTTGCCGTGCAAGTCTGATTTGCAATATTTGATGTCGTATGTGTGTCCTGACAACAGTAAAGCCCACCTTTGCATCCTGCTTGCAGCGAGAGACGGAATTCCGGTGTGGGGCCCGAAGATTGAAGTCAATGGACGGTGGCCCGTCAGGAGTGTGAACCTTCTCCCAAACAGGTACTGATGAAATTTTCGAATTCCAAAAACGATTCCCAAGGCCTCGCGCTCGATCTGTGCATAGTTACTCTCGGCCTTGTTCAAGGTGCGTGATGCGAAGGCAATAGGTTTCTCTTCACCCGAAGGCATGATGTGGGATATGACTGCTCCCACACCATATGGTGATGCATCACATGCTAGTTGCATGGGTAGCTTTGGGTCAAAGTGTGTCAGGACCTCCGATTTCAGCAATGCTTTCTTTGCTTGGGCGAAAGCTTCATTGCACAGTTCAGTCCATTTCCATGTTTTGCCTTGACATATCAACTGATGTAACGGCTTCAGCAATGTTGCTAAGTCTGGAATAAACTTCCCATAGTAGTTAAGTAGCCCCAGAAATGAACGTAACTGGCTCACATTCTGGGGTGCTGGGGCCTCCACGATCGCCTTGACCTATGACGGTGCCTTATGCAGGCCAGTAGCGTCAATCACATGCCCCAGGTACTCAACTGAAGACTGAAAGAATTCACATTTGTCTTTATGAACTCTGAGTCCGTACTCTTTCAGTCCTTGTAGTGTCGCATCCAAGTTCAGAAGATGACCCTCCTCATTTGTCCCAGTGACAAGGATGTCGTCCAGGTAGCACTGGACTCCTGGCAGTCCACTCAAAATCTGATCCATTGCCCTTTGGAATAGAGTAATTCCAAACGGAAGGCGGCAGTACCTGAATAGCCCCTTGTGTGTCACAATTGTCAGCAGCTCCTTTGATTTGTCAGCGACATGCATTTGTAGATAAGCCTGGCATAAGTCTATTTTGCTGAACTTTTGCCCTCCGGCCATGCCCGTAAAAAGATCATCAATGAAGGGAAGAGGGTATTGTTCCGCAGACAGCACCGGGTTAATAGTCACTTTAAAATCCCTGCAGATTCGAACAGATCCATCCTTTTTCAGGACAGGAACAATGGGTGTGGCCCATTTGCTCACGCTCACAGGCTCCAGGACTCCATTCTCGACTAAGGCCTCTAAGTTAGCCTCAACTTTTGGCCTAATTGCATAGGGTACAGGTCGGGCTTTGTGAAACTTCGGCTTGCTGTCAGGTTTAATGTCCAGTCTCACGCTAATCTTTTTCATGCTCCCAAGTTCCCCATTGAAGAGTTCTGCATGTTTGTTTAACACTGCAGTCAGACCTGACTCCCCTTTTGACATCATGCGGACTGCAGGCCAGTCCAGTGTGATTTTCTCTCGCCACGCACGTCTCAGTAGTGATGGGTAATTTCCCTTTACCACATATAGTGGCAGTTTTGCAGTCTGTCCATTCAATTTAACTGTCACCTCAATGGCGCCTCTCATGGCCACAGGTTTGCCGGTGTACGTCTTTAGCACAATGTTTGTTGGCTGAAGGGTAAGATGCTTTAGCATTTTGTTGTAGACAGTGTCTGAAACAAGGGACACAGCCACGCCTGTGTCCACCTCCATCTGCACTGATTGTCCCTCCACCAGTGGTGACACCCAGTAGCCATTTGAACCACCTGCAACCGTCAGTATGTGCACCTCTTCCTCCTCAGAGGTGTCGCTCCCCTCTGTTTTGCTTGTTCCATCATACTACAGACATTTTGCTTCCATGCTTCCCAGCTCTGTCTGTTCTATTTTTTCCTCCACAGGCGCGTTCAATGTGACCCTTTTTGCCACAATTTCGGCATTCCAGCTCCATACACCAGCAGTCATTAGCGTGATGGCCCGTTTTCCCACAACGGTAACATGTGCCGTTCCGCGCACCTTTAGGCTCAGACGACACCTTGTGAACTCTCCCTGTTGAACTCAACTGGTGAGCCTCCTTTTCCGCCATCTCCATGGAGACACTAACTTCAATGGCCTTTTCAAGAGTAAGGTTGTCCTCAGTAAGAAGGTGCTTCTGTGTGGCTGCACTTTGCACCCCACACACAAGTCTGTCTCTAATGGTGTCATTCAGCACCTCCTTGAACTGGCAGTGTTCCGACAACCTTTTTAAAGCAGCAAGAAACATCGTCGCTGATTCCCCCTCCTCTTGATTCCGTTTGTGAAATCTAAATCTCTCAGCAATAACCAGAGGTTTTGGTGAAAAATGTGCTCCAAGAATTTCCACTAGTTGCTTATATGTTTTAGTTCCTGGCTTATCTGGCTGCACAAGGCTGTGAAGTAAATTGAATGTCTTCAGCCCCATTACACTCAAAAAGGTAGGCACGACCTTTTCGTTTGCCACCGCATTCGCCAAGACAAAATAGTCAAAACGTTCCATATAAGCACTCCATTGCTCCACATTTTCATCAAAATCACCGATGTTTCCTAATATAGTAGCCATCTCACGTTTCAAATTAAATTTCTGTTTACTCACTGCATCCGTAACGTATGCAGATTCATCCGCTCCTCGTCGCCACTTTGTTGTGTCGGTACCTTTTTTACCTGGACACAATTAGAACTCAGAACTCAGAGATTCAAACATGAAGTGCTTTATTCAAAGAGAAAGGGAAGTTCTGGAGAGTTCCGAACAAAGAGAGCTAAATTTAACCAAGAGAACACCCAACCATTTATCTGCTGTGACAGCGCCACCACAGGTGGGAGGAGAACACACAATACATAACAGGTCTCTCTGATCCTCTGCACTTCTCAGTGTCCTACCATTTATTGTGTATTCCCTTGCCTTGTTAGCCCTCCCCAAATGCATTACGCCACACTTCTCTGGATTGAGTTCCATTTGCCACTGTTCTGCCCACCAGACCAGTCCACTGATATCTTCCTGCAGTCCACAGCTTTCTTCTTCAGTATCAACCACACAGCTAATTTATACTCACCAACCAATCACCTACCTGCTGTCCAGTGACATCACTCCTTGCTTTTTGTTGTTGTTGAAATCATCGGAGGTGCCTCTTCCTCTGCTGCTGCCGCCACTTAGGTCCGCGCTGCCTCTCCTCTCGCTGTTTAAATCTTGCCGCCTCCTCTGATGCTGCCGCCGCTTCATCCGTCCAGAGAGATTCTAATGTCACCCTCCCCATTATAGCATCCAATTGGTTCTCAAATGATTCCAGGGTTTTTACTCTATCAGTAAGTTTATTACACACCTTGAGCGTTCCCTGTGTGAAGAAGAAGTTACAAGTTTGAATCCATGGCCCCTAGTTTTACCTCTACAGTTTAATTTAAGTCATATTCAGGGATAACTTTTTCTATAAGCTTCACAAATAGTGGCTTTAGCAATGCAACCTCTCTCTCCTGAGTGCTCACATGACCTGTAACCAGCTGAGGTAGAGGAAAGTGGGGACAGATACCCGTGATGTCATCAGAATACGATTTTAATTTAATCTAAATGGGAACACCTTGCTCGGGCAGTACAATTTTCAGGCAAGAAGAATAGTGGGGCAGCACAGAACAGGAGAAAAATGGGTGTCCAAGCTCTGTACCTATTTTTCCTCCTAACTGTGCCCAAAAATAGACACTAAAATGGGGGCAAATTAGAGAAATATTGGAGTCATTGGGCTGGGTTTTGTGAATGGAGGTGAGTTGGAGGCAGGACTGCTGCTTGTCGTGCCAATGTCCCGCCTCTATCCTCGCCTGACCATTCAGAGGGATTTTACCCTGATTGAGCTTGTTAAGCCCGCCCTGCGGGCTCAGCAGGCCAATTAGGGAAGAATTCACTGACAGATCACGTCAACGTCAGACGTGCTATCTGTCAAGACTTCTTGAAAAAAGAAATTACAGCGTTTGACAGCTCTGTGAATCTGTCAAACACTGACATTCTCTTTAGTTTGACGAGTCTCTGTGGTGAGGACTCATCAAACATTGAAAATTAGTAAATTTAAGATGTCTGATGGATCGGAGGGTCCATCAGCCATTACCTGAAATTGACAAGGTGGATGTCTGCTCTCGCGATCCACCGCAGCTAAAGGCTATAGAAGGAAAAAAGGTAAGTGAACACTTTTTAAAACTAATCACTCACCTTGCATTATTACCACTCCACACTTGCACCCATCACTCACCTCTACACCTTAGTTCCAGGGGCCTCCGAACACCGCAGACCTCCTCCACATCTCGTCCAACCCGACGGGGTTCTCTGAGGCCGGGAAGCCTTCACCTGCGAAGGTAAAATGGCACTAATCCTTTTTTCTGCCTGTTAACTACCTGTTAATAGGCAGTTAAAAGGATTAAAAGCCTTTCCTGCCTCCAGGAGACGGGACCTAAAGCTGCACATCTTCCCACCTCCTGGCAAAAGGGCACGGAGGCGGAATGGCCACCCGCCCCCAATTTCACCGATTTTACAGGCTGTCCCACCTCCATGCTTGCCTCCTCGAGGCTTGGAAAATCCAGCCCATTGTCTTTGTCCATTGAATGAGTGAAGTGGTTGTAATGTCATCAATAAGGGAGGCTTGAGATGGGTTCACCCACAAACTGAACCCTCGTACTATTTCAATTATAGATTTCTTCTAAATTCTATTCATCTGGTAGCTATATTTCATACGAGGACAGCAAAGCTTGCGTAAAAACTTAATAGAAATGCTTGCTATGTTGCCTCTGGGTTGTCAAGGATGATAAGAGCTGGCACAGCTTGTTGTCATTGACAGTTATTAGTGTGAGTTGAAGTGGAACAATAGCTTGTGAGTATCACCACGTGCCTGCTAGAGAGAATGATATACCTGCTACAGAAAGAAATCAGTTGGGTCAACAAGACAGTGTTAAAATTCAGGAAGTTGCAGATTAGCAGCTGTTCAATGGAGGGGTGCAGAAGCAGCTTCTCTCTTCTCTGTACGATAGCAAAATACTGCGGATGCTGGAAATCTGAAATAACAACAGAAAATGCTGGAAAAACTCAGCAGGCCAGGCAACATCCGTTGAGAGAGAAATAGAGTCAACGTTTCAGGTCGAAACCCTCAGTCCTGACGAAAGGTTTCGACCTGGAACGTTGACTCTGTTTCTCTCTCCACGGATGTTGCCTGGCCTGCTGAGTTTTTCCAGCATTTTCTGCTGTTATTTCTCTCTTCTCTGTGATCTTTGAAACTTCTGTGTTGTCAGGGCAGGGAAGCCAGTTCTATTTAAGAAAATACTTGATGATTAAATGTTTCTCTGAGGTGAACGAAGGTTGAAAGGCCCCAAGCCCTTTTCTGTCTCCTGCCTGAATCTATTGTAATCACTTTTATAAACAGCAGTATGCAGAGTATGGGGACACTCTAATATCAAACATACAACAGTACCAAAAAACTGAGAGAAAATTTATCATCTGAGATATTTCCACAGCCAGCACCATGGCACTTTGCATCAGATACTGTTTTCTCATCTCTGAAACCTTGATTTGAATGTAACCCCCTACTGTTTGGTAGGAGGGTAAATACAATGATACAGAATTTCCATTGGGGAGTCACGTTTGAAGAAAGCATGGGGCAGAAAATCAGTGCTAGATTGTTGTAGCCCTCTCTCTGACCTGTGCTACCTTTGAGCACAGATCTTCACTGGGAGCACAGGATAAGTGAATTTACCTTAATGTCTCCGCTGCATTGGCTATTAGAATCTTAAAGTAAGTAAGGACAATCTCAACTGAATTCCTACAAGGCATGGGTCCATAGTATAAAAATACTCATAATTTGACACTAATTGGCACTAAATTGGGAATTACACTCAGACCATTCGGATAGCTGATGCCAGGAATGGAAAAAGCACAGCAAGCAACATTCTTCTGAGATTGGATTTGAGGCACGCTGTTTGGATAGGGTAAAAGGGATCTGTACTCTGCATCCAATCTGTGCTGTACCTGACTTAAGATTGTTTTCTGGGACAGTCAATGTTAGTTTTCACCTGCCAAAAAAATAGAAATGGGGGAGAATTTCTGTAGGGTTCTCCCAATCCCCTGCCGTATATCATGAATACACGATGAAAGACCCTACTTAAGAAATGAACCTCATGGGCCCCTGACACAAATCACAGCGAAAAAGGAAAAGTAGAGAACATGAGGTACCAGACTGGTTGTTCTACAAGTTGGTACAATAGAAGATAAGGCATCCTTTCCAAATAGTTAAAAATTGTCCCATTTTGAAAGACTTCCTGCAGGGACAGACCAGATGAAGGGAACTGCAGGTATAAATAACAATCATGGCCAGTCAAAACCTTAATTAGATTTGGGTTCGAGACAGCTTGTTTACATATTTGTTACTTATAACTCAGAAACAAAACAATTTCTTTTAACCTGCAATTTATAGGGCCAATTTAAATGTATAATTGATCTACAATTCTCTTAGACAGAAACTCTTTGTTGTCTCCCAAGCTAATATAAAGCAATCCCTAATAATCACAGAAATAACAACAGAAAATGCTGGAAAAACTCAGCAGGCCAGGCAACATCCGTGGAGAGAAATTAGAGTCGACGTTTCGGGTCTCACCCTTTTTCAAAACTGGAAAGGAAATGAAATAGATCGAAAGGCAGGGCTGGGGAGGGAACAAAAGAGAAGAAGAGACATTAAGAGGTATTCAAAATGAGACGAGATGGTGATAGGACTAGTGGAGACAAAAGACGGCTCAGATTAGGTGTGAAATGTTCTGGCAGAATGAGAGACAGCTGCCATGTAAAAAAAAGAGGAAAGTGGGGGGAGGGAAAACCCAAAACAAAGGGGTGGGAAAAAAATATAAGTAAAAATGTAATAGGGGCCGAGGTTATGATCTGAAATTGTTGAACTCGATATTGAGTCCGGAAGACTGCAAAGTCCCTAATCGGAAGATGAGGTGCTGTTCCTCGAGTTTACGTTGAGCTTCCGTGGAACAATACAAGAGGCCAAGGACGGTGAGGTCC
Source organism: Somniosus microcephalus (assembly GCF_052327205.1). Taxonomy (NCBI): domain Eukaryota; kingdom Metazoa; phylum Chordata; class Chondrichthyes; order Squaliformes; family Somniosidae; genus Somniosus; species Somniosus microcephalus. The sequence continues at coordinate 403,622,307 of NC_140987.1, read as the reverse complement.
GAGTGGGAATGGGGCGGTGAATTAAAATGACAGGCGACCGGAAGCTCGGGGTCACCCTTACGAACTGAATGGAGGTGTTCTGCAAAGCGGTCACCCAATCTGCATTTGGTCTCCCCAATGTAGAGGAGACCGCATCGTGAGCAGCGAATACAGTATACCAGATTGCAAGAAGTACAAGTAAATCGCTGTTTCACCTGGAAGGGGTGTTTGGGGCCCTGGACAGTGGGGAGGGGGGAGGTATAGGGGCAGGTGTTACATCTCCTCCGCTTGCACGGGAAGGTGCCAGGCGAAGGGGAAGGGCTGTTTGGGGTGATAGAGGAGTGGACTAGGGTGTCTCGGAGGGAGCGGTCCCTGCGGAATGCTGAAAGGGGAGGGGAGGGGAAGATACGTTTGGTGGTGGGATCACTTTGGAGGTAGCGGAAATGCCGGAGGATGATCCGTTGAATGTGGAGGCTGGTGGGGTGAAAGGTGAGGACAAGGGGAACCCTATCGTGGTTCCGGGAGGGAGGGGCAGGGGTGAGGGCAGAGGTGCAGGAGATAGAACTGACACGGTCGAGGGCAGTGTCAACCACGGTAGAGGGGAATCCTCGGTTGCGGAAAAAGGAAGACATGTCTGAAGCACTGGTGTGGAAGGTGGCATCGTCGGAGCAGATACGGCGGAGGCGGAGAAACTGGGAGAATGGAATAGAGTCCTTACAGGAAGCGGGGTGGGAGGAAGTGTAGTCCAGGTAGCTGTGGGAGTCAGTGGGCTTGTAGTAAATATTGGTCGATAACCTATCCCCAGAGATGGAGACGGAGAAGTCGAGGAAGGGAAGGGAAGAGTCCGAGATGGACCATGTGAAGGTGAGGGAAGGGTGGAAATTGGAGGCAAAGTGAATGAAATTGTCAAGTTCGGGGCGAGAGCAGGAAACGGCACCGATACAGTCATCAATGTATCGGAAAAAGAGGTGAGGGAGGGGACCCGAGTAGGACTGGAACAAAGATTGTTCCACATAGCCCACGAAAAGGCAGGCATAGCTAGGACCCATGCGGGTACCCATGGCAACACCTTTGATTTGGAGGAAATGAGTGGAGTTAAAGGAGAAGTTGTTCAATGTGAGAACAAGTTCAGCCAGGCGGAGGAGGGTCGTGGTGGATGGGGACTGGTCGGGCCTCTGTTCAAGGAAGAAGTGGAGTGCCCTCAGGCCATCCGGGTGGGGGATGGAGGTGTAGAGGGATTGTACGTCCATGGTGAAAAGGAAGCGGTTGGGGCCAGGAAACTGGAAACTGTTAAAGTGGCGGAGGGCGTCCAAAGAGTCGCGGATGTAGGTGGGAAGAGACTGGACAAGGGGAGAAAAGATAGAGTCAAGATAGGAAGAGATAAGTTCCGTAGGGCAAGAACAGGCTGAAACGATGGGTCTACCAGGGCAGTCCTGTTTGTGGATCTTGGGAAGGAGGTAGAAGCGGGCTGTGCGGGGTTGGGGAACTATGAGGTTGGTGGCAGCGGGGGGAAGATCTCCAGAGGAGATGAGGTCAGTGACAGTCTTGGAAACGGTGGTTTGATGTTCGGTAGTGGGGTCATGGTCCAGATGGAGGTAGGAGGAGGTGTTGGAGAGTTGGCGTTCAGCTTCCGCTAGGTAGAGGTCAGTACGCCAAACAACAACAGCACCACCCTTGTCAGCGGGTTTAATGACAATGTCAGGGTTGGATCTAAGAGAATGGAGTGCTGCAAGTTCAGAGGGAGGTAGGTTGGAGTGAGTGAGGGGAGCAGAGAAATGGAGACGGCCGATGTCACGTCGGCAGTTAGCGATGAAAAGATCTAGAGAGGGTAAGAGGCCAGGGGGAGGGGTCCAGGTAGAATGGGAATTCTGCAAGCGGGAGAAAGGGTCAGTTGTGCGGGGGGAAGACTCCTGGCCAAAGAAGTGGGCACGGAGATGAAGGCGGCGGAAAAAGAGCTCAGCATCGTGCCGAGCTCGAAATTCATTGAGGTGGGGGCGTAAGGGGATGAAGCTCAGGCCTTTGCTGAGGACTGATCGTTCAGGGTCAGAGAGTGGAAGGTCAGAGGGGATAGTGAACACACGGCAGGGGGTGATATTGGGAGAAGGGGGGTCAGAGGAAAGTGAAGGGGAAGAAGGTTCCGGAGGGGCGTTGGTGTCCAAGAGTTGATGAAGCTTGCGATCCTTGACATCGGAAAGGAAGAAGAAAAGTTTTTTGTTGAAGCGTCGGATGAGTCGAAGGATGAAGTGGAATTGAGGACCCGGACAGCTTTGAGATAGAGTGCGCCGGTGTTTGACAGCTTCTCAAAGCTGTCAAACGATGACAATTCCTCAGTCAAAAATTTTTGACAGATGAAACATCATACGCTGACGTTCTCTGTCATCGGCTTTCCCTTAATTGGCCTGCTAAACCCACTGGGCGGGCTTAACAAGGTCAATCAAGGGACAATAGCGTGGGTTGGCTGGACGTCGATGGAGGCGGGATGAAAACCCGACAAGCAGCATTTCCACCTCCATCACGTCCCCATTGGCAAAATCACCCCCATTGTATTTGTTTAATTTCTCTGCCATTTCTTTATTCCCCATTATAATTTCTCCTGTCTCAGCCTGTAAGGTACCCACATTTGCTTTCACTAATCTTTTCCTTTTTGCATACCTATACAAGCTTTTACAGTCTGTTTTTTATGTTTCTCGCTAGTTTACTCTCATATTCTATTTTCCCTTACTTTATCAATTTCTTGGTCCTCCTTTGCTGAATTCTAAAATCCTCCCAATCCTCAGGCATTATAAGCCTCTTCCTTTGATCTAATACTATCTTTAACTTCTCTTGTTAGCCATGGTTGGACCACTTTTCCTATGAGGTTTTTGTGCCTTAAAGGAATGCATATTTGTTGTAAATTATGTATTAATTCTTTAAATGTTAGCCATTGCTCGTCCACTGTCATACCTTTTAATGTAGTTTCCCAATCTACCTTAGCCAACTCGCCCCTCAAACCTACATAGTTTGCTTTGTTTAGATTTAAGACCCTAGTTTCGGACTTAACTAAGTCACTTTCAAACTCAATATAAAATTCTATCATATTATGGTCACTCTTCCCTAAAGGCCACTTTAGTACAAGGTTATTAATTAACCCTTTCTCATTGCACAATACTAGATCTAAAATAGCCTGTTCCCTAGTTGGTTCCTTTACATACTGATCTAGAAAAATACTTTGCATACATTCCATTAATTTGTCCTCCACACTCTTACTGCAAATTTGGTTTGCCCAGTCTATATATAGATTAAAGTCCCCCATCATTACTGTATTACCTTTGTTACACATGCCTCTAATTTCCTGACTTATACTCTGCCCTGCATTACAATTACTGTTTGGGGGCCTATAAACAACTCCCACCAATGTTTTCTGCCCTTTGCTGTTTCTTAGCTCCACCCAAACTGATTCTACTTCTTGATTTTCTGAGCTAAGATCCTTTCTCTCTACTGTCTTTATCCCATCCTTTATTATCAGGGCTACCCCTCCTCCTTTTCCATTTTGCCTATCTCTTCTAAAAGTTAAGTATCCTGGAATATTTAGTTCCCAACCTTAGCCACTTTGCAACCACGGGCAGGATTTTCTCAGCCCCGAGGAGGCAGGTATGGAGGCGGGACTGCCAGTAAAGTAGCAGAAAGTGGGGGCGGATGGCAAACCCGCCCCCATTCCGCTGCTGTGCCCTTTTGCCAGGAGGCGGGAAGATGTGTTGCTTCGGGTCCCGTCTCCTGGAGGCGGGAAAGGGATTAAATCGTTTTACCTGACTGTTAACAGGGAGTTAACAGGCAGAAAAAAAGATTCGTGTCATTTTACCTTCTCAGGTGAAGGCTTCCCGACCTCGGAGAACCCCGTTGAGTTGAAGGAGACATGAAGGAGGTCTGCGGGGGTCGGAGGCACCTGAAAGTAAGATGTAGAGGTGAGTGATGGGTGCAAGTGTGGAGTGGTAAGTATGGAAGGTGAGTGCTAAGTGTTAAAAAATGTTCACTTACCTTGTTTTCTGCCTACTGCCTTCATCCACCCAAGGTCGGGAGACCCGACATCTTCCTTGTTGATTTCACAGACTGGCTGTTGGATCCTCCAACCCAACAGCCATCTGAAATCTACAAAGTTGAAAGTTTTGATGAGTCCTGAACACAAGGGGCTGGATTTTTATCAATGGAGGTGTGTAGGAGGTGGGACTACAACTTTTGGGATTGTAGTCCCGCCTCCATCGAGTTGTGGCCAACCCACTCAATTTTCACTTGATTGACCTTGTTGAGCCCGCCCAGCAGGCTCAGCAGGCCAATTAAGGGCCACCCGGCAACAGGTGATGTCACAGATTGACATTTCATCTGTCAAGAGCTTTTGACAGATGAAATATCAGCGTTTGACAGCTCTTTGAAGCTGTCAAACACTGACAATCTGTACTCCAAGTTAATTCCTTCCTCTCAGGCTGATTTAGAGATCTCTCCAGAACAGAAAGCAGAATGCTGCAGATTTTGACAGCTCACGGCCATTCTGCTTTCTGTGCCGGTGAGATGAGGGACTCCCGAGACCTGAAGGAAGGAAGGCTGCATTATGAAGTAAAGGTAAGTAAAACTTATTTAAACACTTTACACACACCAAACACACTTACCTCTGCACACATGCACCCATCACTCACCTGAAGACCGGACATCTTGAACCCTCCAAGTCCTTCACCCCGACAGTCCACCTCATTAACTTGGCGTGGTTTGGAGCTGTCGGGAAGCCCACTCTTCAGGGATAAAAATAGGGATTAGGCTAAAAATTGCCTGTTAACTACCTGTTAACAGGCAGTTAATTGGCACTAATCACCTTCCCACTTCGGGGAGGCGGCTCCCAGCACAGGTCGGGTCCCCGCCTCCTGGGAAACGGGCATGGAGGCGGGTTGGGGGCGGGATGGGTTTGTGCCCCCCAATATCATGATTTTAAACCCCCACATGCCTCCAATCCTGCCTCAACGGCCCGATGAAATTCAAGCCCAAGGACTCATCAAACTACAGAGAATGTCAGTGTTTGACAGCTTCACACAACTGTCAAACGCTGACATTTCTTCTTTCAAGAAATCTTGACAGATAGCACGGTAGACATTGACGTGCTCTGTCAGTGACTTCCCCCCTAATTGGCCTGCTGAGCCCGCAGGGCGGGCTTAACAAGGTCCACCAGGGGAAAGTCCCTCTGGTTGGCCGGAAGATGATGGAGGCGGGACATTGACCCGACAAGCAGCAGCCCCGCCTCCAACTCATCTCCATTGAGAAAATCTAGCCCCACATCTCTGTTATGGCTATTAGATGAAACCTGTTAATTTCTACCTGCGCTATTAATTCAGCTATTTTGTTGCGAATGCTTCGCACATTCAGATCTGGATTTTCATTGAGGAGGCGGGTAGGAGGTGGGACTACAACTTTCGTGGTTGTAGTCCCGCCTCCATCGAGTTCTAGCCAACCTGTTGTGTTTTGAGTTTTGCTTCAATTAAGTTTGTCCCAGTTCCCGGGTGTTACCTGAAGGGGGTGCTGGGGGGCTCGGTTTTACTTTGTCTTTGACTTTCACTTTCGGGTTCTGCCTTGCAGACAATGTGCTGTAATGTCCACCCATTTACTCAATAAATAGTGAAAGGTACATTCCGTCTCCTCTATTCATTACTGTTCGGTCAAGATGCAATACTGGCGACGAGGTGGCTGTTGAACTCTCTAGAAGGACGGAGATAGACATGCGAACCTACAGCCGTGATATTGGAAATTGCGACGAGCGGGCCACTCAGCTAGCAACATCAACGGCATTTTGATAGTTGGCTAGCTGCGACGTAGACAGCGGACAGCGTATTGTGCGGGCCAGGCAACTACCGTGAGTGTAGCTACCGTAACTCTGGCCGGAGGAGAAAAAGAATTTTTAAAAAAAGAAAAGGTCCGTGGATCTTAAAGGGACAGTGCACATTAAAACTATGACGACCTTGGGACGTATTGAAGAGTTCTCTGGGGATAAGGACAGTTCATGGGAGGAATACGCAGAAAGACTGGGGTGTTTCCTTGAGGCCAATAATATTAACAAAGAAGAGAAGAAGCGCTTAGTGTTGCTAAGTGTATGCGTAGCTGCTACTTACTCTGTCCTGCGTTCATTGGTGGCTCCTCGTAAACCTAGTGAGGTGGATTATGCTGATTTGATTGAGAAGCTGCAGAAACATTTTAACCCAAAACCCTCAGAGATTGTGCAGCGTTTCCATTTTCACAATTGTAAACAACAGCCTGGACAATCTATTTCAAGTTACATTGCTGAGTTGAGGAAACGCTCATTACATTGTAATTTTGGTGACCAGTTAGACAATATGCTCCGTGATCGGATTGTGTGTGGAGTGCTGGACTCGGCATTGCAGAGACAGCTGTTAGCGGAGAAGGCCCTGACGTTCCGACTGGCCGATGAGAAGGCTTTAGCAGCAGAGGCTGCATCGATGAACACGCGTATGCTTCGTACAGAGGGAAAGCTTAGGCTGCTGCAGCAGAGCCAACACAAGCATCGCAGACACACACCCTGACACTGGAGGACAACGATGAGTACACAGTGTATACCACAGAAGCTGAGCAGCTACCCCACAGACGGTGGGGATACACGGCAAATGTGATCATGAATGGGGCACCACGCTGCATGGAGGTGGATTCAGGCTCAGCGTGTTCGTTGATAAGTGAAGAGACTTACAATAGGCTGTGGCCAAGTGAACCCCCGGCGATGGCTCAGGTCAGTGGCGTGCTACGGCAGTGGTCCCAAGCTCAACTCCAGGTGCTGGGTATGATTCATGTGGAAGTTAAGTATCAGGCAGTCAAGGACACACTTCCACTTTATGTGCTGGCGGGACAGGGCACAAGCCTGCTGGGCAGAGATTGGTTTGAGCCCCTAGGTATTGAAGTGACAGGAGCACACACGGTACAGCGACAGCCCATAATGCCTATGTTGGAGAACTATGAAGAGGTTTTTGGTGAGTTTGGGGCCTGTCGGGGATCGCCAGTCTCAATCGAAGTGGACCCAGGGGTAGCGCCTAAGTTCTTCAAGGCGCGACCAGTGCCTTTTGCGTTGTGCAAGAAGGTGGATGAGGCCCTGGATAAGCTGGTGAACCAAGGGGTTCTCTTGCCAGTGAAGAACTCCCGTTGGGCCACCCCTATCGTGCCCATTGCAATGAAGGATGGGGGCCTGCGAATCTGTGGAGATTACAGATGTACGGTTAATACTGCTGTGTTACCAGATGTGTATCCCTTACCAACAGTTACAGAGCTCTTTTCCACACTGGCTGGAGGTACTCTGTTCACCAAGCTGGATCTCAAGCAAGCATACCAGCAACTGGTCCTGGATGAAGAGTCAGCCGAGCTGTTGACAATCAACACCCACAGAGGACTTTTCCGAGCCACAAGGCTGCAGTTTGGGGTGTCTACAGCTGTGGCAGTCTTTCAGAGGTTCATGGACACCCTGTTGGCTGGTGTTCCGGGAGTTCAGCCTTACTTGGATGGCATACTGATTACAGGCAAGAAACAGGAAGCCCATGATGAATGGCTGCAGGAAGTACTACGCCGGCTGGCTGAGGTAGGACTACGCCTTCAGAAGGAGAAATGTGTGTTCGCTGCCAATGGGGTGGAGTTCTTGGGATTCTGAGCGGACAAAGACGGTGTGCATCCGACTACAGAGAAGGTGGAGGCTATCAGGAGCGCTCCCACCCCCAAGAACAAGACCGAACTGCAGGCATTCCTCGGACTGTTAAACTTCTACAGTTGTTTTCTCAAGGGCAAAGCCACAATCCTAGAGCCACTGCACAGGCTGTTAGACCAAGCAACAGTGTGGAACTGGACCTCAGCTCATGAAACAGCCTACAGACAGGCAAAGGAACTGCTACAAGCAGATAAGGTTCTGGCACACTATGATGAAAACAAGCCATTGGTGTTGGTGTGTGATGCCTCACCATACGGGCTGGGAGCTCTGTTGGGTCACATGGAGCCAGATGGCCGGGAAGCGCCTATCAGTTTTGCCTCAAGAACACTCTCAACAACAGAATGTAATTACGCCCAGATTGACAAGGAGGCCCTAGCCATCATATTTGGGGTAAAGAAGTTCAGCCAGTACCTGTTAGGGAGACAGTTCGTCATCTACACAGACCACAAGCCACTCTTGGGGCTCCTGCATCACTCCAAGCCCATGTCCCAGATCATATCACCGCGTATGCTTCGGTGGAGTCTGATGTTGGGGGCCTACAGTTATGAACTTTGCTACAGGCCTGGGAAGATGCTGGCTAATGCTGATGCTCTGAGTCGCTTGCCTTTGAACCGGCCGATGGCTGAGACGTCACCACCCCTGGAGGTGCTGCTACTGGAGGAGGTTCCGGAGGCCCCACTCCATGCCCAGCGGATTGGCAGCCTCACACAGAAAGATCCAGTCTTATCACAGGTGCTACGCTGGCTGCTGCATGGCTGGCCCTCCGAGGTCCAGGAGGAGCATTTCAAGCCCTTCGTTCAGAGGCGCCATGAAATGTCTGCACACAAGAACTGCATGCTCTGGGGAAGCCGCGTGGTGGTTCCTGCCGCCGCAAGAGAGGAGGTGCTGAAAATGCTGCATGACTCACACCCTGGGATTGTGCACATGAAGGCGTTGGCGAGAAGCTACGTCTGGTGGCTGGGGTTGGACCGAGACGTGGAGGAGGTGGTAAAGAGCTGTGAGACATGTCAGCTGACTCGCCATAGCCCATCCAAGGCTCCCCTTCACCCCTGGGAGTGGACCGCTCGTAAATGGTCAAGACTCCACATTGACTTTGCAGGGCCATTTCAGGGGAAGGTCTTTTTGATAGTGGTGGATTCTCATTCGAAATGGCTGGAGGTGGCTATCATGAGCTCCATGACATCCAGTGCAGTGATCAACGCGTTGCGTTTGCTGTTTGCCACACATGGGGTCCCCGACGTGCTGGTTTCGGACAATGGTGCAGCCTTCACGTCAGCGGAGTTCAAGGCTTTTGCAGGCAGAAATGGGATCCGCCACGTGACCACAGCGCCCTATCACCCCTCCTCTAACGGGCAGGCAGAGAGGATGGTGCAAACCACAGAAGAGGCACTGGTGAGGATATCGGGGGGGGGGACTGGCAAACCAGATTGGCCAGGTTCCTGTTATCACAGCATACCACACCAAACTCAGCAACGGGGAAGAGTCCTGCCGAGATGCTGATGTGTCGCTGGCTGGCGACTGCACTGGACCGGCTACACCCGGACTACAGGGATGAGATGCACACAAAGCAAGAGGAGCTGGCTAAGAAGCACCAGGGCACTGCCAGGCAGTTCGAGCCATCAGAGACTGTGTTTGCCCTTGCTATGCAGGAGGAGACAAATGGATGCCTGCCGTGGTGGAGCAAGCCACAGGTCCCCTGTCGTACAGCGTCCGTACACCTGATGGCCAGCTACACAGATGCCACGTAGACCAGCTACGGGGTCGTACTCCGGTGAGAGTAACAGAGACGTCACAGGCTAGGCCATTGTCTCCGCCACCTCTGCCAGGCAGTGACGACCTGCTTCCTGCAACAACGACGGAAGCCACATCGACAGAAGGTGCCACGGAGTCATCAGCCATGCAGGAAGGTTTTCCTGCGGCTAGCAGTGGCACCCCGACTATGCCTGTCCAGCGGCGCTCAAGTCGGGTTAAATTCCGTTCCAGACGCCTGGAGGACTAAGGGGTTTTATCTGGGGGAAAGGAGTGTTGTGTTTTGAGTTTTGCTTCAATTAAGTTTGTCCCAGTTCCCGGGTGTTACCTGAAGTGGGTGCTGGGGGGCTCGGTTTTACTTTGTCTTTGACTTTCATTTTCGGGTTCTGCCTTGCAGACAATGTGCTGTAATGTCCACCCATTTACTCAATAAATAGTAAAAGGTACATTCCGTCTCCTCTATTCATTACTGTTCGGTCAAGATGCAATACAACCCATGCGATTTTGACTTGATTGACCTTGTTAAGCACGCCCAGCGGACTCAGCAGGCCAATTAAGGGCCACCTGGCAACAGGTGACGTCACAGATTGATATTTCATCTGTCAAGGCCTTTTGACAGATGAAATATCAGCGTTCGATAGCTGTTTGAAGCTGTCAAACACTGACAATCTGTACTCTAAGTTAATTCCTTCCTGTCAGGATGATTTAGAGATCTCCCTGGAACAGAAAGCTGAATGCTGGAACTTTTGACAGATCGCGGCCATTCTGCTTTCCGTGCCAGTGAGATGAGGGACTCCCGAGACCTGAAGGAAGGAAGGCTGTAAAGGTATGTAAATGTAAGTACAACTTCTTTAAACACTTTAAGCACACCAAACACACTTACCTCTGCACTCATGCACCCATCACTCACCTGAACACCGGGCATCTCGACTCCTCCAAGCCCTTCATCTCGACGGCCCGCCTCGCTAACTTGGCGTGGTTTGGAGCCATCGGGAATCCCACATTTCAACAATGAAAATAGGGATTAGGCTAAAAACTGCTTGTTAACTACCTGTTAACAGATTTGGCACTAATCCCCTTCCCGCCTCGGGGAGGCGGGCCTCAGCGCGGGTCGGGTACCCGCCTCCTTTGAAACTGGCATGGAAGCATGTTGGGGGCGGGATGGGTTCGTGCCCCCCGATTTCGGGATTTTAATCCCCCACATGCCTCCAATCCCGCCTCCACGGCTCAATGAAAATCCTGCCCATAGTGCCTTTAGCTTTGACTTATTTCTATTTTCCCTGATGTCACCTTAGTCACTGATGCCTTTTTAACTTTGTTACTCTCTCTGTCCCTTCCTGACCCACTCTGCTTATTTTTACCCAAAACTACTCTGCTCCAGAGCCTTGACATTTCTCTTGCTGCTTTTAAATGTACTCTTTCCTGAATCCTCCCACCCGCCCCCCACCTCCCCCCCCTTCATTAGTTTAAAGCCCTGTCTCCTGCCCTAGTTATTTGGTTCGCCAGGGCACTGGTCCCAGCCTGGTTTAAGTGGAGCCCATCTCATCGGAACAGCTCCCTCTTTCCCCAGTACTGGTGCCAGTGCCCCATGAACCGAAACCCCTTCCTCCAACACCACTCTTTGAGCCACACATTTAAACCTCTAATCTGTTTGTCCCTGTGCCAATTTGCACGTGGTTCAGGTAACAATACAAACATTATTGGGCCGGATTTTCCGATCGGAGGCTTCCTGCGTGCAGATGCCTCTGATCTGGAAAAATCTACGAACTTACCTGCTGGCTCTGTAGGTCCCGATACTTCCGATCCTGGGCCTCTCCTGGTGCGCGCGCGCAGAGGCCCAGATATCCCAGGGGCGCATACAGTTTGCAAGCGTCCCTGGGATCACGGGGCCATGGGGAACCAATCAAAGAAGGGAATCCCCCTCCACACTTTTGACAGGTCTCTCCACATAGAGCTGTCAAAAGTATGAATGGGGATTACTCAAAAAACACACTAAAACATTAAATAATTTTTTTTAAAACACGTATTTAAAATTAGTTAAAATTGCATTAAATTAAATATTTTAAACAAAAATTTAATTTTTTGAAAAAAATAATTAAAGTTTTTACAGGGCTAAAAATAAACTTACCTTTTTAAAAAGTATTTTAAAATTATAAATGAGTGCATTTTTAATAATGTTTTTACTTTTTTAAACTCTTTTGCTGGTAAAAGCAGGCCTTATGCCTGCTTTTACCAGGCGTAAGATTTTTAAAGGTTTTCAGCGGGTGGAGGTTGTGCAGAAAGCGGAACTCTCTGCCAGCAGAGGCCCTTCTCCCGGGCAGGCGGATGAGATCGGAAGTGCCGGTTTTCAGCGCACGTGCTTCGCATGCCTGAAACCGGCACTAGCAAGGCCCTTATGGGTATGTACACACCCGTGGGGGTCGGAAAATACAGGCCATTACCTTTGAGATTCTGCTTTTTAATTTGGATCCTAGCTCCTCAAACTCCCTCAGCAGAACCTCATTCCTATTTCTTCCTATGTCGTTGGTTCCTACGTGGACCACGACAACTGGATCCTCCCCCTCCCACTCCAAGTTCTTCTCCAGCCGCGAGGAGATGTCTTTAACCCTGGCACCGGGCAGGCAACACAACCTTCGGAATTCTAGGTCGCGGCTACAGGGAACAGTATCTATTCCCCTGACTATACTGTCCTCTACCACAACTACAATCCCTTTCACACCCCCACTTGAATGGCCTCCTGCATCATGGTGTCATGGTCAGCCTCCTCATCCATCCTACAGGCTTTTCCCTCATCCACACAGGCAGCAAGAACCACATACCTGTTGGACAAGGGCAAAGGCTGAGGCTCCTCCAGCACTGCACCTGGGGTCCCCTTACCTGCCTGAGTTGCAGTCACACCCTCCTGTCCCTGACCACTAACCAGACCTGTACCACTACCTAACCTAAGGGCTGTGACTGCCTCCTGGATCAAAGTGTCCAGGTAACTCTCCCCATCTCTGCTGCTCCGCAATGTCTGCACCTCAGACTCCAGCTCAAAAACTCTGAACTGAAGTTCCTCAAGGTGCAGACACTTACTGCAAACGTGGTTGTCCGGGATCACAATGCTCTCCACAAACTCTCACATGCTGCAGTTGTGGCACACCACCTGCACTGCCATCCCTATATGACCTTGATTTATTTAACTCCATTTAATTAAATTTGTAATTAAGTAACTTAGTTTACAGTGTAGTTTCCTGACTACTCTAGATTAAGTTAAGGGTACTGAAATTAAATATCTACCTGTAACACAAAGCTCTACAAGCAGTGTAGGCAAAAAGCAACAACTCCTTCCCCCTCTTCTCTGAATTCCCAACCAAAGCACTCTGTTCAAGTCCACTCCGTTTAATCCCGCTCTGTGCAGACCGCTCCAGAATAGCAAGAATAAAATCTAAATAGTTTATGTGATGAGGCCTTAAACAAATATTAACACAAAGAGATGGGTTGGGAAAGCTTGAGAGGATTCTCTCATCTAAATTCAGTGACCTCTTTCTCTGCCTGAGGACTCATTGCTTAAGATGCATGGCCCTTCTCTCAGGGTATTAGCAGTCAGAATGAACCATATGTACATCATTAATCAGTGCGCACAGCACACAGCCACTCAATCCATGTTTTATAATGTGACTGGTTTTCCCATTGAAATCAATCAAGACTGGAAAGAAGGGAGTGCCAGCCCCTTTGAATCCATATATTTTGTGGAGTGACTACAGTGCTGTCCTCTGGCACTGAACTAGAACACAGAGTGCATGCTCAAGTGGTTAGGATCTGCCATAATACCTGCCTATTCCATTTTTAATCTGTATCTTATGATTCAGCTATACACATATGCCTCTAATGAAATAAAATTGCTCAGTTGAAGTGACTTTTTACTCTGCACATCAATCCTCACAGAGTACTCTTACTTTATTATTTTATTTAGAATTTGGGTGAGGACTGTCTGCCAGGGAATGGAATATACTCCCACTTTTTCACTCAGCATTTGCATCAAGTACTCATTTCATTTAGTGCTCTCTCAAGCTGCAGAGAGGGGAGGCTTTCATCTTATTAGTCTGGGCTGGAGTGCCAGGCCTGAAGTTTAAAGGCCGGTGTCCTAACCCAGTGCATCCTCTTGGTCCTCTTTGATTTGGCTCAACAGCTTCACATTGACTAGTTAGTCTCAGTGAATAGTCAATAATCACAACTAAATCCTTTTCCATCTTTGCTAATGAGCAACTATTTATTGATGTGACGGGTTCAGTGGTCCTGTCATTGTA